>NW_022589720.1:15433181-15789186 GCF_004348235.1 Phoca vitulina
GGGGGGTAATCTTCCTCTTTTACCCCCCTTGCCTACTACAATCTTTGGCACTTTGTATAAGATTAATGTTAATGAATGTTTATTGAAAGTGAATATTTGTTGAACGAATGAATGATGAGGGCAACTATATATGATGAATGACATAATTTATGAGGTAAGAATGTTCTCAAGTGACACTTCAAGAAAGACATCTAGAAGAGGAAGGATGGTAAGAGGAAAGAAGATCTTGCTACATCTCAGGAACAGTGCATGGAAACAGCTCGGACAGTGCCTGAAATTGAGGCTCAGGTAATTAGTGTTGAATGACCTCAGAACTCGGTCCTTTTGTTCATTCCATTACCTGTGAGACAACAAAATACCTGTTTTCTGGTGCATGACTGTGTGCACGTGTTTGTGCATGCATGTGTGAAAAGGATGGGGAATAGAATTATAGCTTCAAGTCTGTGTGTATGCATAGAAAACAATGCATCAATTTGCTGGAAGGATGCACTCATAATTTTTTTTTTTTTCTGCATTGACCTTCTGTCTCCAAACTAATGATTTGTTTATTGAACAAGTACAAATTAGGGGCATAAATTGTGGTTATGTTGTATCTTTGCTACAAAGGGTAATGTTAAAAATATCACTGCAGTGTTAAATCTAAGGTTGCCAGGCCCTTGAATATTAAATAACATCTTGCTACTCAGAGACAAAATGAAGGATTAGTGATCTGCTTATACAACAGAAATAGCTAGTCTACTCCATGTAAAATTTAGAACACATTAAAAGCCTAAAAATGTATTATATTTTTTTTTTTTGCCTGACATGCAATCACTTATAAAAATAGTCACAAAATCGCAATTACTGTTCCCAAGTTCACTGAAATGATGCATGGGCTTGTCCTTTACACAGGTTTCCACATTGCAATCAGCATCCTGGGTGCTGCAATCAGGAATAGGTTAGTGCTCTCTGAGTTGACACTTAGATAACTTCAACTCTAAGAGCTCAAGTCACAATTTATTGCGAGCACTGGGCACAATAACTTTTGACTGCAACTACGACCAAAGTTAACATTCTTATGCACATAAAGAGGATAGATAACTTCCAGAAGTGAGTACCCTTTCAACATCACTACTCGAAAGCTGGAATATAGCCTCAAACATAGAAGTCAAAATCCAGTTGATTGCACTGCTCTCTACTTAATTCCAGATAGGATCATATGATTTAGCATTTATTTACTTATAATATACATTGCAGCATAAGTTTATCACAATTAAATTTTACTATAATGATAATTCCTTGATGTGCATAGAGCTTTTTTTTTTTTTTTTCCTCCTCCAAGACAACACAAATGGAAGGATATTCCATGCTCTTGGCTTAGAAGAAAAATTATTGTTAAAATATCCATACTACCTAAAGCATTCTACAGATTCAATGTAATCCCTATCAAAATACCAACAGGATTATTCACAGAACTAGAACAAACAATCCTAAAATTTGTATGGAACCACAAAAGACCCCGAATAGCCACATCAATGTTGTTATCATAATTCCAGATTTCAAGACATACTACAAAGCTGTAGTAATCAAAGCAGGATAGTACTAGCACAAAAATAGACATATAGATCAATAGAACAGAATAGAGAGCCCAGAAATAAATCTACATGGATATGGTCAATTAATCTATGGAGGAGGGAGCAAGAATATACAATAAGGCAAAGACAGTCTCTTCAACAAATGATGCTGGGAAAACTGGACAGTTAAAGACAAAAGAATGAAACTGGAGCACTTTCTTACACCATGCACAAAAATAAATGGATTAAAGACCTAAATATGAAACCTAAAATCATAAAACTGTAGAAGAGCACACAGGCAGCAAATTCTCTGACATCAGCCACAGCAATATTTTTCTAGATAGGTCTCCTGAGACAAGAAAAACAAAAGCAAAAATAAACTACTAGGACTACACCAGAATCAAAAGCTTTTGCATAGTGAAGAAAACATCAACAAAATAAAATAAAAGGAAAACCTACTGAATGGGAGGAGATAATTGCAAATAACATATCTGGTAAGGATTAATGCCAAAATATACAAAGAAAATATACAACTCAACACCAAAAAAACCCAATCCAATTAAAAAATGGACAGAGGACTTGAATAGACATTTTTCCAAAGAAATGCTTAGAGCTGTATATGAACATGCCTTTGATACTATGTAAGTTTTAAAAATACCCACAGCTGTCCTGACAGATAATTAAGGGAGGTATTTTTATTTTCATTTTATAGGGAAAAAACTGAAACTCAGAGTCATGAATTGACTTAATCAGACCACAAGGGGAGTACACACACACTGGAGCAGAAATGCACCTCTGTTATCTGAATCTGGGTCTGGTGTTCTGTTTTCTATAAACTTTTGCCCCCAGAACTCACCAGTAATTTTTTTTCTTTTAACAGATTAAGGCTGGATTTCAAAAAAAAAGTATAATATCACATCTCATTCAACTAACTGATTCTTTAAATTGAACTCCTAGAAGCAAATTTGAACCTAGAATCTTTATTGGAATTTGAGGGAATTCTGCTAACATAATTTTACATATCCTCATGGAAAAGACTTTTTAATTAGTAAAAGCAAATCAATTGCTTTTTTTTCATAGGTTTCAAAAATTAGGTAACTATAGATCATTTGTGAGTGTTTTAGTTAACCATACTAGGTGACCGATTCTTGGGGTAACCACATTCCTTGTACCATATAAATATCATATGGGACACGGAAGTCTCATTACTCTATTTTGCTATGATCTAAAAATGGTTTAATAGGCTGTGGTGGTCATGATTCCATGGAACTTAATTACTTTCTAATAAAGATCATTAGCTGCAGTATAGACATTGTTCACACCTCTAAAGCTTTCAGGTAAATAAATTCTCAAAAAAAAAAAAAAAAACCCACTCTAATTTTAAAATGTGTATCTTGATTTGGAGGTTAAAAATGTATTCATTATGAACCTAGAAGGAACTGTGAAAGTTTCAGTATACTCTATATTGGCAAAGACATGCCAGCGAGAGTATGGGGTATTGCATAATCAACGTCAGCTTTAGTGACAGAGGAGGCTGAATTTGTCTAAATGCTGTCAACACTAACAATATTTTTCAGTAGAATTCTGTTTTAAACATGATTTATCATCTACAAAGTGATCACAGGAGCTACCCAGTTGTTCTCAATAAGACTGAACACATTCACTATTTATGAAAGTGGCTTCAAAAAAAAAACTGAACACATTTGTCTTATTGCACTGGGAAAATGTGATGAACACTCTTGATGTGAATATCTGAGAGGGCCAGTTTGGAATTTTTGGTTTTGTTTCCTGGTAGTGAAATAACTAGCTATAGGTCAATCTCAATTTCATATTTCTTATCATTTATGTTAATAGAAGGACATACAACTGATAACATTATTTAAATTGTATTTTTAAATGCAAATTTGTATGTTAATTATGTATTCATCTTTGTTGTAGACATATTAGTTATCATAAGTGGTTTACAGTCTTAATATATGATTTAGAGAATTCCATTTTACTAGTCAGAGCACTAACAAACTGTAAATCATGAATCATTTTATGCAAATTTTATTCTTAAATCTGACATATCTCCTCACAGTACTATAGAAAATTATCAGAAGAAAATTTGACACTGTGGTATGATTGAATATTTCTTTAAAAATTCCCTAGCTTTTGAACAAAGGAAGAAAATATAAGGAGGAAAGTTCAATATTTCTAGAATAAGAGAATACTTTTTTTTTTTTTTTTTAGGTCACAAGAAGAAAAATTGAAAACCTTTCACTCTAATGGACCCATAATGGGCATGGTAATAAAAAGGCTTTATCAAGATTAGAAAACAAAACAAAACAAAACAAAAGTGATGTGAACAGGGCTCCTGGGTGGCTCAGTCATTAAGTGTCTGCCTTCAGCTCAGGTCATGATCCCAGGGTTCTGGGATCAAGCCCCACATCAGGCTCCCTGCTCCGCAGGAAGTCTGCTTCTTCCTCTCCCACTCCCTCTGCTTGTGTTCCCTCTTTTGCTGTGTCTCTCTCTGTCAAATAAATAAATAAAATCTTTTAATAAAAAAAAAAAAAAAGTGATGTGAACAGCCTTGAGTGTATTCCATGAGTTCCCAGAAAGTAGAGTCAATCCATCTAAGTCTTTAGGGTGTCTGTTCAGTGATCCGCCTCTATCTTCCTCAGATGAATATGGGCCCCAGCTAGGAAAGCTGTTTCTAGTCTTCCCTGCTCCAGATCTCTAGTCAGGGATGCCTTAAGGAAATCCACATGGCATCTTCCTTCTGTCCCTGGCAAGTGAGAACATTTTTAAATACTGTAAATGCTGCAGCTGGTCCATCTCAGATAAATTCTATCTATGTCTGTTTATAAATGCCTATCTTATCAAACTCAGAGCCTGTTTTATCACTTCTGCAAAGAGCTATATTCACTTGGGAACCACAAACTCTAACCATATGATTTCACTCATATGTGGAATTTAAGAAATAAAGCAAATGAGCAAAGGTAAGAAAAGTTTTAAGGAGATGAGAAAATAAATTTAAGGCAATTTTGTTTCTTTTCAATTTTCAAAATTGTGGTAATACACATAACACAAAGTAGCAACAGACAGTTTTTAGCCACTCATTCTAATACAGGGTTGTATGCTAGGAAGTGTGGACAAATAAAGGTAAAATAAGCATGTTTCCTCCAAAGAATAATATAGTCTATTTCTATATATAGTATAGAAATATACATAATGACTACATTATTCAAATATATATATAACTCAAATATATATATATATAAACTCAAATATATATATATATATATATATAAACTCACATATAATCTTATATATATATATAATTAATGACTACAAGCAAATGTTAGGAGCTATCCTGGTACCTTGAATATATTAGCTCTAATCTGCAAAATAATCATATAAGGTACTCATTGGTTTTCCCATTTTATGGATAATGAAAGAGCCTCAGAATAAATTACTTTTCTGAAATCACAACCATTAACTCTACTAAGCCATACTCATTTTCTTACATATAGGTATTAGAAATCATGATTTGATTGAGGTAATACATAAATAAGGTCCCAGAATGGTTCACTGAGAAAGAGATAATGAAAGAAATTGAAAAATAATTCAAAGCTTTAACCTTCATGTCTCAATAAATTATTTCATTGTTGAGTATTATATTATCCTGTGCTACTCTAATATTTTGTTTTGCACACTGAGAATCATCTTATTATTCCTGAAAAAGATGTGTTACAAATATGAAAACAAAAAATGGAAATGGTGAGACAAAATGAAAATTGAGAACTATAGCTATATTAAAAATTACTATATACTTAAGGAATATTGGTTAGAGAACAATTAATTCTAAAAATCAAACCTGTTTCCATGAGTAGTTCAAATTGCCTGGGTCTTAAATTAAACTTGGAGAAGCCCAAGGTGTTGAAATTATTATTATTATTTAAGATTTTACTTACTTATTTGAGAGTGCACACACATGTGAGTACAGGGAGAAGCAGAGGGGGAGGGAGAGAGAAAAGCGGACTCTATAGGCTGAGCATGGAGCCTGACCTGGGGCTGATCTCAGGACCCTGAGATCATGACCTGAGCTGAAGTCACATGCTTAACTGACGCAGCCACCCAGGTGCCCCCTGTCAATATTACTGACTGTATTTACATATGGTCATCAAGTCCCTTAAACAAAAGGCTCTTCCTTTGGGTTGCCACTCCTATCAATCAGCTACATCCAATAGTCAATCAAGCAGTCACCTGGAGAGAGCAGCTCACCATGTTTGTCAGGAATGAGGGGATGAAAACAACAATGAACCATTGTGACAGGCATAATAGCATTGCTTTGTTTGTTTTCCAATGCTGATATGAGAGGAAACAGAGACTGAGAGTACAGAGGCCCTGCCAGGATACTCGAAGGAAAACCAGAAATGCTCAGTTAATGGAAAATGTCACATTTTCTGCACCAAATATATTTGATTTTTATTTATTCACAGTATGAATGAATGATACTTCAAGAATATGAAACAAATGTCAGTTGTGGGCCATAACTATGTAGGACACATGTACATTTTAAAAATTACACGTATAATATGAATTTAATAATGTAAACATATATGATATATATGATATATACACACACACACACACACACACACATATATATATATATATATATATATATATATATATATATATATATATGGAGAGGGTTTTTAAAAGCTGTTTATATGATAGATTTTCATTTACTTTAATTTTCTGAAGTTTGCATGTATATCTTCTGCACAAGAAAGCGTTGAGGGAATAAAGCCCCCATCTCTTAATACTTATGTTACTGCTTGGATGAATGCTTCCCAAACTAAGAATGAGTCCCCTGTGGGCCTTTTGCAAGCATGGATGTGCCCATGGCAAAGCCTTACTCTCAGTATATTTTGGTGGACTCCTGGGCCTGTGCACGTATTTGTGTACCTGAGCATTCCCACTAGGAAGGGCTTTTATTTTTTTCTCACAAGAATAGGCCATGGGTCTTGTTACCTAGACATTTTTTTAAGTAATTCTCATTCTGTGAAACTCCTTGGCTATGAGATTAAGAGGAAGAATTAGGAAATATTTTATTTATAGAGATCATGATAATTGAGTGACTAAAGTGGGGAAATGCAGTGAGAAAAAGAAAAAAAAATGAAGAAAATAAGGGTCAAGAAATACAATGAGAACATGTAATGATTGTTGTAAGTTATTATAATAAGAAAAATGACTAGTATTGAAGGTACAAAAAGAGGATTAAGAATGTCTAAAATATTAAACCATGCCTATTTTGGGAAATAGCAGAGGGGAAATATTTCAAAAGATGTTTGAGGTTGACTGGGTAGCTTGTGATTGGAAGGACAATTTCTCTTAGGGAAAAAAGTCCCTAGTCCGTGTGTCTCTTGGAGAAGGGTGAAGCCTGCTTGTATATGTCAGATAAACAAAAGTGAGGCAAAAGAAGATCCTTATTCCTCTATATAATAACAGTCAAGTTTCTGTGGAGCATTCTGAAAGATGTTGAAAAGATGGAAACAAGAAAAAGTGGCCCAAAGAGAGAAAAACGGGACCCCTGTGAAATGAAAACAGCAGTTTAAGTATGCTTTGACAATGTTTTTAAGGAAGATTTTGTAATATTTAGTTTCTAGTTTCAAGTTAATTCCTGTTTGCACGGATCATAATTTCTTTCACATAACCTCAATCTTTGGAAAATTCTGGTTTCCCCAGAATTCCCACATTAGCAGCATTTGGGGCAACAAAGAAATGGGGACTCTTCCCCAGCAGAAGTAGAGAGAAGATAGTAGCCCTTAGAGAGAAAATTAGGACTTAGGACCCTGGAAGCAGAGAAGCTTCCTCCCAACTTTTTTTTTTTTTTTTTTTTTCTAGTTTCCTATCAGGAGCATTCAGAATACTGGGAAGAGCACTTTTCTTCCTACACTGCATGGGATGGGAGCTTGAGCCTTTTATTTGGATTTTAAAGGAAGGACTTATGCCAAAAAGTTAAAAGAATTAGACACCCAAGGTTAAAGGAAAAGAAAAATGAGAGAAAAATAGAAAAATATATTCTTAAAACCACAATTTCATTATTCTCTTCTGATTCAGATGTTCGACCTATCTAAATTCAATATATGAAAGACAGGAAATTTTCTGAAACATGAAATAATTATGGCCATAACATAAAATAGAAGTTATTATTAGAAACTGGCATTAGGGGGTGCCTGGGTGGCTCAGTCGGTTAAGCATCTGCCTTTGACTAGGGTTATGATCTCAGGGTACTGGGATTGAGCCCTGCATCGGGCTCCCTGCTAAGCAGGGGAGTCTGCTTCTCCCTTTCCCTCTGTTTCTCCCCCCTACTTGTGCTCTCTCTCTCTTGCTTTCTCTCAAATAAAGAAAATCTTAAAAAAAAAAAAAAGAAAAGAAAAGAAACTAGTGTTATTTTGGAAACTACCTTCCAAATCATATTGTATTTCTATAAACTAGTGCTTTCTTCTAGAGGTCACACAATTCTCTGGTCATTATGGAAGATACAAACATGAGTAATGGAAGTTCTCAAAGAACTTGCATTCCAGGAATTTGTTTTTCCATTATATACATAGAAAACATATTGTTTTTGTTTCTCAGGGATAGTTTTTTTTGGTGACCTTGCAACTTTCTAATGATTTTTTATTTTTATTTTGATGACCAAAGCATTTCTTTTTCTCACAGCAGTTAAATATTCATGTTATGACAATCATTTGAGAAAGAGCATAAATTAGAAGGCTACATAAATGACAGAAATAGGAAATTTTAAAAAGTATGTTTATAGAAGACCAGAGATGAGAAAATGCTACACAATATAATAAAAATAACACTAATTTTAAAAAGTCAAAATCTTTGGGCTCCCACTCGGGGTGGGGGGGGCTTGCCTCTCTCTCTGCCCCTCCCTCCTGCTCTGCTCTCTCTCACTATCTCTCGCTCTCAGTAAAAATACAACATTAAAAAAATAAAAATAAAAAGTCAAAATCTCCAACAAGAGTAAGAATTGTAAGAAATGTGAAAGAAATTTCTTTAAGATGAAAAGAAAGGGCACTTATTAGCAAAAAAATTCACATACACACACGCACACTAAAGACTAAATTTCACTGGAAAAGTGAATAGACAATAAAGGTAATGGATTAATCATTTATAAAGTTACAGTTAAAGTTAAAAGACAAAAGTAGTAAAAATAATGGTAACTAAAATTATTACTTAAGGGATACACAAGATAAAAAGGTGTAAAATGTGACAAAAACATAAAATGGCAGTCAGAGGAGTAAAAAGGTAGAGCTTTAGTATGCAATCAAACTTAAGTTGTTATCTACTTAAAATATACTGTTATAGTCATGAGCCATTATATGTAAACCTTATTGTAACCACAAAGCAAAATCCTATAGTAGATACACAAAAGATAAAGAGAAAGGAATTAGGGGTACTTGGGTGGCTCAGGTGGTTAAACATCTGCCTTCAGCTCAGGTCATGATCCTGGGGTCCTGGGATGGAGCCCCGCATTGGGCTCCCTGCTCCACTCCCTTTCCCTCAGCTCCTCCCCCTGGCTTGTGCTCTCTTGTGCTCTCTCTCAAATAAATTAAAAAAAAAAAATCATTATTAAAAAAAAAAGAGAGAAAGAGAAAGTAATTAAAGTATACTACTAAAGAAAGTCACCAAACCACAAAGGAAGAGTGCAAGAGAAGAAAGAATAAAAAGGAACTATGATACAATTAAAAAACAATAAACAGAATGGAAAAAAAGTACCTACCCATCAATAATTGCTTTAAATATAAATTGACTAAATTCTCCAATCAAAAGACACATGTGTCTGTATGGATAAACACACACACACACACACACACACACCCCCCAAGACCCATCCATATGCTGCCTACAAGAGATTCCAAACAGTCTGATACACAGACTGAAAGTGAAGGAATGGAGAAAAATATCCCATGCAAATGGGAACCAAAAAAAAGTTGGGGTAACTATACTAATATAAGAGAAAAATAGACTTTATAAAAAAGATTTTATTTATTTGAGAGAGAAAGAGAGCACACAAACCTGAGTGGGGGGGATACAAAACATACTCACGGAAATATTAGCAAACCAAATTTAGCCATACATTTAAAAGAACAATACACCGTGATCAGTGGGATTTATTCCATGAATGCAAGGATGGTTCAACATCCACAAATCAATTAGATGCACTATATTAACAAAATGAAAGATAAAAATCATATAGATGCAGAAAAAGCATTTGATAAAATTCAACATTGATTTATGATTAAAAACTCCACAAAGTGGACATACAGGGAACTTACTTCAACATCATAAAAGCCATATATGACAAACCCACAGCTAACAATATATTTATTATGAGGTGGGAAGGGTCAGTAATATATCCTCTATACTCTGAAGGCACTTTAAAAACTGAAAAAACAAGCAAGCCACTCCATACCACTCACAGGGTTTTATTCAAGGTATCTTACTGATGGGGCAATCAAGTGGGCCGGCTGATGATCCAGAGCACTCTGCAGCCCTTCTCAGCCCCTACCTGAACCTCAATCCTCACCCTTACTGGAGTAAGGGCATGGTGGTGAGGTAGAAAAGTAGTTATCTAAAGCTGTATCATTTGTGTGCCAGAGGGTATTTCTATTAGTAATCTAAAGTGGCACCATCTATGGGAAGGGGGAGCACAAGATGAAGGGTCAAAGATAGAGTTAGTGTTGTCAGTACTCTTACATTCCACCCCCAACATCTTTATGGCTGTAATCGATTTCTCATTTTATCATCGTCAGAAGCCCCAGCCAAACCCTTCTGTATATAAACTTAATATCTAATTCATGTCTGGCATTAATACTCTCAGGACCTGCACTTACCTGTTTTAGCACATTTTTGCCTTTAAGAAAGCCTCTGGTTAGTTAACACCCCAATTCCATGAACTTCCCTTCTTAACCAAGGCATAGAAAGGTGTTAATGTCTGTGCTTGAATATAAAGTCTCCAGTAACCCCATAAACCAACAAAAGCCTGTAATTCCTTTACAGTTTTAGGGAATAGAAAGGCTTGTATTTTAATCAATGACTGCCTTAGCCATCATTTTCATATTACCCGGCCAGATGACGCCCAGAAATTTCACTGGTTGACCTGGACCATGGATCTTGTTAGTATTTACCTCCCATCAGTGAGACCTTAAGTATACCTATAATGGCATGGCTGCCTGAGACAGGGAGGATAAATCGTCGCATGTTATGCAACTTGAATTCACCTGTCATTGTAGTTAGATCCAGATCCTACAGAACATCTACGCCCAAAATATACTAAGGAATGGAGGAAATACACACTACAAAACAGCATGGAGGAAGCCTGCTAATTTGTAGCTAGAGCCTAGTTTGTCAGGACCTTGATAATTTGTCCTCTGCAACCATCGGTAGCCTTTATCTCCCTCTGAAATTTCCAAGACCAATAAATGGTTAACTCCACACAGAGCCCCTGGTGAGCAACATTGGCCTAACCCCTAGTCTCTAGGGGTAGGAGGTATCTACCCCTGAAATTCCTCTATTAGTGGAGGAGCACTCTGATGACACACCTGACTTTTTTGAGCCTTCCTCCAAGGGGATAAACTGCTTTCCCTGAGGCAATGCCTTCCACAGGTTTAGCAAGACCAAATTGGGTTGTCTGTTTAAATTTTCTCTTGGGGTCCCTGATAATATCAGATATTGCCACGAGTTTACAAGAGACCTTAATGGATCCCCCCTGCTGACATTTTATCATCAGCAGAATCATCTGTTTTTCCCTGTTTTTCAATCTATTTCCCTCATCATGAATTCTTCTGGTTTCCATTAATCAGCCACCCTAGCTGCTATTATAACAGTGGGCCCATTAACCATAGAGGCCAGATACTAAAGTCCTATACGATGACCCCAAGGCTGACTCAAAGATACAGTCTTCAGTACCAGAGGAAAACAAGTCTCTGTGTGGGCTTCTAAAATACTGAGGCTATCTGGCATGTTTCATTCCCAGTTCACGTATAATTTCTTCTAGTTCTTCCATAGAAGTCCAGCAAAATGGAGGCGAGAGAACATCCCCTTCATTAGGCCAGGTTAACTTAATGCTAGCATTTACCCAATCAGTCAAATTAGCTAAGCACTTTTGATCCTCACCCTTGCCTGTGCTGTATAATCTTGTCATCAGGCAGGTCCAGAAACGACTGAGGCTATTTTTGACATTTGAAACCCATTTAACAGAATACCCTTTCCCCAGCATCCCACAGCGGTTACACCCAAGAAGCCAGCCCTTCTCAGCCCTTTTGCTTAAAATTAGCTGGTTAGCTCCACCAAGCTGCAGAACATTCCCTCAGGGCTGCTTTCTGACTAGTGGAAATTTCTTCTTGGTCATCCCTGGGCTCATGAGTGGCCTGGGTCTTTGTTTGAATCAAAAGTCCTGTCTGAAAATCATTTTCCTCCTCCATGATAATGTCCTCATCAGAGGAATCATTACCCCAGGGGTCTCATGATTTAGGGTCCCAATTCTCTTAAGACCTAATAGTTGTCACTCTGATGTGCTCATACATCTTTTCCACCCTACACGCCATAATTTCTAACTGCTCTTCTTGCTTTTGAATTCTTTTGGACATAATGTCTGTATTAGAGGAATATGAAGCTTGTACATCCTTTTCCAAAGCCAGTGCTTCTTGGGTCTGTTCCAGTTCTCTTCTTACTCATAATTCCTTTTCTGTGATGCATCTTAAGGCAAGGATCAGTGGCCAAGCTACTGCTACAGTGGCGTGTTCACTTTCCCTTCTCTACTTCCTTTACTCTACTCTTTTGAATAGGATATTTAACCATTCATTAGGCATTTTAGGGGTGTCCCTGTACTCATACACTGGTCCAAAATGCTCAAAAAACCTGACCAAGGCTCCCCACATGGAGGTGGCTGCCCAACCTGGTTTTTCCCCTACCTCCAATGGGTTCCCTGGCTCCACCCTTCCCCACACTGGCATTGACAAGGAGCTTTCCCCTGGCATAGACCCTTTATGCTTGCTTGTTTCATTTTTCCGCATCCTGATGACTATGCAAATTATTTCAAGGTGAAGGAGGGTCAGTAACGTACCCTCCAGACTGAGAAGACACTTTAATACTGAAAAACCAACCAAACCACTCCATAACATTTATACAGAGTTTTATTCAGGGTAACTTACTGATGGGGCAATCAGGCAGATGGATGATCCAGAGCACTAGGCAGCTACTCTCAGCCCCTATTCTCTGTTCCTACCTGGACCTTAATCCCCAGCCCTTCTAGAGTGACAACATTGGTGATGAGGTCACAGGGTGGATACCTAAGGCTGCACCCTCTGTGAGCCAGAGGATGTCTGCTAGTTATCTAAAACGGAACCCTCTATGCACCAGAGGAGAAAACAAGACCGATGGCCAAAGATGAAGTCAGTGTTGTTAGCACTCCTACAGTACTCAACAGTGAAAAGCTACAAACCTTTCCTCTAATACTAGGAACAAAACAGCGTTGCTCACTCTCACCACTTTAATTCAACATAGTATTAGAAGTCCTAACCAGGGCAATTATGCAAGAAATGGAAATAAAAGGCATTCAAATTGGAAAGAAAGAAGTAAAACTGTCACTATTTGCAGATAAAATGCTATTACTATATAGGAAACCCTAAAGACTCCACCCAAAACTGTTAGAATTAATAAAAGAATTCAGTAAAGTTGCAGGACAGAAAATCAATTTGCAAATATCTGTTGCATTTCTATAATGTAACAACAAACAATCAGAAATTACATAAGATAAATATGTTTTTTACCAGGAAGAAATCGTATAAAACAGGTTACCATGAACCAACATTGATTCCTATCACTTCCTATCACTACTATTTTATGTTCAAAGAGATTACTTTTTTTCCCTTTCTAGGGAATAGTTGGTCAATATAGTTGCAAGAAGTTGACATTTGAGGAAAAAATGGATTCAATTGGTTTCCTTTTTTCATTTGCTTGTTTTAACAGATTTAAGTTTAGCTTACATACCATTAAATTCACTTAAGTGGGGGCGCCTGGGTGGCTCAGTCATTAAGTGTCTGCCTTCGGCTCAGGTCATGGTCCCAGGGTCCTGGGATCGAGCCCCGCATCAGGCTCCCTGCTCAGCAGGAAGCCTGCTTCTCCCTCTCCCAATCCCCCTGCTTGTGTTCCCTCTCTCGCTGTGTCTCTCTCTGTCAAATAAATAAATAAAATCTTAAATTCACTTAAGTGTCCCAAGTCAAACCATTTCAATTATATGGATCTATCTAAGGCTGTAACAAATAGTGTAACTAACATAGAACACTAATCTATATATTTTTTCACTAGAACTATACCCATAGCAATTAAATTCGATAGATATTATTAATTCTGTTGATGTAAACAGGACATGATGATCTCCTTGTGATGAAGTAGGAGAGTTATCTGACATCTATAGTGTTGAATAGTGTATTTGCTACATCTTGATGACAGCTAAAATTATTTTTCAGATATACATTTTCAATGGCCTGTCAGAGAAAATTATGTTTGGTTTCATTCTCTGAGCTCCCTGAATATCAACAATTAATATACCTTTTGATATTCAAGTCAGTGTGAAAAATCTCCTTTTCTAGTTTAGTGTTGGCACTAGAACTGTAAAATGGCTACTCATACACAGAAAGCACTGTGCGTTTTCTCTGGATCCTGGATTTTGGATTGAGAGGAATGAAAGTAGTCTAGGAGAACCAGCTCTACACCTGTGTGGGCAGCTCATTGCGCTGGGAAGGTGGGTTACTGGTCTGCAAAGCACATTTCACAAAAGTCACGTATCAGCACTGTCTCTGTTTGCACAAAAATTATTCAGACAGAGTAACTTCACTGCCAGGGGTTTGCTCACCAGTTTCTTCCATGCGACTTTCATCTCATGTGCTCATTGTCACAAGATAGCTGCTGTACCTCCAATGATTATGCGTATGCTTAAATCCAGAAGATGGGAAGGCAAAATGAGGAAGCATTGGCACCTACACAGACATATCAAAAGCCTTCCAATGGTCTTTCTTTTATATTTCCCTGGTTAGAACGACGTCACAGTAGTTACAGGGAAGCTGGGAAATCTAGCTTTTTAGCTGAGTATGTTGCTACAATGAGCAAAATTAGAGTTCTAATAGGACCAGCAAAATGAGAAATTGATATTAAGTGGACAACCACTAGTGTCTACTACAGTTCATTAACTGTTCATTTTTTAAGTGCTATATAAAATGGACTTCTTGTGTTAATCCCCATACACTCTGTTACATTTCACAAACTATTTAGAATTCTTCCCTAAAGAAAAGAAAGTGGAAAAAAAAGTGAGCTAATGTTTCTTTCAGTAATTTGGCAACATGACACAGTTCTGAATTAATGCATGATTTCTTCTCTAAGAGAAGCAAATTCTTTAGAATTGGGGTTACTAATTAACTATTTTTAAAAGTCTATTATGCAGTTAATTATAGGAAATTATTTAAAAATGTATTTGTGCAATTATTGTTATATCAATTAGAGTAGGCTATGAATAAGAAAAAATGACAAAATATATTCTACTATGGACTTTTTTCCCTTCTGCAGATTTTGTGGACCATAAATTAAGCATTTTAACAGCTGAGCTATTAATAAATATAAAAAACTGATTCTGGGGAAAAAAAACTATTTTCAAGTAGATTTTCATTTGGAATTATGCAAAATTAATATTGAAACCCACAAAACTTTTAAAAAGAGATGCTCTACATCTTTTATGCACAGTGATCTTCCACAAACAATTTTTTGTTCACTGTTGAAATAAAATTAAAGAAGTTAAATAGAAACAGAATTGTTGATGAATTTAATTACATCATGTACACTGGGCAAAGAATGTTGAAACCTTGTTTTCAGTTACATCCTAAGAAACTCACTGAGGCCTTCCACTGAGTGCATTTTTATAGCTGACTGCTTTTTGCTACAAAATGTTAAGGAAAGGTCATTTTTGAGAATCAGAGCTATTGTTGGTCAAGACCTGTGCATTAATAACAATTGTTTCACTGATAGCATGCCACTTTATCTCATCTAGACACACTATTTTGAGTTGGGACAGTCAATTCTAAAGATAAAAGGCTAGTTATTTCAATGTCTAACTTACTTCCTTCTAAGTTGTCATTCAAAATTTTCTACAAAGCTGTCATCATCAAGACAGTATGGTACTGGCACAAAAACAGACACATAGATCAATGGAACAGATTAGAGAGCCCAGAAATGGACCCTCAACTCTACGGTCAACTAATCTTCAACAAAGCAGGAAAGAATGTCCAATGGAAAAAGGACAGTCTCTTCAACAAATGGTGTTGGGAAAATTGGACAGCCACATGCAGAAGAATGAAACTGGACCATTTCCTTACACCACACACAAAAATAGACTCAAAATGGTTGAAAGAACTAAATGTGAGACAGGAGTCCATCAAAATCCTTGAGGTGAACACAGGCAGCAACCTCTTCAACCTCAGCCGCAGCAACTTCTTCCTAGAAACATCACCAAAGGCAAGGGAAGCAAGGGCAAAAATGAACTATGGGGACTTCATCAAGATGAGAAGCTTTTGCACAGTAAAAGAAACACTCAACAAAACCAAAAGACAACCGACAGAATGCGAGAAGATATTTGCAAATGACATATCAGATAAAGGGCTAGTATCCAAAACCTATAAAGAACTTATCAAACTCAACACCCAAAGAACAAATGATCCAATCAAGAAATGGGCAGAAGACATGAACAAACATTTTTCCAAAGAAGACATCCAAATGGCCAACAGACACATGAAAAAGTGCTCAACATCGCTTGGCATCAGGGAAATCCAAATCAAAACCTCAATGAGATACCACCTCACGCCAGTCAGAATGGCTAAAATTAACAAGTCAGAAAAGACAGATGTTGGCGGGGATGCGGAGAAAGGGGAACCCTCCTACACTGTTGGTGGGAATACAAGCTGGTGCATCCACTCTGGAAAACAGTATGGAGGTTCCTCAAAAAGTTGAAAATAGAGCTACCCTACAACCCAGCAACTGCACTACTGGGTGTTTACCCCAAAGATACAAATGTAGGGATCTGAAGGGGTACGTGCACCCCGATGTTTATAGCAGCAATGTCCACAATAGCCAAACTATGGAAAGAGCCAAGATGCCCATTGACAAACGAATGGATAAAGAAGATGTGGTATATACATACAATGGAATATTATGCAGCCATCAAAGGGAATGAAATCTTGCCATTTGCAATGACGTGGATAGAACTGGAGGGTATTATGCTGAGCGAAATAAGTCAATCAGCGAAAGACATGTATCATATGACCTCACTGATATGAGGAATTTTTAATCTCAGGAAACAAACTGAGGGTTGCTGGAGTGGTGGGGGGTGGGAGGGATGGGGTGGCTGGGTGATAGACATTGGGGAGGGTCTGTGCTATGGTGAGCACTGTGAATTGTGTAAGACTGTTGAATCACAGACCTGTACCTCTGAAACAAATAATACATTATATGTTAAAAAAAAAAAAAAAAGATAGTAGGAAGGGAAAAATGAAGGGGGAGGAATCAGAGGGGGAGACGAACCATGAGAGACTATGGACTCTGAGAAACAAACTGAGGATTCTAGAGGGGAGGTGCGTGGGGGAATGGGTTAGCCCGGTGATGGGTATTAAAGAGGGCACGTACTGCATGGAGCACTGGGTGTTATATGCAAACAATGAATCATGGAACACTACATCAAAAACTAATGATGTAATGTATGGTGATTAACATAATAAAAATTTTTTTCTACAAGTATATTTGTCTTAATAAAAATATTTATAAAACTTTCTTTAAATGCCTGAAAAGAAGAAAAATCAATAAATAAATGCCTGAAAAGAAGTGTAATTTAGTTATATACAAGTTAATATGTGGAACTCACATTTTTGTAGAGTTATGTGGACTAAAAATTCTTTCAAACAAAATTTTTTTTTTTTCCTATTTCAGGTAAGGCTATTTCAAACTCTTGTCATGGCACACTATGTAATTTTGGAAATTCTTCTTAATCTTAAAAGAAAAGAGAGTAAACAAGAGAAATTTACTAACTACCTATATCTTTCCAAGGACTGGGCTAAGAGCATTGCATTAATTTTCTCATTGGATTTAGCTTTTTTCCAAACTTACATACAAGTAAACAGAGACATAACATTTAAGTAACCTGATCAATCTACTATGATATTAAGTAACATCCTTGGATTTGATCATGAAATATCCTTAAATCATTTTGGAATAAACCTTAGTATTTTGGAAAAATAATAAATATGAATTACTGTACTATACTATATTAATTAAACTATAACATAACTAAATACATTAATCTTTTCATTGGAAGGACAAGTAAACAATTTCTTTGTTTACAATAATGCCTTGTAAAAATAAGTAATAATGGTTGTGACTTTAGAACCCACAGGCATTACTAGGTACAGTATATTTTATTGGATATCAAGTGTCCTGTTACCTGTGGAATTGCTGTTATTAGTGCAGAAGGGTTTGACAAAAGATTTGAAACTCAATGTCTACCCTTTTTTAGCTACATGTAGCAGAAACCACTTGAGAGCTAAAATGCCCCAGGAGTGTTGGGAAAAAAAAAAAGAATATCTAGAATGCTCTTTGTATATAATTAAAAGGTGGCCTTATCTAGTCTTATTTTTTTATGTACCTGAAAATTAAATGTAGAATTTATCAACAGAAATGTTCTCAGCTGCTGTATTTTCTTTTGAATATTCATTATTTAATGAGTAAAAACATATGAAGTTTGTATGAAAAATGACTCAAGTTAAATTATAAGCACATCTATATTAAATTAGATAACTCTTCCAATAGTCTTTATTAGGAGTAGCAAAAACTCACTATGAGTACTATTTATATAGATACAAAGATGCCATTATTGGCTATTGCTGATTTATATGTTTCATATTAACTACGGTCAAATTCACCACTGTTAATGTTATAATCGATTGTAAATAAAGCTCATCTGGAATTTTGTAAACCAGCATATCCCTCTGTTTTCCCTGACATCAGGTTGATAATCCAGGTTTTCAGGTTTTCTGAACTCACCATCAGGAGGATTCAACAATTTATCTGAAATAGGCACAGACATAACATATCTGCAATAGCTAAGGTAACACAAAGTAATTAATAGATTATTGACTGAAAAAAGCCGAGAGAATCATCAAAGGGCTATAAACTCCATGGCCATTAAGAGATTTGAATTCTTAATTCAAAACTGCACACCCACCTCTTGTGTAATCCTCCGACCCTGTTCTAAAGACCATCTAAAGATGGTGGATTTTTGGCTTTGTCTTTGAACTAAGTCAAGGAAAGTGGTTCATTTTTTTAAAAACACCTCAATCATTCAGCTTCTGCTGTCACCACTTGACAGAAATTTCATAGGTTCTAAAGAGGCATAGAAACCTTGAATATATTGATTTATTTTTAATGCAGTTGACACTCCGTTAACTGGATTAGGATCAGCCCAGACTTCTTAACTTTGGTTCTCTGGGGCGCCTGGGTGGCTCAGTTGGTTAAGCAACTGCCGTCGGCTCAGGTCACGATCCTGGAGTCCAGGGATCGAGTCCCGCATCGGGCTCCCTGCTCGGCGAGGAGCCTGCTTCTCCCTCTGACCCTCCTCCCTCTCATGTACTCTCTCTCATTCTTCCTCTCTCAAATAAATAAATAAATCTTTAAAAAAAATAAAAATAAAAAAATAAACTTTGGTTCTCTGACCATTTCCCCTGGCTTTCTCACTCATCAGCCTTCCTCAACATGCCTTGCTTAGGGTTAAATGTTTTCATGAGCATGAAAATTGTTACTTCACTTACTAAATCTGAAAGTGTTCTCTTGCTGAATTAAAATCAGTATCTTCAAATAGAATTATACTCATTAAGCTTACATTAACATATTTTCTACATGAATCTGGACAGAAATATTATATCTTTTATATCTCATTGTCATCTCCTTTAGTTTATTCTTTCATAATTTTCTGCATCTTTAACATCATAATGTTAAAATATCACTTTTTAATGGGCGCTCTTCTTTTGTCGTTATACATTAAGCAAACATTATGACATAGTTAACTCAACCAAACTTATTTAAAACAACAGATGATTCACAAGACTTATTTTCATCATACTAATTAACAAATTTTCAGTGTAAAACAATACAGACCTTATTAAATCAGTTATGAATAGTATAGCAAATCAAGAGCAACATAATTCATTTCTTTGGATACAGCAATTCATGGATGTTTTGTAAAATAGGCAGCAAGGTCTTATGGACAACTCATCTTTGGACAACTATGGTGAGTACCAACTGTATCTTTTAACACAATAAAAACAAGGCAACCCAAAGTCCTGATTTTAACCATGAGCACTCACAACTCTATTTGGTCACAAAAATTCCTTCAATATAATTCATCTTCACTGAAAGTAACTGGAGACATATCGAAATAGAGTCATGCCAAACCAGAGCATAGAAGAAAAATGATACTATGAAAATGTTACTATTCTAAGTAACCATTATCCCAACACTTCTTATATAACATCTTATCCATAGCAACTGATCCTTTAGTTTTCAGTATATTTGTATTTTATTCCAGTCATTTTAAGCACAATTTCCACTAAATTCATTAGTTCTGAGGATGTTTAATTGCACAATAATATATCTTTTAAGCATAATTTACCAAAAATGTCTTACTAAAGAGAATAATGAACATTTTGTTTTGTAGCGCTTTCTACAAACAGCTATCTAAGAGACTGGCATATTTAAAGAATCTTTACATTAGGACATATATCCATAGATTCTTTTGATGCTTCAGTCAATATAATATTGAAATTAAAACATATCAACAAAGAGGTATACTTACATTTAATAAAACATCTTGCTTAAAGGAGCAAAGGACTGTAATGGCAATATCACAGAGCAGTATTTGAATAGCAGCTTATTTATGTTTCAGATGATTTTTATTTATTTAATGAAGTACTTAATTAACCTATGATAAACATGTATAACCAAATGAAATTTTTATTTGAATATTATGTTACTGATATACTTTCTTTACTAAAGCACAAACTATCACAGTGTCCAACGCTAGTCAAATCTTGTCCTCAGTAGTGTGCTTTATCCATCCAAAGTACCCGTGCGCACAAATGCAAATTCATGCATGTCTTCAAACAAACACATGCAAACATTCTCAGACCCTCAGACACACAGATACATATAGAATTGGTATTTCATTTTTAACAAATTCAGAGTGGATGGAAATTTTTAAAAATCTGTATATGATGTCTATATATTAGCAATATTCTATTAAGTAAATATAATACTTACTTATAAATATTTGGTTATGCGTAGGAGTAAATGGACTGAAGCCATGTGTGTTTTGGACATTTGTGGGTGGGTGTGTGTGTTAACTGAAACACAGGATCCTCGTTTCTTTCCCATTTTATTTAATTAATTAATTTATTTATTTAGAGAGAGAGAGAATGTGAAATCAGGGGGAGAAGGGACCGAGAGAGAGAGAGAATCTTAAGCAGGCTCCAATCTCAGAGTGGAGCCCAATGTGGGGCTTGATCTCATGACCCTGAAATCATGACCTGAGCCAAAATCAGGAGTCAAACACTTAACCGACGGAGCCACCCAGGAGATGCATATTTTAAATGAGAAATATAGGGGCACCTGGGTGGCTCAGTCAGTTAAGCGTCTGTCTTTGGCTCAGGCCATGATCCCAGGGTTCTGCGATTGAGCCCCACGTTGGGCTCCCTGATCAATGGGGAGTCTGCTTCTCCCTCTCCCCGCTGCTCGTGCTTTCTCTCTATCTCTCTCTCTCTCAAATAAATAAATAAAATCTTTAAAAAACTAAATAAAATGAGAAATATATGTATTTCATATATAAAACTATCATGTTTGTTGGGAAAATAGAACAAAATGAGCAACACCAATATTAAATAGTCATTTCCATTTGTCCTAAGATTTTTTATGGTCACATGGCAATATTATTACAATATAAAAATGTATCAAACATATGGTACACCTTAAATTTATGCAATGTAATATGTCAGCTATATTTCAATAAAAAACTTTTTTTTCAATTAATTCTAAACTCTCCTACCAGAATAACAATGTATACAATATATGTATACTTTTATCCCAGAGCTTTGACTACTATATTAATTAACATTTTTATTTCTGAATATTTAATACTATCTTGGTACTAAAAGGACTTGCCTATCTGATACTCATTTTAGCTCACATTATATTACTTTTTATCATCTCTGGATTTTTATTTTTTACTTCATTTAATTATATATACTTTATCTTATAATTATAATGCATATAATATATATATGTACATATTCTTCAATTACCTATCTATACATATTCATTATTTTCTTCATAAATTATGATAGTTAGAAGTTAAGCAGTATGCTTGAGCTCTATTCTTGTCCAGTGTACTTACGTTGTTGGAACACACCAGGGAAAGAAAGAAGAGAAGTACGCTGGCGGATTCCTCTTGAAAACATGATAATGACAATATTCCTAGCATTCAAATGATTTTTTTTTTTTTTAAGATTTTATTTATTTATTTGAGAGAGAGAGAATGAGAGAGAGTGAGTACATGAGAGGGGGGAGGGTCAGAGGGAGAAGCAGACTCCCTGCTGAGCAGGGAGCCCGATGTGGGACTCGATCCAGGGACTCCAGGATCATGACCTGAGCCGAAGGCAGTCGCTTAACCAACTGAGCCACCCAGGCGCCCTCTAGCATTCAAATGATATTAACTACTGAGAGTATGCTGGCATCTTTTCAGTTGGATGTACCTTGTCTAAGATAATGGTAAACAAACCTGGAATCTATGAACTTATGAAGCAGGGTTCCTTGAAAAATATTTTGTATGCTATGTAATTATGGGAGTATAAGGGGATATTTACCAAAAAACATGGCTTTCTTCTGTGTTATGTGCCTGTGCCCATTACCTGATAATCCCACATGTTAATCTGATTCAGAATGAATCTAATGTAACTAGAAAGGACCTAGGAACCTCTGGAATATCCTGGATCTCTCTATTCATCTGTGTCTCATGATTATGTATATCTTTGAAATTATTAGTAAAACTTGAAACTCATTCTTACTGAACATTTGGCTACTTTCAAAATGGTTTATATTCAGTCAACTTTTTATTAACAAATTATTTGCCAATGGGACCATGAGCTCTCTCTGGTTTTTAGATTATGCTGCTGAATATAATCCTATAATGCCTTACTGAGTATCTTCCATTCCCTCTTTGACATCACATAATATGACATGATTGTTTTGGACAGAAAAAAAGAGAGGAAAGAGAGAATTCCCATTTTTTTTAAAAAAAAAAAAGTTCATATGTTTTTGTCTTTACTCTCAGTTAACTTATCTTACATAACGCAATATTTAAAGGCTGAAGAATTTTCTCATTAGCAAAAAACCTCAGTTCAAGACATAACAGGGACACCTGGGGGGCTCAATTTGTTAAGCTACTGCCTTCGGCTCAGGTCATGATCCTGGAGTCCTGGGATCAAGTCCTGCATAGGGGCTCCCTGCTTGGCAGGGAGTCTGCTTCTCCCTCTGACCCTCCTCCTTCTCATGTGCTCTCTCTCTCTCTCTCTCATTCTCTCCCAAATAAATAAATAAAATCTTAAAAAAAAAAAAAGACATAACAATTCCCCCAAAGTAACATATAAAAACTTATGTAACAATCAAATTCAAATAAAGTATGGAAACTCTCAATAAATTATTTAACATATTTGGCAAAGAATTAAACCTAATATGTAAACCTAACAAATGATACACTTGAAAATCTCATTGGATGTAACACTCTACATTTGTTTTAAGCAGAAAGTAGTTGATACAGGGATATGCAAAGATAAGAAATTTTTACTGGTATAAGTGATGAATAATCAAAATATTAAGGAAAACAGTGAATTTATCTTCAATTATTCAATTACATCCTGTTAGAAAAAGCAAGGACATTTTAAAATGTGCTAAGACAACAATGTCTGATGTAGGAGAAGACACAGAAATAAAAGCACTGCTTTCTTCTATTCTAGCACACATGCACACAAATTATACAAAAATGCACTAACCTGTTTTAGGATCTACGGAGAAGTAGGGTTGTCCCTGGAGAATACTGTAAACCACGCGTGCACTGTTTCCATAGGTAGGGTCATCTGCATCAGTAGCTGTCACCTGTAGAACAGAGGTACCTGTGCATTCAGGAAAACAAATTTTAGTGTGCGGTAACATTTAGCATGTGACTTGTACACAGAAACAGGTTACGCTGACATGCCTATGGAACACTATAGTGGATGTATCTTATGAAATATAATTCTTGGATTTATCTGTCAAACATAGCCCTTGCTTTTTTCCCCTGCCAAAACTGTACCAGATGAGAGACTAAAAGAAAATATTTGATTTCCAATATTTTAATACACTTTTTTATGTGCCAATAACATTGTGAAAGGCCTCTTTGACGCATAATCAGGGTTAGATTGGATTGATGATCAAGAAAAAAGAATCAAACTGGTGTTCAACTGTGGGGTAAAGTTAAAGGCAGGGTGAGAACATGCATTGCATGTTACATACCTATTCAGAAAATGGGAGATTGGATGGTTTGTGATTAGGGGGGAATGCGGGTGAGTTGACATTAAATTATCAGTGGCAACGAAATAGTACATTCAAACCATTTTCCATCATTTATGCCATCTTTATTTCTTACATGGACTATTAATGAGTCACCTAACTGGTCTCCAAGGCTCAGTTCTCATTCCTTTAGGTTCTTCTATATAGTACCAACATAATTATCTTTATACAATGGGTATCAGAATATGCCTATTACACTGGATTTTTGAAAATTAAAGTGTACTTTAAAGGAATTTATAAACACTAAAATACTGTATTTTGAGGTAAAATTAGTGGTTGTACTCTTCTGATTTCTTTCATATCTTTCAAATACAATTTGCATAATTAGGTATATTTATACCATATTTCAGTTTTTCCCAAATGAAAACTGATCTAGGTATAACAAGACAACCATCTATTAAGGGCTATATAACTCCACTGTAAATTTAGTGGGTTAAGAGCTCTCATTTATTCATGAAATGTACTTGATGAATCATCTAATATGGCATACTTGATATTTTATTCTGCCTAACTAGAAAAATTCCACCTACTAATTCAGGTTATGTAGCAAACAAAAATATTTCCACAATCAAGTAAGTCTGTATGAAATTCTGCATTCATTTTGGTACTTGACTATGAAAGCACTGACAATTTTCAGTCTTTAGTTTTAATAAGTACTTCAATTATTTAGGTATGGCACACTTATTAAGGGTCTAATATCTGTTTAACTACAAAGATTTTACTTCCATGTTGAAATGCAGATGCAACTTGAAGCAAAGTTTGTTCTTTGTCTTCAAGGCATCCTAGAAAACTTAATAGAATTAGTATGGCTGATTATCCTTATTAGCAGATTATAAATGCACATGGACTTTCAATAATATGTTAAGATTCTGGCCTCTAAATAGTATTTTTACATTGAGATTATAAGCAGAAATATGATTAGCAATTATACATACTCAGAAGCGGAGGACTGTGTGATGTCTAAAAGAAATCTCTAATAATGAATAATAAAACACAATGGTGACACTAAATGCTGGCAAGAATACTGAGAAACTAGGTCACTTGTACACTGCAGGTGGAAATGTACATTTAGCAGATTCCTATAAAATCAAACACACATTTAGCTTACAACTCAGCAAATTGTAGTCTTGGGCATTAATGCAAAAGTAATGCAAACATATTTCCGCATAAAACCGTGTTTGCAAAAGTTCATAGATATTCACAGCAGCATTATTTGTAGCAGCCCCAAACTAGAAATGACTCAGATGTACTTTACTGGGAAAATGGTTAAACAGACTGTGGTAGTTGATAGTATGGAATACTACTCAGCAATAAAAATAATAGCCTGCAGCAATTTGTATGAATCTTCAGGGAATTATACCCAGTGGGAAAAAACAGTCCCAAAAGGTGATATATTGTATGATTCTATTTATTTAACCTTCTTGAAATGATGACATTTTAGAAATTGATAACAGATTTGTGGTTGCCAGGTTGAAGGAAAGGAGGTAGAGTTAGGGGAGGCTGGTTATAAAAGAGCAACATGAAGTCCTCATGATGTTAGAACTGTTCAGTATTTTGATTATGGTGTGGGATACATGAACATACATTTGTGATAAATCACATAGAACTAAACACACACACACACAAGTAAAACTAGGGAAATCTAAATAAGATTGGTAGATTAAATAATTTTGATCCTGGCTAAGATATTTTTTATAGTTTTGGCAAGATAATTATGTAAGATGTTACCGTGGAGAAAAATGGGGTAAGGATACAAAGAATCCCTCCATATCATTTCTCATGACTGCATGTGAATCTGTGATCTCAAAATTAAAAGTATATAAAAAACAAAAATGTTTTCTTGCCTCACTGATATTCCATTCTGAGAGAGTCTTATTTAGGCTTGTGTGTGTACCATGATTTTTCTCATTATATAATGCACTACACTTCCTGGCTTGATTAAACTTTGCAGAGTTAAATTACACTCTTAGGTATAATTATTGTTATGTTTATAAAACAAAGTTCCAAGGACTTTTTCTGTGATGTCAAAACACTTGTTCCGTGCCTCACATTCATCTCTCCAACCTGTTCAGAGAATATCAGTAGATAGACATCTACAAATAAAAGTTGGTTTAGGAGGCATTTTTGTTGATTGCACGTTGAAAAAAAAATTAAATCTGTAGCAGGTGCCCAGACAAAGCTCTAAAAAGTGTAAGAAGTCCATATTGTGGCTAAATAACAATATGGACCTATACCAATAAAAGGTTAGGTTCTGTACTTGATTCTAATATAGTTAGTACTTTTATTTTTTTATTTTATATATATTTTTTTAAGATTTATTTATTTTGACAGAGAGAGACACAGCGAGAGAGGGAACACAAGCAGGGGGAGTGGGAGAGGGAGAAGCAGGCCTCCCGAGGAGCAGGGAGCCCGATGCGGGGCTCGATCCCAGGACCCTGAGATCATGACCTGAGCCGAAGGCAGATGCTTAACGACTGAGCCACCCAGGCGCCCCTAGTTAGTACTTTTAAATGAAAATCTATGTGTTCTTTACATTCAAAATTTAAATTATAAACAGTCCTTTATAATACTTTATAAAGTGTTATAAAATTGTATCAGTCAAATATTTGATCTGATTGGAAAAATGCTGATCATACTGGGCTTATACAAGGATTACTGAGATTCAGGAAAGAGAGAACAGTATAGATATAAAGCATTAAAATAATGGTCATCTTTTAAGAAGCCACACTTATAAAATCCTCAGATTTTAAAATTTTCTCTGGCTTTGTGATAGTTATTTAGGTTTAAATTATTATTATTTTTTTATTATTTTTATTTTATTTTATTTTATTATTTTATTTTTTTTTTAAAGATTTTATTTACTTATTTGACAGAGAGAGACATAGTGAGAGCAGAAACACAAGCAGGGGGAGTAGGAGAGGGAGAAGCAGGCTTCCCACGGAGCAGGGAGCCCAATGTGGGGCTCGATCCCAGGACCCTGGGATCATGACCTGAGCCGAAGGCAGACGCTTAACGACTGAGCCACCCAGGCGCCCAGGTTTAAATTATTTTTAACGTCTTAAAAATAGTCCCGAACCAACCATTCCATAGAGAAATCTGAGAAAGACAAATAGTGCAAGATCCCACCTCCTTTGTGGTAATAGGCTGGATCACCACATGACAAAAAAACAAAAAATAAAAAATAAAAAAATTGTTCTGCTTGGCTTAAAGTGTCTATAAAAGTCCAGCCTTGTTAAGTGAAAGCTGAAAGGCATGAATGGAGTGACAAGTGAAATGAAGAACAACGAGAAAAGGAAAAAAAGAAAAGAAAAAGTAGCCTCTTGGTGTTGACTAAGTGAAGGTTTAAAGTAGCACAGAGAAGTGAGCAGAAAAGGGATCCAGGAGAGAAAAAGGAAATATATTAACTCTCTACCCTGGTCAAAATGTACCGTCACTAACAGTTACACATCTCTCTATAGTAGGTCTCACAGTGTTTGGCTATTCTATTTGTGTGAAGTAAGGTAGAGCAAATGATCTCTATCATTCTACTTTGGTGGCATCTGAAGGGATCAGGCCACAGCTTTGCATACACAGATGGCTGGTTGAAGGGAGCATGAGCAAAAGTACAGCACAGCCCCAGCGAAAGTCAGCCTGGCCCCTGAACACAGTAAGGGTGAAAATGAAGAGCAGGGACGGCAAATAAGTCCCCTGGCCAACTGTTTCAGGATTTCTTACCAAGGAGAATTGGTAAGGGGGTTTCAGGCCAAAAGAAAAAATTACACATATCTTACGTTCTTATTGACTTGAAGCCTAGATGGCAACATTTTAATAACCATTGGTGCTTTTAGAAGTTATTTTACATTAGAAAAAATAAGTTTTTTTTTCATTAAAAATAGATAATAAAAAAAATAGAACTCTTCAGGGTGTGTTAGGGGTTGAATTGTTTCCCCTCAAAGTTCATGTGTTGAAGATCTAGACTCCAGTACATCAAAGTGATCTTATTTGGAAATAGGATCATTGTAGATGTAATTAATTAAGGTAAGGCCAAACTGGAGTAGTGTGGGCCCCTACTCTAACATGCCTGGTATCCTTATAAAAATAGGAAATTTGGAAACACACACATAACACACACACAGAATACTTTATGTGAAGATGAAGACAGAGATCAGAGAATTTCCTCTACAAACCAGGGAACGTCAAAAATTGCCAACAAACTACTAGAAGCTAAAGGAGAGGCTTGGGACAAGCCCTTTTCCAGTACTTGAGGAGGGAACATGACCCTGCTGACACTTTTGACCTCAGACTTCTAGCTTTTGGAACAGGGAGACAAATATTTTTGTTGTTTAAGCTACTCAGCTTGTGGTACATTGGTACAAGAGACTTAGCAAGCTAATAAAATGTGTCACGGTTGCAATGGAAAGAAATTACATTTATTCTCAGAATTTACAGGTGTTCTTTCACTGAATCTGGACAAGAGTCTAAAGTTATACTTCACAATAAAATGATGGATAATTCCCTTTGCTACATCATAAATGAGATAAAATAAAAAGTTCATCTCACAAGTTGATAAAATTTAATTAGGTAGAAATTAATGGTATCTGATATTTTTAAACATTAGGCACTACTAGTGATATAACTGTTGGCATTTTTAAGTAAATTAATGAGATATATTATTTATGCTAATGAAGGATTTCTATTCCTGGTTAAATGTTTAAGAGAAAAAATCAGTATTTATCTATTCTGAAAAGGGTATCCCACATTAGACAATTCCGTTCCTTTATTCATGCTATGTGCCCTAATTATATACATAGTAGAAAAGAGAAAATTCTTATTCTTTATAATGCTAGATTTTCAAATAGAAATATATGAAGTAATGCCAAGAAGTCCATTATTCTACTAGAATATTCAAATAATCTAATTTTTTCTAGAAATTATTATATACATTTGGTCAATAGATATTAAACCAGTAGTAGCCCCTTCTCTATATAACTTCTATTTTTTTTTAAGATTTTATTTATTTATTTGACAGAGAGAGAGAGAGGCAGGAGAGAGGGAACACAAGCAGGGGGAGTGGGAGAGGGAGAAGCAGGCTTCCCGCTGAGCAGGGAGCCCGATGCGGGGGCTCGATCCCAGGACCCCGGGATCATGACCTGAGCCGAAGGCAGACGCCCAACGACTGAGCCACCCAGGTGCCCTATAACTAGCTTCTAATCAAAGAAAACTTTAAAAGTGCTTTATAAGCTTTCTTAATTTTTACAACAATTTCCCATGAAAAACAACCACAGAAACATTGCCTTCTAAAGTTTCACTGGCTATTTAATGCACAATATTTTCATGTTAAATATATCTTGTGGCACACACACTCAGCTGTTCCCATGCTTGGGATTAATACCTTTCAGCTGATGCTTTATACAAATCTGAAAAAAAAAAAAAAAAAAAGATTAAAGTATGTAAAAAAGCTTTCAAGATATCTTTTCTACAATAAAACTTAAGCCTTGTTTCCTTTGGGAATTGCCCTGTGTCACTCTTTTCATTTGGTTTCTTTTTGTACTATGCTTTATAAATAGCATGCATTTTGGAAAGTTACATATCAATGGAGCAGAAAAAATGGACTTTCTTAAAAGTCTCTAAAGACCAATTTGAAATATTAATAAGGCATTTTAATACAAGCAAATATTCTCTGACACTGCAAATCGTTATGCATGACTTGTCAGGGTTCACAGCTCTGTGAAAATCTCAAGTGAATCAATGTTGAGCAAGAACTTTTGAGTAAAAATCAGCTGAAGATATATGAAGGCAGAGAGTATCTCTCTGAAGGAATCTCATAGGGCTTAATTCTCAGAAGAATTTTCCAGGGATTGGGAAAAAGCAATAGTTACCAAGATACAACTTAAATTTCATTCTACACAGGAGAACTGTAATTTCACCAACAGAGCAATAACACAGGATTCCAGTCATTGTGTAATTTGATAAAGCTTTGAGTATTCACCCAGGAGTCATTGGATTTTTAAAAAATTCCTTCTGCAAGAGCACTTCTGAAACATTTGGTACCAAAACAAAAATCACTGTTGTAACCATGCATTTTAAATCATGGCTATCATTAAGTTCTGTGTATTTTCAATTAGATCCCTTTTATGGAACTGCTTAGTGTAAAATTTCACATTATTCAAGTAAATTTTATATTACAGTCCTAAATAGAAAAAAAAAAATAATAAGGAAGTAACATGCATTTAGCACCAATGAGGTGAAAAACACTCCACTATATGCCATTCAATTTAATAACGACATTAATCTATTGAGAAAATTACATTTAATGCTATTTTATAGATGGGGTACTGAGGTTCAAAAGGTTGTGTAGTTGACAATTGGGAAAGGCAGAATCCAAGCCTGGTCCTATCTGTTTTGATGTGTGACATTCTTTCCTCTATAATCTATTTCTCCAACCAGTCAGCATGGAGTTTAAGAGTTCCATCCATATCTTCCACCATTTTGTGTGCATGTGTGTTTCCTTGATGGTATGTAATGGCCATCCAAGTGCATCTATTTGGGGAGACGTAGTGTTATATTTCAATGCTCTGTCTACCTGGTCAAAAGCCAAGTCATTATATACATTTTGTAAAATAAAGGTGTGTGGTAGAATAGTTAGGGGAAGCATTCTCCGGGTACTGACAACACTGTTGTGCTCTTCTGCAGCCTGCCTTACCAACTAAATAAAAGCAGATGCTAGAAGAAAATTGCAATACAGAAAAGAAAGATGTGTCTACCTCTGTTGCTGTCTACCTCCCCTCCCTCCCTCCCTCTTTCAGCTTAGGGTGATCTCTCTAGCAGTGTCTGCTTTTCTGCAATGGTCCCAGCTCCCTCTGAGGGGCCTTCTTCCATGGGTCCATGCAATAAAGCCCAGCTCCTGAGGTCAGGTAACACTACTCTTCCAGCCCTAGGGATAGTAAACTCCTGCCCTACTTGCCTCATGGTCCACGACTTGGTTTTTCACTTCTCCTTTCATTTTTGTAGCTCATTCCATATATGTAACTCCTGCTCTTGATCTAACTGGCAGTGGATTTTATTTTCTTGCTTAAACTCTGTGATACAGAGGTATTAACAGGTTTCTCCCTGACTATCCTTCATTGCTTTTCTGAGTAATGACTATACTCTACCAAATAAAAGGTTAGGTTCTGTACTTGATTCTAATATAGTTAGTACTTTTAAATGAAAATCTATGTGTTCTTTACATTCAAATTTTAAATTAGTCAATATATTGGAATCTGAAAGACATCATTTGGAGAGTTATTCATTGTATGCAAAATAAAATTATGAGATTTTAAGAGAAAGTGTTCTTTGAAGTGGAGAAAATTTTCATATATGTATGAAAATTTCATATATATATATATACACATAATTGAAAACTTCAATACTTCTCAAAGTATTCACCAGCTATTTCTTTACTTTACCATGTGTGGTGATTAAGTACATGCACTGTTGCTGATTTAATATTAGTTTCTTATCAAAAGTTAGAAATTGTATCTATAAATAGCTTTAATTTTCACTGTTTAGAAAAGATTCTATATGAAAAATAAAGAAAATTACCAAATTCAGCATTGTTCTGAATAATGGAATATTATTTCAGCTGAATTTTCATTCAATAATAACAACAAAGCAGAAACAAAACCAAAAAAACAAACAAAAAAAATGGCAACACAAAATGAAATACAAAGATAAAAATATTTTGTCCTTGTTTGCTCACAAAGTTGTCAATAAAAGTTTGGAAGAGTTTACTAGAAGATTACAGCATATATTCATAATATATACTGTATATTTTGTATACATATTTATATGTCATCATATTTATATATACACACACAGACAATTGACATTCAACCACTAACTTCAATCATTGAGTAAAAAACTTCATTTTATTTATTTATTTTAACCAATTAGCTGGGAAAATGGATTTCTAAAATAGCATAGTAGCACAGTCTATATATTTTTAAGGTAGTCAAAAACAAAATAAATTACAACTAAACCATATATATATATAATTAGAAGCCTTTTTACTTTTTGGTTCCTATGCCCACTCTCACCAGATTCACTGTTTGAGTGCACCAACTTTTTGCCTACTGCTTGTTCTTTCATTAGAATTTAAAATTTTGATTGTATCACAATTGAAAAATATTCATTGATATACCATAATTGAAAATGAAGAATTCACTGCATCAAAGTTATCGCTCAATACCTCTCCCATCACACAATTTAATTACATTATTAATTTTATTTTATTTTAAAGATTTTTATTTATTTGAGAGAGAGAGAGAAAGCATGAGAGAGGGGAGTGTCAGAGGGAGAAGCAGACTCCCCATTGAGCAGGGAGCCCAAAGCGGGACTCTTATCTTAGGACTCCAGGATCATGACCTGAGCCAAAGGTAGTCGCTTAACCAACTGAGCCACCCAGGTGCCCCCATTATTAATTTTAGTTACGTTAGTTACTTTTATCACTATGGATAAAATGGTTAATTAAATTCCTGTATTTTGCTTCAATAATTTTAGGCAGCAAACATTCTCTTAATGATTTCTAAGGAAATATATATAATTTACTATCTTTTCACTCTTAATTTTTGTCAGCTACATGTTTTAAGTCATTGTAGTATACATTATATTATGTTCTTCCTCTACAAAAAAATGAGTTTTGTGATTTTTTTCTAGGCTTTTATTTAGGAGGCTGGATATAAATGGACAATGTCTAGGCCATATATAAAAATAGAACTCTGACTCATAATCTGTAGCAAACAGCCCAAGAAATCAACCTGCTATCTACAATAAACAGCCCAGGAGCCAGGCTACATATTTTCCATAAATCATACGTGTAGGAGGTTAAATGATTTTCCTTAACAACAATCCAGGAAGTCAAACAATAACATTCAGCCCCAAACGACCACGGCTTGATCAATAACTTACAGCTTCTCTACATTTTTCCCCATTTCCAACTTCAAAGCAATCAGGGAAGGCAAGACTCGCATTTGTAACCAGTCACACAGGATGCTCTAAGTAGCTCACCTACAGCTTCTCTATGACATCAGCTTCCAATCATGGCATACTCAAAACTTTCTATTTTGTCCACTATAAACCTCCCCCAATCTCCTCCCTGCTTTTGAGTCTCTGCCAAAATGCAAGTGATTGGGCACCTGGGTGGCTCAGTTGGTTAAGCAACTGCCTTCGGCTCAGGTCATGATCCTGGAGTCCTGGGACCGAGTCCCACATCGGGCTCCCTGTTCGGCGGGGAGTCTGCTTCTCCCTCTGACCCTCTTCCCTCTCGTGCTCTCTGTCTCTCATTCTCTCTCTCTCAAATAAATAAATAAAATCCTTTAAAAAAAAAAAACGCAAGTGATTGTGGTTAACTCTCTTGTTACAGCAAACTTTGAATAAATAGCCTTTGCTCCTTATCATTTGGTTCATCTTTATTTCCACAAATTATTTTTAAAAAACAAGAATAAGCACTATTTTATTATACAAAAAAAAATATTCTTTGCAAAACCAGTTAATGTGACCTGAATAATTTGAAAAGATGCAAAAACCTTTATTTCTAAGCTTTGTCACAAAAACGAGAATGTTACGAGTATCAAGATCAAATGATTTTTCAAAATTCTTAGTACATATAGAATATTTTCTACTCTTTTTCTAAATCCAATATATTTTTTCTAGAAATACTCTATGGTTTAAAGTTCATAATATATATTTCTAGTGTATTCATGCTTAGGCACTAGATGTGGTTGTTGATTTTTCCTAGTTTTTCCATGTCTGAAATTTTGAGTCCTTTCATATCTGAAAAAAATTACTTTCACTAATATTTGATTGATAATCTTCCTGCTGGAATTAAAATAGAATTTTTTATACAGTTTGACATTGTCTTTTCATTTCTATCTTTGCTCATGAAAACTGTAATATAGAGAAATATTTGTCCTTAAAAACTTCTCTTTTTTATATTACATTTTAAAATTTCTTCATTATCCAGGGAAATTTGATGTGTGGGTTTTCAAATTAGTAAATCAGTTTTCCTGCTTGGTACTTTTTTATATTTCTTCAAGTTGAAAACTCAGGTTTTCTTTTGTTCAATATCTTTATTTTTTTCCTCACAACAAAAGTAAAATATTTCCAATTGATCACCCATGTCTACCACTGAACCGTGTTTTCCTTTTTTTTAAATTTTTGTAAAAAACGTATTTATTTATTTTTGTGAGAGAGAGAGTAAGAGAGAGGGCACGCATGAGTGGAGGGGAGGGGCAGAGGGAGAAGCAGACTCCCCACCAAGAGGGGAGCCTAATGAGGGACTCGATCCCAGGACATCACGACCTGAGCCGAAGGCAGACACTTAACTGACTGAGCCACCAAGGTGCCCCATATGTTTTTCTACTTTGTCTTGTTTGTACTACACAATACCAGATGTCTCTGGCTTTATTTGCTAGATCACCAACTTAGTCTTCACTTATGTCCATCACATAGTCTTCAGCTATATCTATCACATCATTCAGTCCACTGATTAGTATTTGCTTTAAATTCAGCATCTTATTTTAATTTTAGAAATCTATTTATTTTTGTTCCCTGGAAACTTTATCCTTCATTTCAATGTACTCTTGTTTAATGAATGCAATAAAATCTCAGATTTCACAGTTAAGCAAAGTAGATTTTTAATTTAAGTTATTCTATTTTATCTGAATTATCCCTATTTCTCTGTAATAGATATTTATTTGTTTATTTTAATTTTTGTTTTTAGTGTTTAAAAATTAAGGTGAATTAATATTTTTTAAATGCCCTTATGACTCAAAGTGATCTACAGATTCAGTGCAATCGCTGTCAGAACCCCTAAATTTGTATAGAAACACCAAAGACCCTGAATAGCCAAAGCAAACTTGAGCAAAAAGAACAAAACTGGAGGCATCACACTTTCTGATTTCATAATATATTACAAAGCCACATAATCAAAACAGTATAGAAACAGATATGTAGAGTAAAACACAATAAAGAACCCAGGAGAATCCTAGGAGAAAATATAGAGGAAGCTTCTTGACATTGGTCTTGCCAATGATTTTCTGGATATGACAACAAGATATGGAAAACAAAACAAAAATAGACAAATGGAATTGCGTCAAGCTAAAAAGATTCTGCACAGCATAGAAAGCAGTCAACAGAGTGAAAACACCACACTGGAAAGAGGAGAAAATATTTGCAAACTATATATTTGATAAGGAACTAATATCCAAAATATAAAAGAAACTCACACAACTCAATAGACAAAAAAAAAAAAAAAAAAAGTAATCTGATTAAAAAAAATCAAAAGAATTTAAAAAAAAATTTTTTAAAAAAAAAAAAAAACTAAAAAAAAAAAAAAAACCAAACACAACTCAAAAAAAAAAAAAAAAAAAAAAAAAAGTAATCTGATTAAAAAATATGCAAAGGATCTGAAGAGACATTTTTCAAAAGACATACAAATGGCTAATGGGTACATGAAAATGTGCTCAATGTCACTAATCATCAGGGAAATGTAAATGAAAAGCAGAATGAGATATGACCTCACATCTGTTAGAATGACTATTATAAGAAAGATAAAAGATAAGAAGTGTTGGCAAGGGTGTGCAGAAAAGGAAACCATTATACACTGTTGGTGGAAATGTAAATTGGTCTACCCATTATAGAAAGTAGTATAAAGGTTCCTCAATAAATTAAAATGATCCAGTTATCCCAATTTTGAGTATGTAAATGAAATCACTATCTGAAAGACATATCTATACTCTCATGTCACTTCAGCATTATTTACAATAGCCAAGATACAGAAATGACCTCAATGTCCAAATGTCCATCAATAGACAAATGACTAAAGAAAATGTGGAAAGAAAAATATATATGGCATATATATGGAAGATTGTTCAGCCTTAAAGAAGGAAATCCTCCTTTTGCAACAATGTAGATAAAACTGGAGGTCATTATGCTAAGGAAAATAACCAGACACAGAAAGACAAATACATTATCTTACTTACATGTGGAATCTAAAATATTCAAACCATAAAGCAGAGAGTAGAATGATAGTCTACAGGGGCTTTGGGGTAAGGGAAATGGGGAGATGTTGGTCAAATAGTATATAATATCAATTATGCAAGATGAGTAAGTTCTGTAGATTTAGAAAATAGCATGGGGACTATAGTTAACAATACCACATATATTGTATATTTGAAATTTTCTAACAACATAGATCTTGCATTCTCACCACAGAGAGAAAGAATGAGAAAGAGAGAGGGAGGGAGGAAGAGAGGGAGGAAGGTAGGAAACATTCACGAAGTTAGGTGATGAATATGTTAATCAGCTTGAGCTTGGTGATGTCACAGTATATACATATATCAAAACATCAAGTTGCACACCTTAAATATATAAAATCCCCATTTGTTAATTGTAACTCAATAAAGCTGAAAAATGTTAAAGTTAAAACAAATTGGGTTGATGCTTATCCCTTTAAAATAGGAATGCTACATCTAAACAAATGTGGCTGGATGGGTCAATATAGTTGCCAGGCAGATCAAGGACTTTTGTGTCCCCCAAAATGAGGAGAGGAATGATTTGCCTCAGAATAAGGGACCTTGTGATATTTGTCCACTGGTAAAATCTGTTTTGTTCTTTTTTGTTGTTCCTCTCTGATGTGGAATTTTGGTTTACTGAAAGCTATTTTCTGCTTCATTCCAGTGTTCCAATATCCCTATGTTAGCCATACTTAGGGGGAAAAAATCATCAAAGTCTTTATAATAGAATAAAAACACATTTTCTTTGTATGTGTAGATGAAGTTGAAAAAGTCTTTTTTGTTAATAAATAAATAAAATAATGAATGAATGAATGAATGAATGAATGTTTAATTTATTAAGTTGCCCGGGTGACTTCCCCAGGTCCTTCTGTGTTTGTGAATTTACTAGGGCTTTCATGGGTAGAACAATTTTCACCTTTAATGCTTATGGTCATGAATATGGTCTGTCTCTTTTCCCCTATTCAATTTTCAATGTTTTCAATGCTCCAGGAATTTTCAAAATCTTGGACTCATTTTTGTTACTCTATCTTGTTGTTCTGATTTCTTTTTGAAATATTTATGGTTTCTTTTTGGAATATCCTCTTTGACATGTCAAGGAGAGGCATGAAGACGTTAAGTTATGCCATGATGACAAGCTGGGTATTTTAAATGAGAGAAATACAACATAATCTTAGTAAGAAAAATAAATACAACTCCACTGTCATTTCTCTTCAGAAAAGCAATCTTAATAGTGTTTTGTATGTCTTTCCATAACTTTATTTTGGTTCATTCAAAAGTCTATCATGTAGTTATATATATATACCACAGCTTCTTCTATACCTAATAATATGCCATGGATATTTCCATGCCAACTAAACAAATATAATTTCAATAGCTACATGACATTCCATGTTGTTTTTTGACACATACTTAGATTTTTCTAGTTTGTTGTATTTTTTATAGTTGTGGAACAAATTATCATAAACAGTTGAATAAAACAAAAGCCATCAAATTTGCTTATATTTATGTGTTTTGTTTTGTTTTTTGCTATATACATGCAATATTGTAATAAGTTTTCAGAGTAGTGTCCTCTTCTGAAGGAGCACAACTTCTCCAATATTCCATGGTCCTTCAGTGTGACATGGCCGCAGATTTAAGAGGCCATTTCACCTATGAAGGCAAAAAAGTATCTGATCTGATCTTCTGAGTTCTCTCCTTACCAGTGGATGAGAGCAACAAAATATTTCCCATTTACTAAGGTGGGAAGGAAGTTTAGCTAAGAGAAACTCAGTGGATCTCAAGAGGACTTACAAATGAAATGGAGAACAGGCAGCAATGACCATCAAGGGCTGATCACTGAATACTAGTAGGAACAGAGACATCTGGTAGATGGCAGCAGGAATCCACAATGGCATAGACATTCCTCTTCCTCACTGTGCCATCTTTACCGGATCACTTTCCCTTCTATCTATGCCTCATCACTGTACCTTCTAATTATAGCTGGCTGCAGTGTTTTTATTTAATTCTTCATCACTATGAGTTTCCCTACACTTGATCACTGTGCATTTACTTTTTATCTAATTGTTGGGGTTATAATACCTCATGCTGAGCCTTCTCTCTATACCTGAACACTGAGCATTCACTTCATACCTGATTGCTATGCCTTTACTCTATACTGGGTTACTGTTCCTTTGTTCTGTATGTGACTCTCAGAAAGTAAAGAAAAATATCCAGAATGGTGTCTCAAAAAAAGAAATTTGAAATTCATAATAGAATTAGGAGTCAAGTTCAATGAAAAGTGAGGTTGAATTTATTGCATATCTGAGTTTTGAGAATGAAATTTCAATAGAATATGCCCTAATACAGTGATTTCACACACAATTTTTCCCAATTTATAAAACTTTACAATAATTTCAATGTATATGCTTTCATTAAAATATAGGGGCAATAGCATACATTAATTAAATGATTTTTATTAAAAAAAAAACATTATCTCCATCAAGAGACATTTTAACCTCCAAGGCCAATTTATTAAACTGATAAGAACAGATACTACACTTGATCTTAGCCAAAAGGCCAAGAAGCGATCCAAGGCCAATTTATATAACAAAATGCTCCACTGGCCACTATAGAAGTTTCACTTATTATATTTTTACAATTACATGCACATGACTTCTATGTAGAACTGCCAAAACTCTGATTGGTTTGCTTTGTATTCCTACACTGAGGGGTATACACATGAAAATCATTCTTTGAATATATTTTTTAAATATGTGCAAATTTAATTTTTGTGAATTGAGTCCATCTTATGATAAAAAAAAAAAAAAATATCCCAGTGAAGTATTTTCCATTATAAATTGATCAGTTTTCTTAGGGGAATTCCAAGTCTAGTCTATTTTCATAAAGAATAAATGGAGAGGGGCGCCTGGGTGGCTCAGTCATTAAGTGTCTGCTTTTGGCTCAGGTCATGATCTCGGGGTCCTGGGATCGAGCCCCCATCAGGCTCCCTGCTCAGCAGAAAGCCTGCTTCTCCCTCTTCCACTCCCCCTGCTTGTGTTCCCTCTCTCGCTGTGTCTCTGTCAAGTAAATAAATAAAATCTTTAAAAAAAAAAAAAAGACTAAATGGAGAATCTAAGGAATCAGTAGTAGCATAAAATGTAATCTGGTGAATCATATCTATCATTGAGTAAAAATGAGAAACTAGGTTGGCTTATGTGGAATTTTTTGCATTTACAACTTAATCATATATAGGAAAATAAAATTAATCATTACTCCATGAAGCAATAATAAATTTTTACCAGATATAAGAACAATGATGTTCAAAACATTAAGAGGCGATATTTCTTCAAAATCTTTCCTCAAAAAAAAATCTTTCCTGCAGACAAAGTGTAGGTGAAAAGGGTCAACATGTAATTATTCAATAAAGATTGACAAAATATGGTTTCAAGTGATGTGGTTATAATACAACAAAAGTAAGAGAGCAAAACTTCTGCGCCTCTTCTTCAGAAACCCTTGAAACTTGCACTTTTATACTATTGAAATGCTGCTCTAAGAGTCCATACAAAATATTTTCTTCCATTCCATAGGTTGCCATTTCATTTTGTCGATGTTTCCTTTGCTGTGCAGGAGCTTTTAGTTTGATGCAGTCCCAGTTGCTTATTTTTGTTTTTGTTCTTTTGCCTTTGGTGTTAAATCCAAAATATCATTACAAAGACCAATGTCAAGGAACTTACCCTCATGTTTTCTTCAGGAGTTTTACGTATTTAATCCATTTGAGTTGATTTTTGTGTATGATGTAAAATAATGGTCCAGTTTCAGTGTTTTTCATGTGGCTGTGCAGTTTTCCCAACACCATTTATTGAAGAGAATATCCTTTCTCCATTATGTATGCTTGGTTCTTTTGTCAACAATTGACCATATATACATGAGTACTTTTGGTCTCTCTTTCTATTCCATTGGTCTAGGTGTCTGTTTTTATGCCAATACTATACTGTTTTGATTACTATAGCTTTGTAGTATAGTTTGGAATCAGGAAGTGTGAGGTCTCCAGCTTTGTTTTTTATCTCAAGATTGCTGTGGCTATGAGGTATCTTTTGAGGTTCCATAAAAATATTAATAGTGTTTGTTCTATTTCTGTGAAAACTGCCACTGACATTTTGCTAAGGATTGCATTGAATCTGTAGGTCAGTTTAGATAGAATGGACATTTAAACAATGTTAATTCTTTCAATCCATGAACATGGAATACATTTTCATTTATTTGTGTCCTCTTCAGTTTATTTTATCAATGTTTTACAGGTTTCAGTTTACAGATCTTTCACCTTCTTAAATTTATTCCTTAGTATTTTATTCTTTTGGATGCTCTTATAAATGGGATTGTTTTCTCAATTTATATCTTTTTTGTAGTTCACTATAAAATGGATGCTGTTTTGAGCCACTAGGTTGTGGGTTGATTTGTTATAAAACACTAGCTAACTGACACAAGGGAAAAGTTATGAGAAGAAAAAAGTTATGAAACTTAGAATTTTTTTGTTCAACTTTCACTTCATTATTTATACAATGTGATTCCTCATACACACTTTTAATTTACCATGTAAATAGCAGTGTCAGCCTCATTTCATTGAAATTATCTCATTTTGAAGTTATGCCCAAGGGTAATGATTTTAAAATGGCTACTAGAATCCTGGAAGATATCCAGGGTGAAGCTCCCAAGATGTTTGGCCAGAACTAAATCAGTCCCCCAATAAGCAGTGCAATAAAGTAAGCACAGCTGGTCTCTTCTTGTTGCTTTGCAAGAAAGAACACAGCTGCAAATGGAAATGGGCCTGGGAATTAGAGACTGGAGAACAAAGACATGAAAAAGACTAGGATGTTTGAATACATCTCCAAGTGCAAGGCATCTTGTGGCTATTAAGGGTCATACAGTAAAGCTTCATATCTTTTCTTGTTATGTCAAACTAAGAATCAGTGCTCCACTGAAGTTGAAGTTTATAAATTACATACTTATAACCTAATAAAATGTAATATTTGTTCTCTCTCCTGTAAATTGAAATTTATTATTTCTATAGTCTCGTTATAATATCTTAAATATTTATTAAATGATTTTTACTCTTAGGTATCTTTTATTAATACACAGAAGAAATGAAGTAGAGATTTATACAATTCCTTAGAGATATGTTGTTGTGAAAAAACAACAACAAAAAAAAGTTGTGAAATTTACTTTAAGGCAAATTGCATTGTGATCTAGTATAGTCACTCTCGAAACAATTGCTGGGTACAAAGTAATTATTTTTGAAAATTTAGAGTGACTGCAAAACAATTTAAACTTATACTAAAAACTACTGATTCTAGATAAAAGGAAGACTATAATTTCAAAAATTGGGGTATATTTCTTTAAATATAGAAGAGACCAAATTATCCTTTTAAATTATTATTTTAAAATTATTGTTTTAAATGTTTTTTTAAAGAGATTTCTCAATATACATAATAAAAACACCTGTACTGACTTTTTATAAGAATACGACATTCTAGTATCACTAAATGTCTTGACACTTATAATGTCTTTTCTGAGAATGGTAACACTGTTTACAAGTACATTTCTACTTACCCTATTTTCATTTCTTAAATGCCACACATGCAAGAGACTGCTGACTCCAAAAGCAGGTATAATTTAATCTCATAGTTTCCTCTTTGTGCCATGATAATCAGTATTATTAACTTTTTATTTCATATTCTTAAAATTCAGTTCTGAAAAACTTAGACATTTAATGAAGTTACATTAAATCAAAATTAAAGAAGTACTTCTTTAAAGTTGTTTAAAGGACAAAGAAGAAAATTATTGTATAGAATAATTGCTAGAAGGTGGTAAAATCACAAAGACTGGCATGATAATGTAATGCATACCAAAGGAAAAAAAAAAGTTAAATATTCATTGATAAAATGTGTACAAGTGTCTTCATGGACCTATCCAGGTCCATAATATTATAATGTCATTCTGTCCACACATGTTCATTTTGTTTTATTTGATCAAATTTTTAGATAAGTAAAAAAAAAAAAATGCAATATGACAGTCAGTAGTTTACAAGGCATTCATCATAAATCAAATGGTCCTTTTCTAAATCAACACTATAACAACAAGCAGATTTTCTTTTAAAAATGAGAGCCATGGGGCGCCTGGGTGGCTCAGTCGTTAAGCGTCTGCCTTCGGCTCAGGTCCTGATCCCAGGACCCTGGGATCGAGCCCCACATCGGGCTCCCTGCTCCGCGGGGAAGCCTGCTTCTCCCTCTCCCACTCCCCCTGCTTGTGTTCCCTCTCTCGCTGTGTCTCTCTCTGTCAAATAAATAAATAAAATCTTAAAAAAAAAAAAATAAAAAAATAAAAAAAAATAAAAATGAGAGCCATAATGACTCTCAAGTAGCCATACTGTTACGCTTTGCTCTGTGAGCACAAATAACCTAACTTTACCAATTGGTATACCTCACTGTTTTCATAATATAGTGCATTTGAATATGGCAATTAATATTAACCATAAAAATTGCTGACCTGGGCAGATAGAATCATTTTTGGTCATAAAATATACGAGTATTCTAACACTATGAGATTCCCTTTGGAAGTGACTATAAATTTAACAAATAGCATATTCTCCAATTCATGTTTCTACTTGGAAATGCTTTTAAAAAATACTCTCCCCGCAGAGAGCATTTGGCAATGTCTGAAGACACTGTAATATGGTGGTGGTAGAAATGATGCTAAAAATATCTAATGTTTGGAGGCCAGGGATGCTGCTGAGCATCCTACAAGGCAGGGCAGTCCTCCACAGCAAAGAATCATCCAGTCTAATATGTCATTTAGTGGCAAGGTTGACAAACCCTGCTGTAGAGGGATATGATTCCCTAGATAATAGTTGAAATTACATGAAGTAAATCAAAGAGGTAAAGGATAACATTGTATTGAGACACGCATCGAAAAACACTCTAGTTTATTTTGCATCTTTCTTTATTAAACCATCCAGAATGCCAAGACTTTGTCTGCTGGTTATTACTCACTGACAAGAAACATGCAACCACATTTTGCTTTCCTCACAGGTAATATTGCACACAGCAATTACTTGGAGAGCTCCATGACTATTACTTAGCACTATAGCTATACAAAAAACAATAATCTGATAAACTCTTGCACACCCAGGAAGTCTCTTGTGCTGCCTTCTCTGCATTCTCATAGCATAATCCGCTAAACTGTGAAGGGAATTCATAATCTGCATGACAATTGTGTTTATTTTCCCTCTTAACACGTGTGCGCACCCGCCCACCTGCGCACACACTGTACACACCTAAGTAGACCATAAACCTACAGGGAAGACAAGAGTATTTTTCATTACTGTATCTTCTATGTGGAGTTCTTGTCTGACAAACCCCTGCACACTATGTAAGATTAATTGAGGACGTCTTCTCTAAGTCTGCAAGCTGAACTCACTGTCCACTTTATGGTTCCCTTGTATTTTGCTTAACGAACACTATATTGAAATTTTCTGTTTATATGTCTGTAACCTGTTCAAATTTAGGGACCTTGTTTCCCCTTCCTTCCTTCCTTCCTTCCTTCCCATTTTATTAGTAGCCACTATTAGTTCTCAGCACATAAAATGCCTTCCCTCTGTCCTCTCTGCAAAAAGAATTAAAGAGATACAAAAAGGGAGATTTTTTTAACGGCTTGGTAATTCAAAACTAAATTAATGAGTATATGACAAAAACAATGACTTTGTCAGACACCATATGCTGAGAAAAATTTTGTTGTCATCCACCTATACTATTAGCCATTATTAGTATTATAAACCTATATATCTTTAAGCATTACTGTTATTTAAAATGTTTTTATCACAAGTCTGCATTTCACTTTTTATTATCACTTTATAAATAACATATATATATATAAATATACATTTTTAGTAAAGAAGAATGCATTTCTCTGATAGCAGATAAAGCCACAACCCATTTTTCGAAGTAATCGCCTTCACCAGTATGTGTGTTTTTTTTAAGATATGTCCTATATGCACATACACCACACAACACACCCTTACTTTCTAAAATAAACTAGACTATTCCACATGTATTTCTGAAAACTTTTTTCTCACTAAAACAATATAGATCTTCATATGTCAGTATATACATACAAATTCGTTCATTTTAAGACTGCATATGTAATCTGTATGTGTTTGAAGAGTCATTTACTTGAAAACTTCCTTACTAGTAGATTTCAAGTGTGTTTCCAATGTTTCCCTGTTAGGAATAACACTACAATGACATTCCTTTAACATGTCTCTTTGTGTAATCATGTGAATGCATCTATAGGATAGTTGTCTATAATATGTTCTCAATTTAAAATACTGTTAAATTGCTACCCAAAACGACTGTGGGACTTCACCTGTCTGCTAATGGCTCTGTACATTAACAACTTTGTGAATTATCAGACTTGTATACTTCGGTAGGTGAACTCTGGTTTCTCCTTCTCCTTCGTGGTTTCTTAAATTACTAACGAAATTTGAGGTTTTTCTTTGGATAAGTAACACGTTTCTTTTTTCTGTGACTCTCCTGCTAATGTAATTTCCCCATTTTTAATTTGATTGTGAATGTTATTAAAAAATCCCCTTATGTAATAAAAATTAGTTCTCTGTCAGCCATGTTCGCCAGTATTTCAGTTCATCTTTCATTTTATTACATTTAGCATAATTATTTGACATCTGTATTTTCAAATGTTTATTCATTTAAATTCATGTCTTATTGATTGTTGCTTATTGTATCTTATCTTACATTTAAAAAATCCTTCATATACTTGTTTGTTTTGTATTTAGTGGCTGCGTTTTCACAAGCAGATTCAAGTTTTAATTTTTATAGTTTAATCACAGATTTGTTTACTATTAACTTTGTCCTTAAGTGTGGGGAAAAGCACACTATTCCCATTGTCTCAGCATCATGAGTACACTGGTCCTCCACCTGAGCCCCACTCCTGAGCTCAGTTAATGAGGCTACTTTCCATTGCTCGATACCTCCATTTGTTTCACTTTGCACACTATCTGCATCACAAAGGTTTTTCAGCTTTTGGCACACGCACCTTCCTGGAAACTGTCCATTGTCTTTATCCACACTATATCTCGTGTACACATTTTGGAGTTGTTAGAAAATCCTTTTCCAAATACATATCCTTGTTGGACTCCCTATGGATTCGATTTCTAATATAAATAAATGTCTATTCCCTTACTCTCAGGAACTTTAGGATTAATTTTCCTCTTCATGGTATGGAGCCATCCCCAAATCCAATCCTTTAAAACAAAAAGGAACATTATAATAACATTGAATCTATCTTCACATGTCAAGAAGGAAACCCCCACTTCTGGCTCAATAAACTGTACGGATTCTGGAACATCCACTAATTTTGTTATAATTATTCCACAAATAGCTTGATCCAGATTTTACATTTTTAACTAAATTAAAAAAAAAATTGGGAACTTAAAATCTGAATCTCTATCTGGCTTAGAAATGTTTTCCAGTTGCACTTCTTACTAACCATGTAGTCTTGGGCAAATTATTTAACTCTATGTATCAGTTTTATCATCTGTAAAACAAGGATAACCATAATGTTGCCCTTATGATGTGAGCATGAAATTATTACAAATTACATGCAATGCCTGGCATATAGTAAGTGCTCAATAAATATTCCTTGATTCTGTTTCAGTGATCATTACCACAACTGTTTTGACAACTTGTAGTCTCAGATCCTGGCAAAACCAACCAGTTGTTTTGCAGTGATCAACTTCAGATTTTCTGCAGAACTCAAAGTCAACATTCAAATGTCCAATTTCCTTTTCCTTGCTGATCAAAATTTCTATGGATGCAATTGATTCTCCAGCTGATGGCAAGCAAGATTTAAATATCTGAAATCAACTGTTAGCTGCATCATAAGCAAAAAGGGAAATAGCTGCCATAGTACAATCATCTAGCATCACAATTACATAGAAAGGGAAATAAGTGCTGATTTCATGTGTCATTCCCAAATCAAGGCACTTCATGGAAAATGGCATCATTGTTTCTTATCTGATGCTGAAACCATTCTCACTATTCTTTTGGATTCAGTATTGGTTTTAATTTTTTGCCTTTGGGGTCCTTGTTAAATCTCGAATTTGTCCAAGTACCAATTCAGATTCAATGTAGCTACATGTATCTGAGATCCAATGAAAGAGTTTAAATGGAAACAAGGTTTACTTTGTCAAGAATGATTTTGGCATTGGCAGGCCTGGGAGAGAGCATCAGTTCTGCAATAGAATCATTCTTCCAGACCCTTTTAACTTTCTGCTCCATCTCACTTAGCAGTAAGCTTTCATCCTTACGGTACCAGCGGCTGCTGCTTTTCCATACCCCATCTGCATTATGGGCCATGGGTGAAATATGTGTGTCCTAGATGGAAGGGAGTGGTGGGAGGTGAATATTTGATTCTGCATCATGTCACCCTGAACAAAACTGATTTGTAATAACACAAAAAGACAAGCTGAATAATAGTTAGATAACTAACAATATCCACCTAAAGGGAAGAAGCTCAATCTTATCATTTAGAACAAATAACATATGTTTGGGGTATATGTGTGTATTCAGCAGGGCTGGCAGAACACCAACTGCCCTAGAGTAGCAGATGCTTTGTTTATCAGAACTGTGACGCTATCCTCTAATTATTCCCCCTGCCTCCAGTCTCATCCCCTGCAAGCCCTTACAATAGAGGTTAGCAAACTTTTTCTGTAAAAGGCAACACAGGAAATATTTTCAACTTCGTGAGTCAAATGGTCTCCATTGCAACTTCTCAGTTCTGCCACAGTAATGCCCAAACTACCATAGGCAATATTTAAATGAATGGGCGGGGCTGTATTCCAGTTAAACAGTATTTACAATAACAGACAGCAAGCTGAATTTGTCTCCCCCGCCATTGTTGGCTGGTCCTTCCTCTAAAATATTACTAGCTTTTTAATTCTAAAATCAGAATCAATGCAAATATCACCCATTCTGAAGCAGACATGGAAAGAGAGTTCCTCCCTCCACTAACTTTCAGGGCACTTCCTATACATTCATATTAAAATGTACATTGAATACTATGATAATGCTTTTTTATCTGCTTTTCTTTAGTGAGTTCTCTCTCTCTCTCTCTCTCTCTCAATGGAATCATGCCTAGAAGCACAGTAATACAGTTACTTAAAGCCTATTCTGTTTTGTTCTTTGTCTCTACTTTTTTTTTTAAATGCATGCTTATTTAAAAAAATATTTATTTATTTGAGAGAAAGAGAGAGAGAGAGAACACTCTCTCTCAGGGGGAAAGGAGGAGAGGCAGAGGGAGAAGCAGACTCCTCACTGAGCAGGAAGCCTGACACAGGGTTGATCACAGGACCCTGGGATCATGACCTGAGCTGAAGGCAGATGCTTAACCGACAAAGCCACACAGATGCCCCTTTTTCTCTACTTCTTGCAGATATTATATATTTCTCCTCAACCATACTCATCTCAGTAAAAGAACTTAGGAATACTATTTCCCATTCCCATCCCCCTCTCAAGTCCTGGATGAAGACTTTTAAATGTGACTTGTTCCTAAGTGCTCAAACTAGAGCTTATGCTTCAATAATTCCTTGAAGCTTCATGATTCTTAGATTGTACAGTGTCCTTTAGCATCCTCAAATGTACCCATTTAGACTTAACTTTGTACACACACAAACATACTTCAGGGTACATTTCCAATGTATTTTTTTCATTTCCTTGTCATTTTCCTTGATTTCAAAGATCGCTGTTTGGATTCATTTCAACAATTTTCAGTTTCAACATTTTCTCAAATATATTTTTAGATAAGATAAGGTGATGATCTACTTTCTGGATCCTTCCCCAAACAGTTATTTTACCTTGACAAATGAATCATATTTTGATGAACAGAGAATTTGGAGCTTGAGTTCTTTTGTTTGTTTTTTTTTTTCTTTGTATGTTATACATTCAACTGTCAATCAGATTCTAGTATTTCAAGTATAAATAAGATGTGTATATATATATATATGTATATATACATATATACATACATATATATATATATACACATATATATATATTTAGGTATATACATTAGTAAGCAATTTAAAAATATCTGAAATTTTATAAAAATTTATCTTTTATTTGGGTTTTAGGTATTATGCCAGGATTTACCTAGGTTTAATTCTTATTCTAACCCTTCCTTAAAAAACCTATTAAACTCATAAATTCAATATATTCTTCACCTCGAGGAAAATAATATTGTTCATTCCTTCAACTACTCTTTTTTGCTGTCTGGGAACATACGTCATTCACATGAGAGGTCTAATGAGCATATCTTTTAAATCTCATTTTGTACCACAATTCCCACATTTTGGGGATATTTGCTCTCTGATTTTTAGTTACTTCTTCCAGTCTGATGCATTCTCAAGCTCCTGGACAATAATTTGGATCATATCAATGATGGTACATGCCTTAATCATACGCTGATATTTTGTTGTTTACTAGTTGCAGAAAACATGACTCTGAGTTACAGAAATCTCTTTGTAGTATCCCGACAACACTCGGGCTCTTGTTTTCTTCTGCTCAGTAACTTGCTTGGTAATGACTACTCTGTCTGTGTTTCTCTTTGGTGCTTTGCCCCTTGGTTATGGTGGTTTCGCTTGTGCTCCTTGGGGCTCTTATGTAGCCTTACCAATGGCATTCTCGTAAATGATGGAGTCACAGAGATCTTCACTTCTGTGAGACAAAAGGGGGCTAGCAAATGGGGTGTCAGTTCCTTGACAAGGTGAGAGAAGGAAGTCTGTTCTAGAGTTTCCACATAAACTCTCACCTGCCAGGCTTAATGGTGTTGAGCCATATAGACTTACATATATAATACTCATATCTAGTAATACATATAAGCTCAAATATATAAAATCTTTACTCAAAAATTGTGTTCTACATCCCAGCTTAGAGTCTTACAGAGATAGTCAAAAATTATCATAGCTGAACTTCATTTTAACAATTTAGAAAATTTATCATAGGAGATAAAAACAAAATAAAATAGTTATATGACAGAGATCTGTAAGTAATGAGAAATCCCCAGATCATCCAAGTGACTGGAGACCTAGGTCATAACCCATCAACCGCAGTGTAAGCTCTACATTCAAGAGAACCTGGTGTCAATTTCTTCTTGGCTATTTTCTAAATATATGGATTTGGGAAAACCACCTAATTACAGTATGCCGGTTTATACATCTTTAAAATGGTATCCAAAATACTTTAAGGATTATTTATGTTTTAAAACAAATAAGGTATGTAGGTGCTTATGAGTATCTAAAAGGTTTTATTGAATACTGTAGCTATTACTTACATTTTTAATGTCATTTGCTCATAAACTGCAACCTTAAAAGACATGTAGCAAAAGACTTCAGACATTATATTGTCTATTTTTATTTATGTAAATTTTCACCTTGAATGTGTTGGTATCTTCGTAGCAAGATACATGAAGAAATTATATGGTCAAAACCTGTGTCAAATAAGCATTGCTGGCATTTTCCCATTAATGAAAGTTTGTTTGTTTGTTTTTTCTTAAAAACCAAACGATTACCTATATTATAAGTTCATAAATGAATTTTAATATTATAATATCTAGACCCAATATTCTTTAACATTTTAAGCCACATGTAAATATCAAAATATTTTAAAATTTCTTCAGATTTCTACACACACACACACACACACACAAATGAAAAACTTGTCTTCAAATGGTGATTTTTTGGATTCTCAAATATATATTAGCTGCCAAAGTAAAGAATGATTTTTCTTACCCATATCTGACATTTCAGGCACAGTAACGATGTATGGTCCATCTGTGAACTTTGGAGCATTATCATTGATGTCTTGTACTTTGATTATGAACTCGGATTCAGGTTCAAGAGGCTTGTTTGTTCGTCTGTCAATAGCCTGGGCATGAAGCACATAGTGGGTCTTCTGCTCTCTGTCCAGGCTTTTCGTTGAGTGGATATCACCAGTGGTATCATCAATGATAAATATAGTCCCAGCACCTTCTCCAGTAAGGATGTACTTGACAGACCCATCGCCTTTGTCAGAATTGGAGTGCAGCTGGAAAATAAAAATTAAATAACGTAGCTTCCAATTATATTCCAACCTAACATCATGTTACCTTAAAATTGTCTATCTATAATTTTTAACTTACTTTGATTATAACTTTTCTTATCTCCACAGTGTCCTGTCAGTTACTAAAATCATTTATTTTTCTGCCGTTTTTCTCTACTTGGTATTGATATGGATATTTTTATCATGATCTAAAAAATCCAATTATTGACTTAAGAGAAATAAATAATACTAATTAAAAGAAAAACAATAACACTTGATGTTATTCTACTAATTCACCACTTCACTAACTACAGAAAATAGAATTGGAAAAAGAAATTACCAGTAAATCACTATTGCCTTCAATACTTTCAGGAATAATGATTTTTTAAAATTAATTGCTTGGCATTTTATTTCAAACTTAAAATTTAAAAAAGAAAAATATATATGGTAGGAGAAAATTCAAATTATTAAAAATCTCCACAAAAGAGGCACTTATTTGTTATAAAGGTATTAATTTTATAATTTGAAAAATTTAAAAAAAGAATTTTCCAGATTAATTGTTCAGATTTAGAACATTAAGAGCATTAAAATAGATTAAAATAGAATATTTTATTTTTTTAAGTTTATTTGTTTGTTTATTTATTTTTAGTAATCTCTCTGCCCAACGTGGGGCTTGAACTCATGACCCCGAGATCAAGAGTCACATGTTCTACTGACTGAGCCAGCCAGGCATCCCCCTATTTTTTAATTATGAAACTTTAACTCAAAATTTAAATAGTAGTAAATCAAAATTGATTGATTTAATCAATACATGGGCCTATTTTTTAATTAATTGAAATACACTAACAAATTCTCGTTCATTAAAATAAAAATAATGGAATATCATTTTAAAAATATTACAGAAGTAGTATTTCAGTAGAGAAGAAGTATTTAGTAAGAAAGATAAATACATATTAAGATAATTATAAACCACTTTTTCATCATTTAAACATCAGAAAATGCTTTTATTTTTAATTATTTATTTATTTATTTATTTAGATTTTATTTATTTATCTTAGAGAGAGAGAGCATGAGGGGAGGGGCAGAGGGAGAGGGAGAGAGAGAATCTCAAGCAGACTCTGCACTGAGTGTGGAGCCCAACACGGAGCTCAATCTCATAACCCTGAGATCATGACCTGAGCTGAAATTAAGAGTTGAATGCTTAACCGACTGGGCCATCCAGGTACCCCAAGAAATGCTTTTAAACTGCATATAATTCATACTTCATAATCTATTATAACTTATACCATCTTAATTAAATATTTCCGTAAGAGCCACTGTTATATTTCTAACTAGAAACAACCACACAATATTTTCTTAAATCTTAAACATGTATTTGAAGAATTATTTCTCCCAAGAGATTTGAACAGTTATCCTTCATATGAAACCTTTTTGGTTACCTAACCTTAACTACTCACCTTTTGCTCATTTCTGACACTTGGAAACATTGAAAAATATAACCTTGTTCATACAGCTTTTGGGTTTCTTGCCATAATAAAGAGAAATTTTTCAAGGATTATATTAAAGTCTTTGAACTCTTAGAAGACATTTTTTAAAAAGATAAAATATAGAAAAATATAATAAACTGTGACAAAAGGACTATGCTATGGTAAAATGGAGGCAACTGAAATATAAATTATAGTATCTCAAAAATAATCCTCTTTCTTGAAAATGCATAAGACATAAACAGGGACAAATTCTGATGGGAATCATTTAGCAAGATTCAACAAATTATATCTTTCCAAAATTACTTTTTTGGGGGGGCTTTTATAAAGAGGCGTAAGAAATCCATTAGCAAAATATGAAAAACATAGCTTTCAAAGATTTCACACTTCATTAGTAAATTAACCACTGAATGAAGAATGCAGATGAGTTGTGTGGAGATCGTTGTATGCATGGGTGGAAATGCATTTAGTCATTTCTTTAGGTTTCTCAACATATCTTTTTAGCACCTAGAAAAAGGATTTATCATTTATGAAGCAGACACCTGCAAAATATCAAAAGAGCAGCCGGTTTCACATTCTGCAACTTTGGTTTAATCCCTAACCAAATCATAGCAAAGTAAAATAACAAATTCATTAAACAAATGTTTTTAAAAACACTTTCTCAAACACTCTTGTTATTAAATAAAATGTGAGACAGGTGCTCGCTTCGGCAGCACATATACTAAAATTGGAATGATACAGAGAAGATTAGCATGTCCCCTGGGCAAGGATGACACACAAATTCATGAAGCATTCCATATTTTTCAAACAAGGTTTTAGAGGGGAGCGGGGAGGGGTGATTGGTTAGCCTGGTGATGGGTATTAAGGAGGGCACGTACTGCATGGAGCACTGGGTGTTATACGAAAACAATGGATCGTGGATCACATCAAAAACTAATGATATATTGTATGGTGACTAACATAATAAAATTAAAAAAAAATACCCAAATTTGAAATATAATAGGTAAAAAAAAATGTGAGACAGTTTTATTAGCTATTGTTATACTATATATGAATTATAAATCTATATAACTAATTTAAAACCCTTTTGGGGGAAATATGTTACGCTTCTAACTACTGCTTTCAGAAAGACATAGCAATGGTGACAATTGACTTTTATTTTCAGGATATATTTTCATATTCTTCTATGTTCTCAGTGAGGTTATTTTGATGTTCCTTTATTTTGGATTAAAGGTTTGTATTACAAAAAGTTAATCATATTTAAAGAATGGGCTTATATATATAGACCAGCAATGGAAGTATGTAAGAGAAATAGTAAAGTTGTCAATCTAAAGCATGTATTAAAAACATAACACACTCTGTGCTTTATGTAGATTGTTAAGCATTTCAGATAAAAGACAAAAATATGAGTAATTTTATGGTTTTAGATTTTAAGACTTGAATCTCATTCCACATTCATAGAGTGTTTATAATTAGTAAACAACTAAGCCTAAATATTCCCAAAGTTATGCCTAATTTGAAAATAGATGTGCAATAAAATCAGTGAATTATAATTTAGCACTATTTATATTATTGTATAACATAGTAAAAGTTATATTAAAATGTTATAAATATGTATTTGAGTTATATAAGGTGTTAATAATGCTTAGCGTGAGTGTTTAAATAATGTAGATAATCATTTCATTAATGGATTTTGTGAATCTCTCAGCAGGCCTAGTTGAATCTTGGAATGATTAGCTTTTATGTTAAGCAGATGGGAAACTATTACAATGGCATTTAGTTTATATGATTATGATGATAACCATTTGTGAAAGAATAAAGTGATCCACTCTCAGGATTACCTCTTGTCTACCATATAACCATTTCCAAATGTTCAGTTCAGTTTGGAATACATATCTGCAACAGAAGTGGCTCTTGAGAGAACCACCAGCTATATTTTTTTCTTTTGCTTAATCAGTGAGTTTTAAGATCCTGAAAGAGCACATGTTGTATTTTAGGTTTTTTTTAAGGCAAGAAACAGTGAATGAGTGAATGAATGAATGGATGAATGAGTGAATGAATGAATAAATGAAATGGGTGAGCAGTAATCATACTAGTAGAGGTAAAAATCTTAAGATACAGAGAGAAAGCTCTTTTATACAGATAATCATGTAAAACAGATAACCAGGATAGAAATGTGTTATCTCTGAGTGTGGGCAGCAATAAGACATCAAACAAAAGAACTGGGAGTAGAGTACATACAGTAGAAATACTCTGGATATAGACGTGATGCTGATTTAGCAACAGCAAAATATGATGTTGTAAGTTGAGCTAGCTATTATATTATTCAAGAGAGAATTTCATTGTATCTTACATTGATATACGTAAAAATATTTGGGAGACAAAGTTGATTTTAGTCATATATACTGAACACTTTGCAGCAGAAAGTTTAGAAATATGAAATACCACTGAGAGAACAGTGTCAGGGTCTTATCACAACACACAGTAGTGGAAATATACTTTTAGAGTCATGAGATTTTGCAAAGTAAGTTGTATTTTGTGCCAAAGGACAGATGTTATATTGTCCTAAAGCAAGAAGAGAGAATGCCTGTGTATGTTATCACATAATAATGTAGGGTTAATTAACTGTTCTTTAGAGAACAGAAAAGGGGAAGAGAATGAAGAAAGAAAATATAACCGCCCAAGGAAAGCAAAATGAGCACTTCTCTGGCATTACTTTAATAAATTGTCTCTTTCTAAGTGTTCAGTAGTAACCTATGGCACCTAGGAAGCTCATGCGACTCACATGAGTTCCCCCTAGAAAATTATTTATTCACCCCAGACCACATTAGGATCAAGACCTAAAAATTTATAGCTTTCACTCCAATGCAGAGTTCCTCACTAAGATAATGTTCTATCCCTTGGGGAAGAATAACTTTAAAAGGTTAAGAAGTTTGTGGCAGAGCAATTAATTTCAAAAGTTGCTTTTAGTCAGGACTTTGAGCTATGTTAAAAAGATAGGTCACTGACTTGAAATTGTAATTTTTTTTTTTTTTTTAAAGATTTTATTTATTTATTTGACAGAGACAGACACAGCGAGAGAGGGAACACAAGCAGTGGGAGTGAGAGAGGGAGAAGCAGGCTTCCTGTGGAGCATGGAGCCTGATGCGGGGCTCGATCCCAGGACTCCGGGATCATGACCTGAGCCAAAGGCAGACGCTTAACGACTGAGCCACCCAGGTGCCCCGAAATTGTAATATTTTAAACTACATGTTTTATGTATTTTTTTATGAGTAAGAAACTTATATTTACAGTATTCCAGTGGAATCCAGGAATAAAGTCATAAATATTATATAGTAATTCCACTACTTTTTTTTCCCAACACATAAAATACAAGTGATGCAATGTGAAGATCATAGAAAATACATTATTAAAATTTATTATACATCCTTCATTCCAGAATGTTACATTTTTTCCAGAATGTATTATATTTTGAACTATAAGCAGATGAAACAAACTTCAATTGAACTATTAATAACTAATTGATGTAAAGAAGAAAAAACATATCAAATCATAATAGTCTCTTCGTAATGAACATATCAGTCTTGTGCAAGAAAAAAAAAAAAAACACATAACCATTGGTTTTAATTAGGTATCAACTAATATGTAAAAAGTTATATTAAAATAGTAATGATAGGGGCGCCTGGGTGGCTCAGTCGTTAAGCGTCTGCCTTCGGCTCAGGTCATGATCCCAGGGTCCTGGGATCGAGCCCCACATCGGGCTCCATACTCCACAGGAAGCCTGCTTCTCCCTCTCTCACTCCCACTGCTTGTGTTGCCTCTCTCACTGTGTCTGTCTCTGTCAAATAAATAAATAAAATCTTTAAAAAAAATAAAAAAAATAAAAAAAATAAAAAAGTAATGATAAAGCACTTTGTTCAACCACAAATCTAACATTAATTGATTAAAATGTTAAGAAATTAGGTGAGAGTAAGGAAATGAGGACTGTGTTTGTTTAATTAGAAACATCAGAGGTCTTTGCAAATATGCAGAAGTCTCCTGTTGAATTTCAGTTTTTAACATTTAAATTATTAATGTGTATTCTTAGAGAAGGAAACTAATGAGGGAGGAGGAGGAGGGAAAAGGAACAGGAGACAGTATGTGTTTATTATATCCCCTGAATCCCAGATTAGGGGTATTATGTGCAAGATTAAAAAAAAAAAAAAACTATAAAATATCTTTGAAGTCTGAAGTTGTCATAATTCCAAATCCATCAGCTATACTTTAGAGAGCCACATTGGGGTGTACCAAATATTTATGCACTGCAGGAGGCAAGTCAGTGGTTGAGAATTTCACTATTAATTGTTGGAAAGCCTCAAAACCCAATCAATTGATTAAAGTTGGAGATATATGGGGCATAGGAGAACCTCTTCTCTATCAGAGTTAATCTGTGTTCTTTTATCTGCCAATTAGGGTCCAGCTGAGAAAGAGACAGCCCTGGCAGCTGGTTTTAAAGGAAAAAAAAAAAAAAATCTCAGAGTGTACTAACATTAGTACAATTCTGGAAAAATACTGGCCCAAACCATTGTCCACACATTCGCATGTGTTGTGATTTCATCTCCATTAAAACTCTATCATTACTGTTCATTGAAGCTCTTTGTTCAAATAAAAAAGCAGTAATTACATATTGAAGGGAGACGGAAAGAAGATGAAGAAATGTGAATGGCTTCAATCATTTAGAAAATTCATCTGACAATAAAATGTAAGATTATCATTTGATCTAGTAATCACTTTCAGAAGTATATAGCCAACAAATATTTTTGGAGCTCTCACTATGTTCCAGTCCTGGTACTCAGTACTTAAACACATCAGTAATGCAGAGATTCCTACCCTGGGAGAGCTTACATTAATCCCAGTGGGAAGAAATATACAGTAAGCAGAAAACATGACTGATATATAATATGTTAGAAGGTGGCAAGACCTACACTCCTTTTTACAAAGAGAGAAAGAAAGTAAAGGTGAAGAACTATCAAAGGTGATTGGGAATGTGTAGAGAGATTGCAATATTAAATATGGAAATATGGTAGGCAGAACACTGGCCCCTCAAAGATGTCTCTATCTTTACTCTGGAAGCCTGTGAATATGTTACTTTATATGGCAAAAGGACTTCATACACGTGATTGAGGTTAAGGTCCTTAAGAAAAGGAAATTACCTTGGTGTCTCTAGATGGGACAATTCTGATCACATGGGTCCTTACAAAGGAAGAACTGATCCCAGCTGGGTGAGAGAGAGAAAAACGGAAGTGTGAGAAGGATTCAGCACCTCATTGCTGGTTCTAAAATGTAAAAATCTTCATGCAAGACCTAAGAAAGGCCTCTAGAAGCTGAGAAAAAGCAAGGGAATGGATTCTTCCCTAGAGGAATGAAGCCCTGCCCACAACTTGATTTTACCCCAGTGAGAACTATCTTAAACTTCTGACCTATAAAAGTGTTGGTAAATAAATTTGTGTTGTTTTAAGGCACTAATTTTGCAGTGATTTGTTAAAGCAACAATAAGATCTAATAAAGGAGTCAGATAGGGCATATTCAAAAGATGACATTTTAGTAAATTCTTGAAGGAGGTGAAGGAGTTAGCCAAATGCATATTATAGGGAAGAGCATTGCAGGCAGGGAGAACAGAAAGAGCAAAAGGATCAAGTTAGGGACATGACAAGCAGATTCCAGAAACAGTGAGGAAGCAAGTGTGACCAGAATTGCATGGACAGAGAAGGGCAGTAGGAGAAGATATCAGAGAAATTCAGCAGTCCCCCCTTGTCTTTGGTTTCGCTTTTCCTGGTTTCAGTTACCCACTGTCAGCTGTGGTCCAGAAGCAGATGATCCTCCTTCTGATGTATCATCAGCAGGTCAGTAGTAGCTTCATGATGTGTCACGACGCCCACATCATTCCCCTCACTTCATCTTATCATGCAGTCATTTTATTGTCCCACATCATCATAATAAGAAGGATGAGTACAGTACAATAAGATATATTAAGAAAGAGGGACCATATACACAATTTACATAACTTTTTTACAGCATACTTGTTATAATTGTTTTATCATTGCTGTTAATCTCGTGTGTCTAATTTATAAATTAAACTTTATTATAGGTATGCATGTATAAAAAATAACACCATATATAGAGGGTTCGGTACTCTCCGAGAATTTAGGCATCCACTGGGCGTCTTGGAGCATATCCTCCATGGATGGAGGGGCACTGTAACTGGAAGCAAGATCATGGAGGACCCCTGAATGAGATAAAGGGAAACTGGAAAGTTTTGAGCAGTGAAGTATCATAATTGATTTATGTCTCAAAAGGACTGTGTCTACTTCATTACTGTGAACAGAAAATAGAGGAGCAAAAATGAAAGCAGGGAGAACTGATAGACTGCCACAATGGCAATACAATGATTGATGATGACAGCATGGACCGGGGTGGTGGTGAAAGTGATAAGAAATGGCACAACCATGGGGGACCATGGATGGCTCAGTCAGTAAGCATCTGACTTTTGATTTTGGCTCAGGTCATGATCTCTGGGGTTGTGAGATGGAGCCCCACATTGGGCTCTGCGATCATTGCAGAGTCTGCTTGAGATTCTTTCCCTCTCTCACAGTTACTAAGAATTTGGAATTGTAATCAAATGAGATGTGGAAGGATACAGGTACAGGAACGAGAATGGGAAGATCAGGAATTGAATTTTGACATGCTAACCATGGTATTTCTATTGGGGATCTCAGTAGAGATCTAGAGGCCATTTTCACACACAGTCCGTAGTTCAAAAGACAAATATGGTTGGTTTTATAAATTTGGGAGACATCCAGCACAAAAGTGGCATTTAGAGCAATGAAACAGAATGAGGTTATCTGTGAAATAAATGTAGAAGAAAAGGGAAGAAGTGAGGACTAAAACCTGTAGTGCTTCAAAATTAAAAAGTCAGAGGGACCAGAAAGATAGAGAAGAAACAAACCAAACACATGCCAGTGTCCTGGAAAACAAGAGAAAATAAACATCTGTGTATAAGTATATCTATATATGAATAATACTTACTGATTATCTCAGAGGCAAAAAATCTAAAGGTCCAACTGGAGGTGGATTGTTTCATAAATTATGAATTATCATTACAATAATTATATGAATATGTTAGTTCTGAAGAATTCTCTATAATTGTTGTAGACTGAGAAAACCATGCCATGCAATAATATAGAAGCTGAGATCTTACTTAGATAAAAGTATAAATAACAAAAGCTACATGTGTAGAATATTCATATTTATAAACACGGACATATGTACAGTTAGGAAAGAATATAATCCAAGCCAGTGAGGCTTGAGGGAGGGCAGAAAAAAGCCGACACTGCAGAGAGCTAGTCAATTTCCTTTTATATATCTTTCAGTTTTAATTGATTGAATATATATTACTTTTTTATATAAATGTTCTTGTTGTTATTGAACAACAGTTTTGGGTTTTATTTGGGTCAGTTATGTGGAAAAGTCACAATATCTTGCAGCCCTCTCTCAAAGTGCTGGGAATCATTAGACAATCTCACATACCATCTCATTTCCATGCATAGCCTCTAACCTTTGCTTGATTCTCATTCTGAGATGCTTAAAAATTTGATTTGTTTTTTTTTTGTTTTTGTTTTTGTTTTTTTTGGCCACGCCTCAGGTTGCTAAATTCTGTCCTGAATGTAGGCACATCTCCTGGGCTATTGCTTTAAGTTGCCCAGGTACTGCTAGGTAATGCTTACTTAATTGGCTGTCTTGTCTTGCTGAAGCCTGTCCTGACATTTTTGGATCCCTGCCTATTTCATATGTCCCTCACGTAATCCTGCAATTTCCACATCTCTATTCAGTTATTCTTTTGGTCTGTATCAATACCATCCTTGTGTTTACTCTAGGTTTAAAACCAATTCAATGTGATGGAATGGAAAAGAAAAATTGCATCCATCCCTACTATGTATCAAGCAATGTGCTGAAATAAATCAGGTCCCTTGTCCTTAAGAAGTTTTTAGTGCAGTGAGCCAGAAAGAGCAACAGATCCACAGAGTAGGGGTAGTTCTGACAGAAGCATAATGTGAAACCAATTTTCCCTTGTTAGGAATTTTTCCCAGAGGAAAGGACACAAACTCTCAATCTATATTCCTGTTTCTCCGTTTCTATAAAAGGATAAAAACTACACACTTTCTAAAATTTAACACTCATCAAACTTTTTCTTTATTCATGTGTGTTCTGGATTTAATCTTATCACTCAATATAAATTGTTTTAAGGTTAGCAAACACCACCCAGTTATAACTTTATTTATTTACTTGTGTTTTTGGAGAAAGCTAATTTTAAAAACATGATTAAAGCTACCACAGCACAAGGGAGCAGAATGTAAAACTCTCAAATATTGGGTCCTAACTTTGGAAATGCAAGACATGGAAATACTGAAGCTTTTTCAATGGAGAGAAACTGTGGATTGAGACTCAAGGAAGATACAGTGCAAAGTATAAGTTTTCTTGCTAAGTTTTTCTGTGATGTATGGGGCTACTCAACCCAGAGTTGAGCACACATAACTCTGCAGGTTGAAATAAAAATTCTGTGGTCTACTATTGTGCACAATTTTTCCTCTCAGTTAAGCTTTTCAGGATGAAATGGTATTCTGAAATGTTTGAATCATAAAGACCAATTTACTCAGCTGTAAGTCTGAACTCATTCTTTACTTTGCCTTGTGTTTTTTAGCAGATTGAATAACCAGAGCTACCACTTTCTCAGTCACTCAGTTGAAATCGTATGCACTAATGATGATTTTTTCTTTTTCTATTTCCCCTTACTAAAAACTTTCTAAATTCTTGTGATTTGATCTCTTTAAAATATCTGCCGACCCCCACCCCTTCTCTCCATCACAGTTACCAGAGTTAATTCATGCCCTTGTACTTCCTGAGATTATTGCAGTTTCCCATAAGTGGTCTCATTACCTGTCTTCCTGTTTCTGTTCCATGCACATTCCATTTACACCATAGTTTAGTGTGTTATTTCTAAAATGTGAATTTTATCCTTTCCTAAATAAAACACTTGAGAGCTTCACAGAGCTTTCAGACGGAATATATCTTCACCTGTTTCCTGTCTATGCATCTAACCTAATCTTTGGGCACATCACCATTCACACGAAATTTTTAGCCCAACTAAACTGGATAATCTGGCTCCTCATGTGCCCATTGTCCACTGGCACTTCAAAGCACGATATCAAAAAAGTGAAAAGACAATTCACGGAGTGGGAGAAAATATTTACAAATCATATATCTAATACAGGTTTAGTATCTTTTCTGTATAAATTAACAAGCTGTTCATATATTAATATGGAAATGCAAGGTAACCTAAATAGCCAGAAAGGTACGAAAAAGAACAAGGTTGGAAGACTGGATATTCTAGATTTAAAAACTTACTACAAAGCTACAGTGATCAAGACCATGTGGTCCTGGGATAGAATAAACCTATAAATCAGTGGAATAGAAATGAAAGTTCAAAAATAAACCCATACTTTTTTAAAGATTATTTATTTATTTTAGAGAGGGAGAGCATGCATGTATAAGCAGGGGAGAAGCAAAAGGAGAGGAAGATAATCTCAGGCAGATTATCTCAGTGGGGACACTGAGCTTGGAGCCTGACACAGGTCTAGATCTCACAATACTGAGATCATGACCTGAGCAAAACCAAGATTCTGATGCTTAACTGACTGAGTCACCCAGGAGCTCCAATAAACCCATACTTTTAAGGTCAATTGATTTTCATTATGTGTGTCAGGATAATTCAACTCTTCAATTCTTACAACAAATCTTGAAAGGACAAATTGGATATACATATGCAAAAACTGAAATTGCATCCCAAGCTCAGCTCATATACAAAAATTAACATAAAGTGGATTAAAAAAAAAACTAAATTTAAGAGCTAAAACTATAAAACTCTTAGAATAAAACACAGGTGTAGATCTTTGTAACATTGGAATAGGCAATGTTTTTCTAGCAATGATGCCTGAAGCACATACAACTAAAAAAAAGATCAATTGAACTCTATCAACATTAAAAAATATGACACTTCAAAGCATGATATCAAGAAAGTGAAAAGACAATTCACAGAGTGGGAGAAAATATTTATAAATCATATATCTAATACGGGTCTAGTACCTAGAATTTATAAATAACACAACAATAAAAAGACCAGTAGCCCAATTGAAAAAAAAAATGGACAAAAAAATGAATACACATTTCTCAGAAGATACATGAATAACCAATAAGCACATGAAAAGATGATCAATATCACTAGCCATTAAGGAAATGCAAATTAAAACCATAATGAGCTACCACTGCAGACCCATTAGGATGACTAAAAGTCTAAAAAGAGAAAATACAAGTGTAGGTAAGGATGTAGAGAAGTTAGAACCCTCACACACTGCTGATGGAAGTTTAAAACGGTGTAGCCATTTTGAAAAGCATTTTGCAATTCTTCAAAATGTCACACATGTAATTACCATATTGATGTGGGAAACAAAGGCAGAAGAAAAATTATCCAATTTCCTTACTACTCACAGCCCATTGACAAGTCCCTGAAACAGGCATGTGACATTCCCCTAGGGACTCAAGTGCCTGAATGTGGACACTTTGCTAAGGGCAAAAGGCAATCTTAGCCTGACCCCCAGGATCCTGTAAGTCTACTTTAACATATAAAACTTCCTTTGGAAGCTTCCTTTATCCCTACCACCCAAGATACATGTTGGCAATCAGCCCCCAGGCATATGACCCACCGATATACATCCAAAGGGTCTCACTGAGTAAGGGACAGGCAGGGCTAGATAGGGACAGAGAGGTAGAGGGCTATGTGATTAGTCACAGAAATCCCAGAAACGCTGAGGCATAACGAAACCAGAGATAAGGGAACAAACCAGACCATCCTGTCCTGGCATTAGAGGTGGGGTCTTTTTATGACAGTCACCTTGTGACCAACAAAGAATAACGAAACCCCAAAGAAGAAGTAAGCCATTAAAGATGTTATCACCAGTCTTACTAAAACTAAGATGTCACAAGATTGTTAAGGCCACATGCTCCCTGGTCAGTTCTAAATAAAAGACTGTGGGTGGAGGGCCGCGTCGGCAACCTGGTCAGGACCCCTCTCACTCTTGAGAGCTTTTTCTACATCCTTGCTTAATAAAAGTCTATCACTTTGCTCACTCTCCTTTATCTGTGAGATTCATTCTTCGACTCCGTGAGACAAAAACCTCACTCTTCCTCTTCAATATGACCCAGAAATGGGGGTCTTAAGTATGTACCCAAGAGATACGGAAATATATGTGAAACAAAATCTCTAAACAAATGTGGCTGCCAAGGGCTGGGGATAGGAGGAGAAATGGAGACCGATTACTATTGAGCATGGGGTTTCCCTTCCAGGGCAATGCAAATATTCTGGAATTAGGGAGTTGTGATGGTTGTGCACCTTTAAGAATGTATTAAAAGCCAATGAGCTGTACATTTTAAAAGGATGTATATGTTGTGAATTATAGCTCAATAAAAATTAATAAACTACATAAATGAACTAAGCACACCAATTAAAAGGCAGAAATTGTTAGATTGGAAGTAAAATAATGTACCTTAAGTGAAAATGCATAAGAAGGCTGAAAGGATGAGAAATGATATACAGGCCTATCAACTATCAACATAAAAAAGCAAGTTTATGAATATCAAAGTATATTTCAATACAAAGTATATGACAAGAGTTAAAGGAGAAAAATTCATGATTTATTAAGAGCATACAAAAGTCCTAAATACATATAGACCTAATTATAGATCACAAAAATTCATGAAACAAAAATTGACATAAGAGGAACAGGGAAATACGCAGTGGTGGTAAATTTAACAAATCACTCTCTGTAACTGATATAATACACAAACTTATAAAAAGAGAGAAAAAAACTTGTGCTATCCAACAATTTGACCAAGGTGACTTTACAAAACACTAAGCCTGACAACTGCTTAAATACATTCTTGTCAAGTACACGAGGAATCTTCACTAAGAGAGCATATATTTGATAACACGAGTCTCAATAAATTTCCAAAGAATAAAAACTTACAGAGTATGTTATTAAACCGGGAAAATATTATAGCCCAGAACCTCTTATAGAACTACATGACATAGGGGCGCCTGGGTGGCTCGGTTGGTTAAGTGCCTGCCTTCAGCACAGGTCATGATCCGAGGGTCCTGGGATTGAGCCCCACATAGGCATCCCTGCTCAGCAGAGAGCCTGCTTCTCCATCTGTCTCTGCCCCTGCCCCTGTCCTTGCCCCTCCCCTTACCCCTCCCCTTGCCCCTCCTCCTGCCCGTGCTCACTCACTCTCTCTCAATCTGTCAAATAAATAAAATCTTTAAAAAAAAGAAAGACATGACATATTTTTTCATAATATATTAGCAAATAGAATCCAGAATTATATGAAATGAATAGCATACCATGAGCAAGTGACATCTATCCCAGGTTTGCTTTACATTCAAAAATCAAACAATGCAATTAACCATCTTAAGGCAATTAAGGAAAATAATTACACAGTTATCTCAATAAATTCGTAAGAGGTATTTCAATAGAAGTTAATGTACATTTATGACACAAACACTAAGCACATTAAGAATAAAAGAAAACTTTCAACCTGATAAGCAGGATTTACAAAGAGCTAAAGTTAACATACTTTGCACTGAAAGATAAATATCCAAATATCTTTCCTGCTAACACCAAGAAAAAAGGAAGTATATTCATTTTTACTTATATTCAACGTTGTATTGAAAGTTCTAAACTACAATAAAACAAAAAACAAACAAACAAACAAAATATATAGTTTGGAAAGGAAGAAGTAAACCTGCTTGTATTCACAAAACCGTATTTGTTTACCTAGAAAATACTAAGGAAACTATGTATATAGACACACAGCGCGCGCACACACACACAGAGTAACTACTCTTCTGATGAATTTGGCAAAGTCAGAGTATTCAAGGACAATATTTGAAAACTGAATGCATTTCTACACACTAGCAACAAAAAATTAAAAATTAACTTAAGACATTGAACAATACCATTTATGAGGGCATCAAAAAGCCTAAATAATTGGGAATAAATTTGAAGAAAGATGTGTAAGGATCTCTTTACTGAAAACTATAAACCATTGCTTGGAAAATTAGAAAAGCAAAACAAAAAAAGTTATAGCACACTTGAAAATTGGAAGTGACCATAAAATTACCATCTTCCCCCAAATTGATCCATAGAGTAAATAGAATTCCAGTCAACTTTAGAAATTAACAGGCTGATTCTAAAAATTATACGAAAATTACTGATGACTTACAATAGCCAACATAGTTTTAGAAAAGAAGTACATAATTGGTACATTTAAACTATTTGATTACAGGTTTCACAAGAAAACTACACTGGTATAAATACAGGCATACAGATTAAAGGGGCAGAATAGAGAATCCAAAAATAGACCCCACACAAAGATTAATGGTAACTTGAATTAACAAAGGTTCTAACGTAATTTAATAATTTAATTAAGTGACACAATGTAATACGGACATTTCTTCAAAATTTCTAGGAAGCAGCTGATGGAGCTCCAAAATTCTAATAGCAGGAAGCCAGGTAAGAAAGCCACTCATCAGTAAACACATCCTAACTTTTATATAAAAAATGAAAGGATAACACAGACTGCAGAAAAAAAAAAAAAAAAAAAAAAAGAGAGAGAATCCAGAGGCTGGATTCATGAAAATTATTCCTACATCTTGAGAACTAGTTAAGGAACTTCTAGTATCTGCTAGACTGAATTTCAAAATCCCATTGAGCAGAGAATCCTTTGTGTCTCTAACTTCATCCTTTTTGAATATACAGTGGTTTATTTTGTTTTGTTTTGTTGGTTTTAGTGCCTGTCCCATCATTGTGTGTGTGGTGAGAAAATAACATGTTTTTATAGTTTCACATAACTACAGACCAGAAAGAATTTTATTTAAGGATATGAACTTACGGACTTATATCCAAAGAGCTTCATCTACACTTGGACTTGGATTAGATAATGAGATCCAGTATTTTGAGCTAACACTATAATGGGATGATACTTGTGAAGACCTTGGGTAAGGATGAGCGTATTTTGTAGGAGGAATATGAATCTCTGGGCTGTCAGAGGGTGGCCTAGAGTGGGCAGTGACTGGAATTACCCATAATGATTGCTGCTTCAAGCTATTTACACACATATATAATTTCTTCTTAAGTGTGCCTGGGACAGTAACTCCTAATTAGATAAAAGTGATGGGTTGTCATTTTGAAAAATAGATTATAAAAGGATATTGGCTTTCATAAGGCTTGCCCATTCTTGTCATCTGTAACTCTGTTGCAGTCTCACTTTCCTTCTTGGTGCTCTGAGAGAAGCAAGCTGCTTGTATAGGAATCCTTATAAAGAAGCTCACAGGACAAGAAACTGATGTGTCCAGCCAGTAGACAGTGTGAACCTGAAGCTTATTAACAGACATGTGAGTGAACTTGGATGTGGATTCTATGCATAATTTATCCCTGAGATAATTCCACCCCACTGAACAAATTGATCACAGTCTTATGAAAAATTCTGAATCAGACACACTCAAAGAGGCCATGGAGTCCTGACTTACAGAAACTATGAGATAATATCTGTTGTTTTAAGTCACTGAGTTTTTGAACAATAATGAATCCCCTAATGATGCATAAGGATGTATCTCAAAAGAGAATGCTGAATGAAATCAGCCAAATAGAAAACAAGTACATATGTTGATTCCATTTGTAAAATATATAGAATGTAAATGTATAGACATGCAAAATGTAAGCTGTGATTGGAGAAATCAAATCAGTGGTTGTCGGGATCAGGGCTGCAAGTTAGTGACTGCAATATTTTCATTATCTTGATTGAGATGGTTTATAAAGTTTCAAATATCATCAAGTATGCATTTATTATAAGTCCATTATATGTCACATAAAATGTCCTATTTTTATTGTTAATAAATATAAAAAATTATTAAGCACCAAGAGTATACTGCAATGGTTGCTATGTAAAACATAATTATCGATATAGCCTCCCTGCCGTTGAGATTACAATAAAAAATGCAATACAAAAACAATGCTGTAAGCCCACCTTAAAATTTCCTTAACTTTGAAATGGCTATTTTAGCAAATGAGTGAGGTTAAATGACTTGTTCTTTCAGGTACAATGTTAATAAGGCTTTGAACATGACCTAAGGAATGTTTTATTTGTACCCACACATTTCCCTCAATTATATTAGGCTTGGTAAGAAAAGGAACATTTGTAAGTTTGGTAAGAACAATGGCTTATATCATATTCCTTTGTAGGACCTTAAACTTTAAATTTTAAAATAAACTCTTTACTTTCAAAAGTAAAGTTTTATGATTTGTCTATAGCTTGCTAGATAAAGAAATATTCAAATTATTTTCCATTGTGTATTTTCATTGGATCTAGTTAGATATCTTTAAAATGTTCTTTCCAATCCCTTATAAAACTAGGGTCCTTCAATCAATTAACTGTAATCTGGAGCAAACTTTGGAGTGATAGAACATGACTGGCAGTGTTTCTCCTACAAAAAAAATTAAAACAGCATTTATTTTGCACTTACTATACTCCCCCAAATATCCATGCTTTATTACATTATTTTACTTAGAAAAATGGACTTTGCTAACATGAATAAATTAAGGAGAGATTGTCCTTGATTATCCTGGTGTGCCCAATGTAACAAGTGTTTTGGTAAGATATATAGGAAGAGTCAGATAAAATATATGATGAGAGAAGCAGAGGGTCCATGGAAGAGACAGAGACATCTGAAGATGCTATGCTGCTTGGCTTACAGATTTTGGAATGGAATACGATCTAAGGAAAACAGGCAGCTTCTTAAATCTTGAAGAGAAATAGATTTTCCCTTAGAGCTTCCAAAATGAATGAAACTATGTTGATACCTTAATTTTAGAACTTACGACTTCCAGAACTGTAAGATAATAAATTTGTTATTTAAGCCACTAAGTTGATGATAATTTGTTATAGCAGCAGTAGGAAGATGATAGAGTTGTATACGTCATATATCCTGCTAAAATATTAACATATTTTAAGTAACTTTTGAGGTAGATATTACTCTTATCCCCATATTGTTTAAATTAGCAAGCTGAATCTTCTTGTTAATTTGTCCAAAGTTATAAAGCTATTAAGTAAGAGAATTTAGATTTGAATACTTTAACTTCAGAACCTGGAGTCTTATACTTTAGCCAAATGACATTACTGTACACACACATACATAGTTATTGAAGACTAAATGAGCACTAGGTTTGTATGTAAATGATGAATCACTAAATTCCACTCCTGAAGCCAATATTACACTATATGTTAACCAACTAGAATTTAAAAAAAAAACCTTAAAAAAGACTAAATGTATAAAATTGTATATACACTTTCACATTTTCTGCAATAGTCATACATTAAACACCAAACTTAAGATTAAACATTAATGATAGGTCTCCTCTTAAATAAATGTTAACAATTGGAGGCTGTTGAATTATTGTACAATATTTTTATATTTTTTCTTCTCATATTCATAATGTTTCTTATAAAATTTATCAAGATCTCATCTATATGCATGATTGCAGGGGCATATAAGTGATTCTTGGGTCTGCTTCATAGTTCAGCAGCTATACGCAATGAACACTTACTAAACACCAGCTAACTTAAACAACTATTAAAGACCAGGCAATATAACAGTAAGTGTAAATTCGAGAACAAAAAAAAAGTGGCATTCATGCTTAAGTTCCAAAGCCTACAGGATGAGATCAGATCAGGAGAGGTCTGAAGGGGTAGGTAGGGCTTAAGTCCTTGAATGGCATGTCAAACAATTTAAAGTTTTTGCTGAAAAAAAGAAAAAAAAAATCTGTGCAAATGTGCTGACCTTGAAAAGGAGGTGTCTATAGAGAGAGAACACACACAGAAGACAGAAGCACTATTTAATTCTAGGGGGATAAAACAATGTGGAATTTGAGTTAAAAGAGGCAAGGTTGTAGAAAACCTGACAAGTTAAGAGTCTGCATTAAAAAAAAAAAAAAAAAAAGTGTGTGTGGGGGAGGTGGGGGGAGCTTCAAGATGCAACATGGGGACACATTACAGAGATAATAAATAGGTATTATATTAAAAACTTAGAAATGGATTGATTTTATAACTTAAGAAATAGGAATCAGTAGAGTCAAGGGTGGCAATTTGTTTACTATCTTGGGAACTAGGGAGATAATTATGCCTTTTACAGTTTAAAAATAATACAGGAGATACTGAAGGGTAGGTGAGGGTTTTAATATAGAAGATGATAAGATATTTGGGAATGACTGAGTTTTGAGCTATCTATAAACTCATAAATGGATCTGGACAGTTGACAGATAAGTGGGACATCCAAAATAAAAGATAATCTAAAGGCTTTTATATACGGTAATTAAATCCAGAAAACACGGGGCACCTGGGTGGCTCAGTCGTTAAGCATCTGCCTTCCGCTTGGGTCATGATCCCAGGGTCCTGGGATGGAGCCCTGCATCGGGCTCCCTGCTCCGCGGGAAGCCTGCTTCTCCCGCTCCCACTCCCCCTGCTTGTGTTCCCTCTCTCGCTGTGTCTCTCTCTGTCAAATAAATAAATAAAAGCTTTAAAAAATAAATAAATCCAGAAAACACTTCTAAAAACTTGGAACCATTGATACTTAAAGAAAGATCAGATAACCACACACATATATTAAAAAAATAAGAGGAGTAAAACAAAAAAAGAATGAACTTTCTGGAGAGTTTTGTGAAACCCTTTCTCTTTTTCAACAAGGTCTAGGATAACACTTGGAGATACTGCTGCTCTTTGGGAATCCCTCCAAAATAATATGAGTTTGGGATGGTGGGAGGTGATGAGAAGCTAAAGCAGAAAAATGCCTGGATTTCAGAGCCCAACAGCTACGGCTCAAAATTCTTGGAGCCTGGACAGGAATATGTGGGCGTTGGGGTGGGCACCCCAAGCCAAGGCGGCAGATGCTGGGAAGCAGGGCAGGAGCAGGAGGGATTCAAAAAAGCCAGTAGCCAGAAGGGACAAGGACTCAGACCGGAACAACAGGCTGTGAAGATGAAGATGCTTGGAATGTTTACTCCCCTACCTCTCTGCCAAAATTAGAGGGAGAGAGTTGAGTTGAGGCAGTCCAGGGGCGGGGGTGTGCCTCTATTACCAGCTGAAACAGATGCATATGCTCTACGGAAGAAATTTTCACTAAGTGGGGACCATAGGAACAGTATCTATGAAAATGAAGCTGTCTTCACAACAACAACAAAACATATGAAACACATGAAAAGGCAGACCAACACAAGTGGGAACTGAAGTTGAAAAACAACTGATTTGTAATGATCAAAAACTGCAGATGTACAACCAGACTACAGAAAAATTACGCTGCACACAAAATGATTAGAGAAATACAGGATGCAAGTACAAAGATGCTCAAATAACAAGGAACCATCAGGAATGAAGAGGCTTTTGAAAAATACCATCTGGAAGTAAAAAAAAAAAAATATTACAGGAATCAAAATTTTAGCAGATGAATTAAACAGTGGATTTGACACGGTAAAGAAAATCAGAGTACACTGGAAGATAAGGGCATAATGAGTAGAATCAAAGAGAAGCAAAAGCAAGTGTTCTTTTCTACCTTCCAAACGTATCTTTTTTTTTTTTTTTTTTTAAGATTTTATTTATTTATTTGACAGAGAGAGGCACAGCGAGAGAGGGAACACAAGCAGGGGGAGTGGGAGAGGGAGAAGCAGGATCCCGCAGAGCAGGGAGCCCAATGTGGGACTCGATCCAGGACTCAGGGACCATGACCTGAGCCGAAGGCAGACACTTAATGACTGAGCCACCCAGGCGCCCCTTCCAAATGTATCCTTGCTGCTGACAAACACTACAGTATTACGTATCGGACTTCAAGAAACTCATCACTTACGCAGTGGAGGAGGGATCACTGCCTAGAGAAGGACAGATAGATGCAGAGCATCAGTAAAGGCTTAATTGTTATTTATTTACATGAACTATTCATAGGTACTCAATACTGAAGAAAAAAGGAAAAAAAGAAGGGTGGGAGTTAAAGAGGAGGGGATGAAGGGAAGGAGAGAGAAAACAGGGGAAAAGAGGGGAAAAATTCATGTAGGGACCAGAGATAATACTATGGTCAAATTAAAATGGAGGAAGAAACATGGAGTAATGAATAGTGTCATATACTGTCAGTGTGTTAATTTAGAAAATTAGTAAACAACAGCTGGTTGTATTTACATAAAATAAGCCCACAGACTTTTCTTACGTAGATAACATATTAATATATGACTATATTAAAATACGACCATAGAATGCGTGCTTTGGAGTATATCTTTGTAGTACTGAATAATGGAAATATCTTATATTTTCAATTTTTTTCACTTAAAAAGTATAAATAATAGTAATTAATAGTCAAGATAGTGATGGGGTAAAGACTAGTGATGCTAGTTAATCGCTTATAATGCTCAGTAAAAAACGACCAGTGCTTCAAAAGTGGATATTAATAAAATATTATATAATTACATAATACTTTAGCAGTCACATGTTTTTACACAAATGTTGAAAAAGAAAATGCAAATATAATGCAAAAATAGGTTTACATGGATAACTGTGTTGTTGTTTTGTTTCTCTTTCTACACAATGTATATTAAAGCTGATAGAGGTTCACAGTAAAAAGCAATGCAATTTGGACAGGTTACATTATGAATCAAGCTCAAATGTACTGCTATACCAGGACAGATGGTGTCCAAATAATAACCTTAGACAACTGATGAAAGAAAGAGTCAAATGGGTTGGCGTGGGCCTCTGTCTGCTTATCTAGAGCATCCAAAAACATACAGAATGAAGAATCGGGCATTGTGTTTCAAAGACATTATGGTCTAAATTGTTGGCATTATGAGAGGCATTGAGATGAAAGTTCCATTCCTCCTTGATCAAAGTAAAAATAGGTAGAGAATCACCCAGTAAATATAGCTCTAAGTTGTCATGAAGACTGACCTTTCGTCTCTTCTATATTTCTAAACTAAAGTAGGTTTTATATTTGAAGTTCTTTAAAACACTAGGGCTCTTATATAAAGAATGCTTAAAAATAATTAAAATTTCTAAAATTAATTAGAATTTTAGTCAGACTGATGAGGAAAAAGAGAGGGCAAAAGTTTTCAATACTAGGAATGAGAGGACGTCATTTAAGTTTTACAAATAGTAAAAAGAAAATAAGAGGATAATATGAACAACTTTATTCCAATAAATTCAGCAACTTATGAAATGAACAAATTCCTTGAAGATACAAATTACCAAATCTCACTCAAGAAGATACGTAATACAAATAGCCCTAACCTATTAAAACTTGAATTTGTAATTTGAACTTTCTCAAAAGACAATCCATCAATCAAACATATGAAAACACCTTCAGGCTCAGATGGCTTCACTGGTAATTTCAATTAAACACTAAAAATACATACGTACATACATACATACATACATACATACAAAAACAATCCTACCCAAACTCTTCCAGGAAATTGAAAGGGTGAATTAAAATATTTTCCAACTCATTTCCGCTATTATTCTGATACTAAAATAAGACAAAAATATTACCATAAAAGTATAAGTCAGTATCACTTGTGGATAAAAATTCTAAACAATTTATCCAGCAAATCAAATTGAGCAATGTATTAAAAAGCTAATACATCATGACAAAGTTGAGAATATCTCAGGAATGCAATGCAGATTTAATACTTACTTGAAAATCAAATGAGATTCACTGTAACAAGCTAAGAAAATATACAAATATTTCAATAGACACACATAAGCATTTGCCAAAATCTAACATCCATTTCTGATAAAAACAACAAACTAGAAACAGAAGGAAGCATATTCAACCTGACAAAGGCAATCTACGAAAAATTTCATCCACCTCGTGATTATGAAAGATGAATGCTTTCCCCCTAAGATCAGGAACATAACAAAAGTATATGCTATCACCACTTGTATTTAACATTTTAGGTAAAATTTTAGACAAGGAAATAAGGCAGAAAATATAAATATGATGTCTCTGTATTAGAAAATGAGAAGTAAACCTGTGTGAATTCACAGACGATCATATTATCTATGTAAAAAACACCCACTGAATCAACAAACATGCTAATAGAAATTATAAGTCAATTTAATCAGATGGAAGAATATGAGCTCAAGATATGAAATCATTTTTATCCCTGTGGACAAGTAACCAACAAACAAAAATTGAAATCAAAATTTATTTTTAAAAATAGTATCAGAGTATTATGTAATTAGGAACAGATGTTGAAAAGATATAAGGGATTAGTACATGGATGGCTAAGAGAAATTAAACATGGCCAAAAACTAAAGAAAATCTTATTATAGAGAGAAATAACTGAGTAATGGGTCAGAATACTCAATATTTTAAAAGGCCTACTTTTCAAGATTGACCCATCGGCTTAACATAATTCCGTTCAAAATTCCAGTAGGATTTTTTCTACAAATCAATAACCTGGTCCTAAGTTTCAAATGATAATGCAAAGAACCAAGAACAGCCAAAATAATATTGAAAAAGAAAAAAAAACAACAACAACAACAAATGTTGGGGATTAAGACTATTTAACTTCAAGACTAATTTTAAAGTTACAGTAATCAAGATAGTGTGGTATTGCATAAAGACAGACAAATACATTAATAAAAAATAGTGTGTCCTTAAAGAGATCCATACATCTATGCTAACTGATTTTCAACAAATGTACAAAGGAAATGCAGGGAAGAACTGATAATCTTTCTAGAAAATGAAGCAGCAACTATCGATATACATGTATAATTAAATAAACTTCCCTCCATAATTCACATATATAAACAAAACAACTCAAATGGACCATAGTGGTAACAATGAAACCAAAATTATAAAGCTGTACAAAAAAATATGACAACACATTTGTGATCATGGGTTAGGTAAAAAATGTTTGATACAACACACATGATCCATGCTTATATATTCAATATATTGATAAATTAGACTTCATCAAAATTAAAAAAAAAATAAGTTGTTTGGGTGATACTGTTAAAAGAATGAAGACAAGTCATATACTGGGTGAAATTCTGTACAATTTAAATATGTATATCATGAAGGACTTTTTTCCAGAATATATAAGAAACTAAATCAATAATAAGAAATTAATCCAATACAATAAATAAGTAAAATATTTGACCAAACAATTTACCAGAGAAGATAAAATACAAGCACAAAGGAAAATGCTCAGGATTATTAGTCAGTAGGGAAATTCAATTAAAACCACCAGGAGATACCACTAAAAACTTTTACAGTGATTACAAAGAATGAGCACATCAAATATTGGCGAGGGGGTGAAGGAATACTGGGGTTCACAGATGCTGCTGGTGGGAATGTAAAATGGTACAGTGTGCCCGTTTCTCAAAATGATAAACATACAGCTACCATATATCCAACCTTGACACCCCAGGTATTTTTCAAGAGAAAAGAAAGCATGTGTCCATATAAGACATATCTATAAATGTTAATAGCAATTTATTTATTTTAGTCAAACACATCAAACAGTTCAGGTCTCTCTCCATTAGCAGGTGGATAGATAAACACATTGTGATATATATATTCTGTGGAATAGTGCTCAGCAAAGGCAAAAAACACATTTATATGTGCTACAACATTAATAAATCTCAAAATAATTATTCTGATTAAAAGAAGCTAGATAAGACAGAGTACTTACTGCATGATGCCATTTATAATAAACACTAGGAAATGTAACTTATTTATTTGTAACAGTGGGCAAATAAATGGTTGCCTAGGGATGGAAACAGAGGAGCAGATGAGGATTCCCAAGGGGTATGAGGAAATTTTTGGGGTGGTGGATATCATGATCTTCTTGATTGTGTATATGTATGACAAATCTTATAAAATCTCATGCCTTAAGCGAGTTTATTATATGTCAATTATACCCTGATAAAAAGTGAAAGCAACAACAAAAGTGAATATGAGGTTATAAACTCTCCATATTCAAGAATCTACAAAATTTATACCTTGATAAACATTTATTCATCCATTTAATCAGCCATCATTGCTCATTCTTTTATTTACTTAATCATAGATTTAATAATTTACTGACTTTTACTTATTTATTATTCATTTATGAATTCATTCAAAAATATCACTGTGTGGCTCTGGCCTTCTATGTTCTGAGCATATGGCATAGAACATAGACAAAGTCTAGGTTCACAGAAGCTATTCATATTTAAGAATAGATATTAGTACATAACTAGCAGGTTTTCTTGAGTAACTGCTCTTCCATATCTGTAATGAGTAGTATTTAGTCACTATTATTGACAGCTGTACCCATGTGAAACTGTGTATGGATAACCTCTATTTTCCTCTGTGCCAGTCTTACAACTGGACTCAGAAAACATTCTACAAACAATCACCTTCCATCACTGTACACAATTAAACTTACAAGGGATTTTGAATGGAAACCCAAAAGACACAGTGGACACCACAAAACACAAAAACAAAATTTGCCCTTTCCTCCATAATTCCCTCATGGACTCTATGGTTAATAAGGGCCCATCTTCTCTTACTGGCATCTCATCCCTGGCCACAGAGGTATGAAGGAACAGCCAGTTCCCTTTCTACTGGAAATCTGCAAAGACCCCTCCTCATTCCATTAGACCCGAGGCTGCATTCTACTGTCCAGGATGCATACTCAAAGATTTTGTCTCTGCATACACAAAAGGTACTCTCACTCATGGCTAGGAATAAAATAAAACTTACATATCTTACAGTAAGTGTAATAATATATGGGCATATTTTAACAATTTTATCTTTCTATTAGTTTTAGTGGTTAGGGACTATACAATTTAATAAAGGGGAAACTGAATCTATGGAGAGTTATCTGACCAGGTAGGACAACAAATTGATAGCAAAGGCAGATTCGCAAAAAGGATTCTACAACACCAAAATCTATAGTCTTAAATTTTATAGGAAAATATCACTAAATGTAAGTTGAATAACGCCTTTGGTTATCTAATTATCAAAATGCCACTGTAAATCTGGTTTTATCTTCTATTTTTCTAATGAGGGAACCTAATATCAGAGAGATTAAGTAACTTGCCTAAGGTCATTGCTTTAAGTAGAGAATAAATTATTGGAACAAATAGAGGTGAAATACAATATAAACTTAATCCTTTCACTGAGTCCAGATGGAAGCGGTCTATTGCTAATAAGGAAGTTCTGCCATCTTCAATAGCTTCCATGTGTGGGTCCAAGATTGTCATTCTTGCTTTTGCCATGTCTGAGTCAAGGGGAAAAGACAAAGTAATAGAAACTGGAAATCTTACATACAGTTTCCTTCTTTTTTTTTTTTTTAAGATTTTATTTATTTATTCAAGAGAGAGAATGAGATAGAGCGTGAAAGGGGGGAAGGTCAGAGGGAGAAGCAGACTCCCTGCTAGCAGAGAGCCCAATGCAGGTGATCCCGGGTCTCCAGGATCATGACCTGAGCCGAAGGCAGTCGCCCAACCAACTGAGCCACCCAGGCGCCCCATACAGTTTCCTTCTTAAGGCCTGTGTGAAAGCAACACATAACACTCACACTAACATCCCACCTTGCCAAACCTTAACCATGGCTATGCATGACTAATGAATGCTGGATAAGGTATTCCAAGCTGGCAGACATGCAAGGGGGTGTTTATATCCCTAAAATGTACAACAGGCAAGCAGACTTTGGGGTACTAACTGGCAATCTATTCTCATCACCATAGAGCCCGTAAATCCAAGGTTCATAGAATTGAATGCTTTGTCTGATTCCAAAACCCAAGTTCATTTTCCCTCACATGACATAGACTAAAGACTTTAGTCCATTTCTCTCTGCAGGACAAGTCAGTGTATAGATGCTTCCATGTAAGAGTGGGAATTTATGTATTCTATATAATGCAAGACCCCAGGCATTCTTGGTAAAGATGTAAGAGGGAACAGTTAATGTTTTTTCTTATATAACTTTCTTAATGTACCTTTTAATATAACCCTCTTAGCTACTTACCAACTTAAAGGGTGATAACTGGGCAGTATCTGTTTAGTCCCATTTAATGGTCTCCCTTTATAAAGATACTCTGGGACTGGACCTGGTGTTTGAATGTAAAATCAGGAGGGTAAGATTCTGTGTCCTCATCTCTGCCTTAACCAGATCACCTAAGATTCCTTTCAACTCCTCTGCTCCCAGCAACAGGGAAACTTTGCCTCATGTAGTGGGAATATGAATCAGAAATTAGCTGAAGCCACTGTTGGAATTACTGAGCTAGGACATGAATGAACTGAGAAGAGGATGAGACTGCGAATTCCTGCAGGTTCAACAAATAATAGTAATAATAATACTCTGCTTCCTAAGCATCAGTACATAACTGTGGTTTTTGTATTTGTTTTTTTTAACCATCAGTCAGGTCATCCATGTCTTCATGTACCACGTCCACATTCACAAATATGGAAAGTATTTGTCATTTAACTGAATATCGTTACAGATACCAATGCCCATTGGTTTATGCCTTAAGCCTAATTGTATAAAACTAATATCTATTTATTTGCTAAACAGAAAGTAACAATGGATCCTTACTATGCCAGTATTTTTCCATTGTCACAATTTTCCTATTCCTTTTAAAACAACAGTGTCTCATTTTCATGAGTTATTTTTATTATTTTATTAATATATTAAATTTTGCTGTCACTATCTTCTACATCATTTTTCACTATATATAAATATATATATTTATAAATAAATAAATATATATATATATCTGTTTAAAGAATAAAAAAAAGAAAACAATTTTATCATGGAAATCCTTTACACTGCTTCTAGACACTTTTTTTTTTTTTTTTTTTTTTTTTCTTGGTTATCTAATCTACCAAATAGCAGAACATCACAGCCTGGTTCATGTTGACTCTTTTTTTCATTTCTGCTTCAATAACTTCCCTGAAGAGTGAAATGATTTTCCACCACCGATTGCAAATTCACTAGAGACAAAATTTACCTTTTTTTTCTTAACATTATTGTAATCTCTTCTTTTGATATTTTCTATATGACCACAATTTCTAGATCTTTCATAATGGCTCCTAAATTAAAATATGGGTTATAGTTACTCTTTTTTTTTTTTTAAAGATTTATTTATTTATTTGAGAGAGCAAGAATGAGAGAGAGTACATGAGAGGGGGGAGGGTCAGAGGGAGAAGCAGGCTCCTCGCTGAGCAGGGAGCCCGATGCGGGACTCGATCCAGGGACTCCAGGATCATGACCTGAGCCGAAGGCAGTTGCTTAACCAACTGAGCCACCCAGGCACCCTATAGTTACTCTTAAGTCACATTTTATGCTGGCTTTGGGCAAAGGGTTGGTCATGGGAACTGTTACGGCACACACTGGAGGAGCTCATACTTCTTAGCAGAGATTAATGCTACTAGTGATCAAATCAAGCCAGCCGAGGAGTTTTCTTACTGAGTGATATAAAATTAGGTTGAGTATATCAAAGATTTAGAATGCCTTTGGAAGAAAAAAAACCTCACAAATAAATGTGTTATTCCATGTCACACATCAGAAAAATCATTTAAAATTTCCATATGGCAGCAAAAATAAATACCATTAACTCTATAGAAGATAAAAATAGAAATATATCTATGAGCTAGAATCTTCTTACAGAATTATGATCATAAAAACCAAAATAACAGATAATGTTAAGTAGTACCCAAGCTCTCTAAAATCAAGCTCTATGTAAGTGCCAAAGGGATTGATTAAATATGTCTTAACTAATCTTTGGATTATTTATCTTTTATTCATATAAAATTGAGTTTTAGTGAAACTGCTCTAAGATACATTGCCTTACAGAGTGAAGAATGATTAAATGATTTGACAGCTTCACATATTTTTTTTTTCTTTTTCAACATTAAAGTTTCTAGCACACAAATTAAACACTCAAAATAGATGAAGTTCAGAGAGAACTGCGGGTGCCAATGGAAAACACAATGGGAGCAGAGGGGGAAGAATGGTGGCGATCTCTCATTTTACATGAAAAACAAGAGGCAACATTACACTTTTCACATCTGTAATTTTTTTGGTACTTTCTGTATTTCTTTGCTACAAAGATCTATCTCTGCGACCTAGTCAACATGTTCTCATGTTTATAATGAATTAAGTTGTTTTTCTGAAAAGAAAATGTATATTCTGGCCTAAAGATCTATTTAATTTTACTTTTTAAAAAAAATTTATTTGAGAGAGAGAGAGAGAGAGCGCGTGAGTGGGGGGAGGGGCAGAGGGAGAGGGAGACAATCCTCAAGCTGACTCCCTGCTCAGTGTGGAGCCCAGCGTGGGGCTCAATCTCAGGACCCTGAGATCATGACCTGAGCAGAAATCAAAGGTCAGAGGCTTAACCGACTGAGTCACCCAGGCGCCCCAGATCTATTTTAAACTTAAGTATTAGACTAGCATGGGACATACTGATGCAAAAATTAAAACACTCCTTTCCATGGAGGTAAGGGGGGACAAAAGGGATGTGTATGTGGTGTGATCTAGGTGGTGATGTGAGGAAAAGCAAATCCAAATTTAGGTAATAAAAAGCTATGTCCTTCTGGATATATTACCCTACGGCAGAGGCAACACAGCAGAAATGACAATGTAGAGACTAATTCTGGTGGCAGAGTTTCTGAATTTTCATGAGGATACTTAAACTTCCTTGCCCTGTAATCTGGAATAAGTCACTTAACTTCTCTGTGACTTGGTTTTCCCCACTGTAAACTGAGAATGATATCAATTCTCCCTACCTCCTAGCTATGCAGGGGCAAACTCCATTCCTAATCACAAATTATTTTTCTCCTAGTTTTGATAAAAACTCTGCATGGAGAAGGCAATCTAAACCTTCCTATAACTTTAGGCCTTACTCAGTTTATCAGGAAAGCTTATGAGGACTAGACTTTTACTTTGTTTTGCCTACAAATACAGAGGATGTATCTATATTTGTGGATGTAAAACATTTAATTTCACTAACTGCCTCACTACTCTTGGAAGCAGTTTAGTATTTTGTGTAGTCTGAGACTTTTGAATATGACACCTGGTTCAGAAATGCGAAATGTGTTTGAAATGGAAGTTCTTTGCTGCTCTAAGGTGCATTAACTTTTTTTGCCTAATAAATATGAACAAATCTTGATAGAACTCTTTTGAAGGGTCTTGCTGGTTTATGCGTCAGAATCATAAATTAATGTGCTGCACTCCCGTATGTAACAGGAAGGCAGCACTCAGCAATGGAAAGAATGTGAAACTGAGAGTCTGACAGGTCCACATCCTGGTTCTACGATTTACTAAGAAGGCACACCTAAATACAAAATCTCTTAACCTCTCTGAAATGGGTTCCACAGCAAGCTATGGACATGGGAAGAATGGATCATACAGAATAAAAATCACAAAAGGCATGAATTAACATTTGTAAAACACATATACCTACATATTATTATATTAGGTGCTTTCAACTTTCAAAGCAGCAAGAGAGAAAAAAAAAAGACTAGATTTTATTTATTTTTTTATTTATTATTTATTTTTATTTATTTGACAGAGAGAGAGATAGCGAGAGCAGGAACACAAGCAGCGGGAGTGGGAGAGGGAGAAGCAGGCTTTCCACCGAGCAGGGAGCCCGATGCGGGGCTCGATCCCAGGACCCTGGGATCATGACCTGAGCTGAAGGCAGACGCTTAACGACTGAGCCACCCAGGCGCCCCAAGACTAGATTTTAAATAACTACAACTCATGCTCTTAACATTCCAAACTTAATACTGTTTCAATGAGAAATTCCTGAATAGTAAAGCCAACAGCTCTTCTGTTAAGGAAAGCTCATTTACCAGATGGACTACGCGCAACCTGTCATTTCTGTCCCTTGCCTTTCCCCTCCCCACATATTTTTAGGAATACTTCTGTCTCATTTCTTAGACCTTGATATGAGTTGTGTAGTCTTATGTCCATGTATTATATTTACCTTGGGACATCAATACAGTGTCATTACAATGAGTACAATTAAATCCTGCTTGAATTCAGAAGACAAGAAAACATTTACTAGAGGAATTTGAAAAATGGTATGAGTTATATGTGAGTAATGGGCCTATCATGAATTTTAATTTATTTATACACTAATGTTAAAATATCTTGTGCTATTTATCAAGTGCCTATTCTTTGCAAAATACAATCCTGTGTCCTTTATATATAAAAATAATACAAGTAGCTGATATTTTCTTCATTTTACAAATGAGTAAAAATATATTTCCAGGTTTTGTCTTCTAAAGGTTCATTTATTCATTCAATATTCATTAATAAATTTTAGTTATATGACATATCTGTGACATTCTGTAATGTTTCAAGCAAATTTGTTTTTAAAAATGTCATAACCTGTGGTTTCTAAAGATTACAATGGTTAAACAGAGAAAATATATAGACAAAAACTAAATTTAAGAGTGTAAAATTCAATAAAGTATAAGAATATTTCCAAAAGTTATCCTATGGGAAATAACTATAAAGCATCTAGAAAAGTTATTGACTTCCATTCTTTATAAGCCAAGAATTCATCTTACAATGTCTGACAATAGAACTCAGACATATACAAGAGAAATTAAATATTTAGGTAATCTTGTGGACTGTAATTGATAGACACCGTAGATTTATTTTTTTATTCAGCATCACAAATTATATAGTTGCCAATTTAAAATATTTTATATCTCAGCATTTTATAAGTGCTTGTTACTTAATTGAGATTAAAGGAGGATTAAATTAGGATTAAACTTTTTATATACAAGTTAAAGAATAATTTTCACTTGATCAATAAGTTTAGGGAAAATGGGTTTATAAAGTTAACTGTTAAAGAGCTAAGCATCTGGCATATAGCATGTGACGATGATACATTTGTAAATAAATGAATGTTTTCAGCTTCGGTGACAGAATACTTCCATATTTAACATATTTGATATGATAGAAGACACAAAATAATTTTGTTCATGTGTTTGGAAAATCAAAAGGATAAAATACAATGTGATATTTCCCTCACTTATTTGCAGACATAATCCCCTTTATGTATGTGTAACATGTCATAGAACTAGTATTTTTCAAAACATATTTTACAATATTTTGAACTATTTTATATCTCTTGGAAATATCCTCTATAAATCCTTAAAGACTAAATCTCTCTCTTCAACTTTTATTGTTTCTTTCTGCAATTCAGGGAGAAACTATTATTTGCAACTCTATATATGTGCATATACAATTAACTGTATATGTATCTGCAATATATAATGCAAATTACATATACTTATGTACATATATATTATACTCATTATGTATATTATACATTTATATCTAATTCATTTCATTTATTCAAAATGTGTTCAGACATAAACTTTAATATATAAATTTATGCATATTACATATAATGTATTTAGCTAAATATTATATATTTTATATAACATGCTTAGTTAAAATCATGTTAACTAGGATGCCTGGGTGGCTCAGTCAGTTGGGCGTCTGCCTTTGGCTCAAGTCATGATCCCAGGCTCCTGAGATCCAGTCCCGCATCAGGCTCCCTGCTCAGCAGGGACCCTGCTTCTCCTCTGCCTCTCTCTCTCTGCCTCTCATGAATAAATAAAATCTTTAAAAAAATCATGTTAACTTAATTTTATGTTATGAAATACTCTAGATATATAGAAAGGTACAATTATATAACTATTACCTTTGAATCCACTGCCCAATTTTGACAAATAGAATTTATTGCCATAAACCGTTTTTAAGGAAAAATCAAAACATTAAGATGTAGTTTAATCTTTAAATTTATATTTCCCTAATGTAACTATGTTCAACACTCTCATGACTGTTTTATACTTTTTCTATATACATACGTATCTATAAGCAAAATATAGACCTTTTTTCTCCTTGTGTTTAAAAATTTTTAGGGGTGCCTGGGTGGTTCAGTCGTTAAGCGCCTGCCTTCAGTTCAGGTCATGATCCCAGGATCCTGGGATCGAGCCCCACGTTGAACTCCCTGCTCAGCAGGAACCCTGCTTCTCCCTCTCCCACTCCCCCTGCTTGTGTTCCCTCTCTTACTGTGTCTCTCTCTGTCAAATAAATAAAATCTTTTTAAAAAAAAAGAAAATTTTTATTAAAAAGATATCATTCTCGGGGCTTCTGGGTGGCTCAGTTGGTTAAACATCTGCCTTGGGCTCAGGTCATGATTCCAGGGTCCTGGGATCGAATCCCAGATCAGGCTCCGATCCCGCATCAGGCTCCCTGCTCAGTGGGGAGTCTGCTTCTCTCTCTCCCTCCGCCCCTCCCCATGCTCATGCTCTCTCTCTCTTGCTTGCTCTCTCTCTCAAGTAAATAAAATAAAATCTTAAAAAAAAAAAAAAAAAAAAGATGTAATTCTCTATGTACCATCCTATAGCTGGAAATTTCATCAACATTTTCTTTTTGACAATTGATCATGTTGAGACATGTAAGTCATAATCTTTTATATTAATTTTGATCTGACAGGATTGTTATATAGCATTTCATCATGCAAGATTGCCATATTTTGCCTTCACTCTTGCTTTAGATTGTTTCAATTTTTGGCTATTAAAACAATGCTCAAAATTATTTGCACATTTAAGCTGTGTACATGTCAGTGTTCCTTGTAAGTTGGTTGTTGAATAGAACCTTTAATTTTATGAACAACTGTCAAATTGCTCACCAATGTGATTTCTTCTTTTCTTTTTAAGATTTTATTTATTTATTTGACAGAGAGAGACACAGCAAGAGAGGGAACACAAGCAGGGGGAGTAGGAGAGGGGGAAGCAGGCTTCCTGCTGAGCAGGGAGCCTGATGCAGGGCTCGATCCCAGGACTCTGGGATCATGACCTGAGCTGAAGGCAGACGCTTAACACCTGAGCCACCCAGGAGCCCCACCAATGTAGTTTCTCAGTGTACATTCCTTATTTATAACCTCGGAAAATATAATTCATTTTTCAGACCTCTGTCCATATTGACTATTTATTGTGTAATTCCATGTTAAGTACAAAAAAAGAATGTCAAGAACTTTAGAGACATTCTGAGTTTATCATCATTTCTCCCCATGGCTACCATCCAGGTGATGAAAATGGCTTCTTTTCAGTTTGTATTTAAAACTTTGTGATCATTGTTCCTCTGCAGTATCTTTTCCTTCTTTCAATATCTTTTTTTTTTTTTTTTCTACTACTAGCCATTGGAGATTTTTGAACTGCTAGATACTATGTAAAGCTATGAAATTGACAGGTTGAAAACTGAAAGCTCTCAAGCTCTCAGCTAAGTTAGAGTCCAGGTAGCTGAAGCTTCTTTCTCTAACTTCTTACAGGGACTCATGATCTAATTCTACACAGCCTCTCTAACCCAATTTTCTATCAGCTCATACTTCCCTAGCCAGAATCCTGCCTCAGGGCTTCTGCATGTGAGAGCACCCGCAATACTCTCACACTATAGATACAGGCACGGCTCCCTCTCTCCCTCCCAGGTCTTTGTGCAAAGTTTATTTATTAGTGAATTCTTGAGTGTTCTGCTCCATACGCCTGTGATGCTCTTATGCTATATTTACGCATGTCTCCCTCTCTCTCACCCTCAGGTCGTTATGCAAAGGTCATTTATCAGTGAATTCTTCCCTGATCATCCTAATAAAAAATAGCATCCCTAGCACAGACTCGTTTCTCTCTCTCTCTCTCACTTGCTTGTTTCCTCTATATCAAATACCATGATATGTCTCACTATATGTTGCTTTTTAGTTTCTTGCCTGTCTTCCAACTGGAATGTATGTTTCATAAAGGCATCCTGTACTTTGTTTACCGCTCTAACCACAGTAGCAAGAATATTGCACTGTCACAGAGTATGTGATGAATCAGTATTTGTCAAGTGAATGAATATCTCCAGCTTTCATGACTGAGTGATCAAATATGGTATTTTTCAAGTTGGGGAACAGAAAGTTTACTACATAATTAGCATAGTGCCGTGTTTAATAAATGACCATAAAAAGCACAAGTTTTTAGAGTCACCAGAACAGGTTGACCCAGAGCACTTCAAAAAAGCAAAGCAAAGATACCAGAGACTAAAGTAAGTACAAATAAAGAATTAAGAGAATCCTATGTTGCTGTAAAGAAATGACCCTGGGATATAAATATTCATATTATGGGAAAGACTGCTACCCCTCCTTCCTTCTGCAGGCAGAAGCTTCCCAAAATAGCAATCAGACTTCTTATATGGTCCCTGGCTTGCCCCAGGGAGGAAACTCCATGATGTCTACTGACCTGGCCTCAGAAGTCACATGGCATCACCCTCACTGTTTCCCATTAGTCATAAGTAAGTCACTGAGGTAAGCTTAGAATCAAGACTGAGTCACCGAGGCCAGCTTAGCATCATCTCGTAAGGAGAAGAATGCCAGAGGATCTTCAGACTTATTTGAAAACTCCCATAGTCACAGTCTATATTTCTGTGCACACCCATCCTTACACTTGCATACATGTATGTGTGTGTGTTTTGTTATTGCTGTTTTGCCTGACTTTAATTGTCTGACTCACTACTCCATTAACTCAGAATATTTATCTTTCTCGCTGTCATATCTCTAGCATCTATCAGAATATATACAGACAAAACACAAACCAATAGATACCCCATAGAGATTTTATGCATAAGTGAGACAAAAATATCTCAACTTGACTTTATCTGTAAAATACAGATTAAAATAGAGAGATCATAGTGCTTTCATGATGATTAAGTGAGTTGATAATATGTAACCATATATGTAACCAATGTTTGCACTACATTACAAATGTTTATACACACACACACACATACACAAAGGCATTTAGCCTAGGCCATAGCAGATATTCACATAGCAGATATTTACGGCAGATGTAACTAAGCAGATATTTATTGCCATAGTTTTGAAATTTTGAATTTTGAATTCTTTCTCCTTAAGTTAAGGACAAGGGTAAGGTGCTCACTCCAATCCTTTCTGAAATTGTTTTGATATAGTAAGTGTCCCAAAAAAATTTTGTTGAATTGTAGCACTAATTAAATAGACACAAGGAAATTAGGCCAAATATTGAACTATGAAGCAGCAGTAGGAATGCTCCTTTGGAAACATAAAGAAGCAGCCACTGTGTCTGAAACTGAGAGTTCATGGAAGGTGTAGTGGGAAATAAAATATTATCTAGACTTTCCCAGTATAATTAAATTATTGTTATGATGGGGAATAACCTAAAATGTCAAAAATGAGGAACATCATTCTCTTTATACCCCAGCCACCTTTCTTTGATTTACAACACTTATATTTGCCCTAAGTCACTGCAGCTAAGTGAAATAATCCAGACACACACAAAAAACAAATGCTGCGGGATTCCACTTAGACGAGAAAACTGAAATTGTCAAATTTATAGAAGCAGAGAGTAGAACAGTGGTTATCAGGAGCTGGGGGAAGAGGGAGGGAGGGAGGTGTTGGTCAAAGGGTACAAAGATTCAGTTGTACATCATGAATAAGTCCTAGAGATCTGTGTAGCATAGAGTCTATGGTTAACAATGTACTACACACTTAAAAATTTGCTGAGAGGATAGATTTTATGTTTAGTGCTCTTATCACACACACAGAAATAAATAACAAGGTCTGAAGGAAACTTCTGGTGCTAGTGGACAGGTTTATGACATTGATTGTGGTGATGGTTTCACAGGTATATACTTATCTCCAAATCCTGTAAGTTGTATTCATTAAATACATACAGTTTTTTTGTATGTCAACCATACCTCAATAAAGTGGCTTTAAAAAGATTATAAAGGTATGAATTGGAGATTTTTATACCAATACTCAAGAAATGAAATGAAATATGAAGACAACATATCAAACCTGCTTTTAGAAGAAATAGAAATATAGCTAATAAAGAGGCTGATTTGTATTCAAAATCCTTACCACTATGTAAACAACAGACCCAAAGGTTTTCATTGGTAAGTTCTTTCACACATGTAATGAAGAATTAATATTATCATATACAACTTCACATAAATTGATTACTTTTATCCTCAAATCTGACAAATGTATTATAGACAAATATTCCCTATCAATATTCTCAACAAAAATTCCACATTATATGAAAAGGATAACACATAATGACTAGGTAGGTATATCCCAGGAATGGAATGTTAGTTCAGTATTTGAAATTCAATAGACATAGATCATCCCATTAAGTGAATAAATAATAAAAATCATATTAATACTCCATAGATACAGAAAAGGCATTTGAAAAATATCAATACACACTCATAATAAAACTGTCAAAAAATAAAAAGAAGTGGAAATATCTCATCATAACAATGTGTTTCTACTAGAAACATATAGCTAAGAGTATACTAAATGATAAAAGACTGAATTCTTTCTCCTTAAGTTAAAGGGTAAGGTGCTCACGCCAATCCTTTCTATTCAAAACTGCACCAAATGACATAAGAGTCCATTTAGAAAATTCTAAAGATCTACAAAAATTTGCCAAAATCAAATACATTTAGTAAAGTAACAAAATAAAAATCAATATTTTTAAAAAATGCATTTCTATCTACCAACAGAACATTAGCAAACCATATTATACAAAACAATACTATTTATAGTAGTATGAAGAAAGCAGTATAATTAGAAATAAACTTAATGAAAAACGTGCAACACCTCCACACTGCAAACTTCAAAATATTACTGAGATAAATTGATTACAGAAGATCCAAATAAATTAAGCATTATGCCATATTAAAGGATTTAAGTACTTAATATTGGCCAAATGTCCTTTCTCTCCAAATACATATATTATAGTTATATTTATGTATATGAATCCAAAATAAAATCTCTAGTTTTCATAAGAAAAAGACATAGATATTGGCTCAACATTTTGTGAAAAAGAAAGGAATGAATTTAAGGGACCTTGATACCAGGATGACCTGACTTTAAGACTTAAACCATTGGGCATCTGGCTGGCTCAGTCAGTAGAACATGTTCCTCTTGATCTTGGAGTTATGAGTTTGAGCCCCACGTTGGATGTAGAGATCACTTAAACCACAGTAATCAAATATATGCAACGAAGTAGAATAAGAGAGTTCAGAAAGAGACACACATATATATATGGTCACTTAATTTAGACAACGTCAATAGAAAGCATATTCCTTTAACAAATGATAGTGGAGAAACTAGGTATCTGCATGGGAAAAAAAATAAACAACCTGATACAAAGATCAATTCAAAAATGGATCATAGACTTAAACAAGAAAGCTGAAATGTGAATCATCTAATAGAAAATATGCAGGCAAATTTTGAGGATAGATATTATTCTCCATTAGATGATTTGCATTATATATATATACATATATATATATATAGAGAGAGAGAGAGACAGACAGACAGACAGACAGACATATAATTATGAGACAGGATAAAAAAATTAACTACATAAAAAGCATAAATTGGATCTTATCAAACTTAAAAACTTCTATTCAGAAGATGAAAATGCAACCCACATCCTGGGAGAAAATATTTTTAACACATACATCTTGCAAAGATCTTATATCCAGAGTATAGAAAGGATTCTTGTAATGCAATAGTGAGACAAACCTCCCAATAAAAAATATGCAACGTATGTGAACAGACATTTCATAAAAGATAGACAGATATATGTACCTGAAATGATGTAAGCAGTAAAATTAAAACCACAATAATATACCTCCTCACACACCCTAAAAATAGCAAACATGAAAGATAGACAATTCCAAGTGAGGATGCCAAACAATAGGAACTGTCACATATTCTCCAAGAATGTGAAATGTACAAAACTTTTAGAAAATAGTTTGGCAGTTGGTTATAGAGTTAGACATACGCTTACCATATGACCTAGAAATTTCAGTTTACCTAAAGGAAAAAAAAAATTGTCCATAAAGACTTGTATATGTACGGCTGTAGCAGATTTTTTTTTTTTTTAAGATTTTATGTATTTATTTGAGAGAAAGAGATCAAGAGAGAGCGTGCATTCACACGAGTGGTGGGGAGGGGCAGAGGGAGAAGCCGACTCTGTGCTGAGCAGGGAGACCAATGCAGGACTCCATTCTGGAACCCTGGGATCATGACCTGAGCCGAAGGCAGATGCCTAATGGACTGAGCCACCCAGGTGTCCCTGGTTTTTTTGTTTTGTTTTGTTTTATTTTTTTTCCAGCCAAGTTCAGGAACTCAGCAATAATGGATATTCTCTCCTGTGTTTGTATTTCAAAAAGTAGGGTAAAATCCAAGGGAACCTGTGTTGGGCACTTGGGACATGCGCAAGTAGAACATTGCTCTCTCCAAAACATTAGGGACAAGAATAAACTCAGGAGAGAAAACTTTACAGCACTCACAGATTGTAAAAATAGTGCATTTTTTGTTTTGTTTTGTTTTTGTTTTTCAGGTCATAACAACAACAAAAATGCTAAGAAAAGAATCTTGAGGCCACAGCTTTCTCTCCATGGTACACTTTTAAGACTATGTTAGACTAGAATAATCAATTAAAGAAAACAAAAAGAAAGTCAATAAAGAACACTAAAAATAATGTAAACAGCCCTCCATTATTTCCAAATGAAGATGGCCCTGCTGTGTCACCGCTGATGGAAAATGTCAACATGACAGACTTCTTAGTCTGCACTGAGTGCTGTTTGCAGTCCCCCATATGGCCATAGAATACATTAGTTTACTTTGTATTTGATTTTAGAGAAATAGAGTAATTGTTTCACCTACATTTTGTAAAGCAAATCTATTAAAGTGAAAGTAACACATTCTGGTTTGCTGATCAGTTTTGGGGTTGCTATCCAAATGCCAGCATTCAGTCCCAAAAGCTATTGATCTGTATTTCTTATCAGTCCCCTTAGATACACACTCTAACCCTAAAAATGAAAGTAAAGTGCAGGTAAGTAGAGAGCATAGTCTAGGGTCCTAGCAGTTCTAAAACATCCCCCCACAATGCTCCTGACATCGTGCACTTGAACTCTGACTCTTCCCTGACTTCACTGCAATCCACACAGATAGTTAGCATGCCACACAGATAGTTAGTTAACCATACCTTGCCCATCAGATTTATTAGTTAACGTACAACTACAACTAACCTTAAAATCTCAGTGGATTACCATGGGAGAGGTATTCTTCCAGCTCACATAGAGTCCAGTCTCTGTACGGCCAAAAGGGGGTGGGGGGTAGATTCTATTCCAGTAACTGATAGAAGGTATTGTCCCTCAAACAACTTTAATCTAAGAAAATATTCCAGGGATATTTCCATAATTTAACTGTGAAACTGACATTATTAATTTACCATAATTTATATTCATTCAAACTTATACTTAGCATCTCCACTTATGAGATCCATCTTACCTGTTGCTTTGGCTTTAAAATAGTGGGCTTCATATCAGATTATATATTAGTGTTTTGTCATTGACAAGGTTGATGTCCAGTACTCAAGTGATGTAAGACATAAAATTTTGTATAATCAATTTATCAATGCCATTCAACGGAATAAATGGAGGATTTTATACTCTCATTGCAGTAATGACTGTGACTTCCATTATATTTTAGTTATGATCTGAAATAGTCACTTATGGTTAATAGAGAAATTTGAACTCTTTGAACTGATTTTAAAACTATATTTGTATCTCAGCATTCACCATGGCCTTTCCCTCCTGTTTCCCCAAGTCGGGGTTTTTAGCTGCTTTCTCCCTGCTTAGCAAATAAGGATGAGTTATGAGAGTGTCAATAAATTCACATTCAAGGGTAAAAACCCTGGTTGGTGGGGAAGGGCCATCTATTTCTGCCCAATGTCTGTTATCTTCTCCACCTCCCTGTGTTCTGAGTGAGTTCAAGTATCTAAGGGACCAGTCTAGACTGCTCTAAAATTAAAATGATAGCTCTGTCCCCCTAATTGTGAGGCAATTGCCTTTACAAGTATTAATTTCTCAGGGTTCTGAGGTCAGACCATGTCTGCAAATGCCATTTCATTTGCTGGTTGTATAATCTTGTACAAATTACTTAACCTCCATTGGGTTTCAGTTATTGTATCTGTAAAGTAAAAATAGTAGTATCTCCCTCAAAGTGCACAATGAGGTGGACAGGAGTTGATGCACATAGAGTATTTAAAATAACGCCTACTGTTAAAAATTGCTTAATAAATATTTGACCCTATGATGTTAGTGATTATTAGTAATGCTACATTTATAATTTCAGTTCATGTATGTTACTCAGCAGCCAATTAAGAAATCAATTGCAAAGTGTTCCACTCAGTAGTCAATTTGAAAGCAAGAATAAAAGGGCCAATAAAAAAATTCAAAACAACTTTGCTCTATCTTATATGTAAAACACAATAACATTGTTTTTAGTATCTCTTTAAAACTTTTATTGTGAAAAAATGATTTAAAATAGCATGAGAACCAAGAAAAGCTATTAGAAAGAGAGAGAGAGGGGGCACCTAGGTGTCTCAGTCAGTTAAGCGTCTGCCTTCGGCTCAGGTCATGATCCCAGGGTCCTGGGATTGAGCCCTGAATGGGGCTCCCTGCTCAGCTGGGAGTTTGTTTCTCCCTGTGACCTTCCCCCTTCTCCTGCTCTCTCTCTCTCTCACTTTCTCTCTCTCACTCAAATAAATAAATAAAACCTTTAAAAAAAAAGGAGAGAAAACATACTTGAGTTACATTGTGTGTCTTAAAAATCTGTGAGAAGAGCTGCTTCCATATTTTCACTACTGTAAATAATACTGCTATAAACACCAGGGTACATGCATCCCTTTAAATTAGTGTTATTGTATTCTTTGGGTAAATACCCAGTAGTGGATGCAGCCCAAGTGTCCATTGATTAATGAACAGATAAACAAGATGTGGTATACATACATATATATACATATGAATGTATAATGGAAAATTACTCAGCCATAAAAAAAATGAAATTTTGCCATTTGCAACACCATGAATGGAACTAGAGACTGGAGAGTATAATGCTAAGGGAAATAAGTCAGTCAGAGAAAGACAAAAACCATATGATTTTCACTCATATGTGGAATCTAAGAAATAAAACAAACAAGCAAAAGGAAAAAGAGAAAGAGAAAGAGCAAGCCAAATCAAGAAACAGACTCTTAATTATGAAGAACAAAGTGATGGTTACCAGAGGGGAGGGGATGGGGGGATATATTTTATATGTATGTAATATATATATGTGTATATAATATATAATATATATGTGTATATAAAGTATATACAATTATATATCTCTATATAAATGCATCTATTATGGATACATACATATGTAACTGCTATTATTGCTTACTATTTTTACTAACAGTGCTACTTTTAGACCATAGATAGAATTATGAAACTTGTACTACTGGGCAACACCAATTCTTAGAAGTTAAGCAGTTGAGGGGCGCCTGGGTGGCTCAGTCGTTAAGCGTCTGCCTTCGGCTCAGGTCATGATCCCAGGGTCCTGGGATCGAGTCCCGCATCGGGCTCCCTGCTCCGCAGGAACCCTGCTTCTCCCTCTCCCTCTCCCCCTGCTTGTGTTCCCTCTTTAGCTGTGTCTCTCTCTGTCAAATAAATAAATAAAAATCTTTAAAAAAAAAAAAAGAAGTTAAGCAGTTGAAGGAGTGGGAAAAGTCCAACTAGCTCATGCTTTTTCTGAAATTTTCCCATATGTTTATTTGGTATAGAAGTTCACATTTTCCTCTCTTCTTTTTTTTTTTTTTTTTTTTTTTAAGTTTTTTTTTTTTTTTTTGACAGAGAGAGACACAGCGAGAGAGGGAACACAAGCAGGGGGAGAGGGAGAGGGAGAAGCAGTCCTCCCGCCCAGCAGGGAGCCCGATGCGGGGCTCGATCCCAGGACCCTGGGATCATGACCTGAGCTGAAGGCAGACGCTTAACGACTAAGCCACCCAGGCGCCCCGCATTTTCCTCTCTTCTTGACTGTTCATCAATTTTCAGATTTTTAATAGTTGCTCTCATATTTTTTACTATTATTAAAAAAAAAGGTGTTCCTCTTAGTATATGGTCCTTTTATGTGCTATTGAATTCAGTTGCTAGTATTTTATTGTGGATTTTTGCATTCATGTTTATCAATGATATCGGTGTACAATTTTCTTTTCTTGTATTGTCTGTCTTGTATTGGTATCAGGTTATGCTGGTTTCATAACAAAAGTTTGGGATGCAAAGATGGGTCAATATATGCAAATTAATCAATACGGTGCACTACTTTAACAGAACAAAAGATAAAAAAAAAACATGATAATTTCAATACATGTAGAAAAAGCATTTGATGTATGTATTTATTTATTTATTTTTTAAAGATTTTATTTATTTGACAGAGAGAGCACAAGCAGAGGGAGAGGGAGAAGCAGGCTCCCCGCTGAGCAAGGAGCCCGATGTGGGGCTCGATCCCAGGACCCTGGGATCATGACCTGAGCCGAAGGCAGATGTGCAACTGACTGAGCCACCCAGGCGTCCCCATTTGATGTATTTATAACTATTTCCCATTTATTATGTAGTATATACATAAACATCATAAATCTCTACATTACCAGACACATTGCACTGGTTTGTGGTTTCAGCTATCTTCCAAGTGTCTCATGGGCTGAATATGTGATCAGAATACCCTGCTATCCTTTAAGTCTTCTTTATTCTCCTCCCTAAATATCCTTAATTTTTCAAAAATCTAACCTAAACTCTCCTAATCAATGTACTATAAATGATGAAACCAGAAACTGTAGAAACCAGGAGACTTGTGTTTCAATCTTGGTTCTTTGCTTTACTATATGTATAAATTCTGAAATTCTACTTCTTTCAACTTTCCTTTATTCACTGATTATAGACTATCTACTAGGTCCAGTGCTTGGCTAGGCCCAAAGCTTGGCTATCTGCTGTTCAGAAGTGCATAGTGAACAAAAGATGGATCATATCTGCACTTAAGGATTTTAGGATCTAGTGATGAATCCAGCTGTTAATACACAGATAATGAAAACATTCTAATTTGGAAAGTTCTATAAAGAAGCATGAGAAGTTGCTATGGGGGGAGAGAAAAAGCAAGTAAAGCAGCAATAGACAAGGCTGGGAATGCATCCAGAGGCCAGACCATGCCGTTCAGTCTGTGTTGTGGATTTGGAATTTAATTTAAATGTGCTTGGAAGCTGCAGGATTTTACACCCTAGAATGATGGGACTGGATTTCTGTTTATAAAGGATCAGTCTGGCTGCCAGATAAGGAAGCATTTAGATGGTGTAAGAGGAGAAGTGGGATATCATTTACGAAGCTACTTCAGTATTAGAAGTAAGAGATGATGACAAAATAAACCAGAGCGGAGTGGGCTGAAATGATGAGCCCAGACTGATGGCAGGTGCATTTTAGAGAGGAGCTGACAAGGACAAACTACAGACTGGGTTTAGGGGCAGGTGAGTGTGAAAGGGGTGTCAAGAACAATTCTCAGGTGTGTTGCATGAACACCTGAGTGAGTGGAAGTGTAATTACTGAAAGGAGGAGTCTGGGGGGGAACCAGGTAGGGGAGGGCTGATGCGAGGAGAGAGACTTAGGGTTCAGTTCTGTACAGGTTAATTTCGAGGTGGCAGCAAAGCCCTTAAACCTATGTATTAAATTTGTATTACCCAGAGGCGAGTGATACTCAGAAGATGGGTTTAGTTAGAAACATAAATCTCTAAATCATTACTATATAAACCATGTATAAAATGTCAGTTTCCTCACTTGAGAATGTGGGTGTCACTGTGTGGTAGTAAACATTTACTTATTTACACACACACACTCATACACACGCACAGTATACATCCACTGGCCAACCTGTATTTAGAACGAGCAGAAAAAAAAAAAAAAATACTTCTCTTAAAGGTGTATGCTTTATTCTTTATATTCAAAATAAGAAATGTATTGCATATATAATACTTCTATTATGTGAAAATACATTAACTTTCTGGAATGATCTTTCCCTTTAACAGCTGCCCCATTACTTGTAACTGGATAAACCAGATCCTCATGCTCACTAAGTAGGAAGTTAACTTCCAGCAGTATCAGTCAATCCTATAGCTGCACATGACAGAATTTCTGTTTCACAGGAACAAAAACACAGTTCCAATCCCAATTGGCTTTCAGTTACAGAATTTTGAAAGTAATTATCTGACACAGCAGAAGCCAAAGAGTACTCTATTTTTATTTTCCATTTCAAACTCCGAATGGGAATCAGATTCTCACAAGAAATGTGACAGAAACAGGAGGTAAAGAAATAGATTTCCTTACTCGTTCATTTACACTAGCTCAAGCAGAGTCAGTACTCTGAGAAATTCAGCAAGCTATTTCCCACTCCTCACAGCTCTTGTTCATCTTCACTGCATTTTGTGGTGTTCCACAATAGACTGCTTTTGGATGAATATTACAGAATTTTACAGTTGTACACAGACACACACACACACACACACACACACATTTTTTAACCACATGACAGGTAAGCAGTTTTATGTCGGGCATTATTGGGTTTCTGAATGTGAGCTCACTGGAACTAAAGACGTTTTCTGTGACAGGTTTTTTAGAGGTATTGTTCGTGCACAAGGCAAGCTGGATCACAAGTGCATGATAAAGTACAATTTTGTTAAATATCTACAAGAAGGATGACAACAGAAGTTAGAATACAGACTTACAGGTAACATACAAAACACTCTACCTAATGTGAGCAAATAATTTGGCTCCATAGATGTGAATCAACTATAATAAAAACTTTACTTCTACTTTAACAAAAGGAAAAATCATTTAGACATCTATGCATAGAGGAACTTGTAAATATCAGATTACAAGCATTGTACATTAAATTTATTTCACTGCTATTTTAATGACCTGATAGCATGACATTCAGAACAAGAGACCACTGGACCACCCTACAGTCTGGCTCTGGGTAATCAATAAGTGATAATTACCATACTTCTATAACTATTATAACTGCTCCATTTACTATGGAAAAAAATTCTGTGATTCCATAATTCACCTGCCTTCTACTCATATTTTGCTGTTTTCTTCTAAAGACAGAGCATACACCTTAGAGAAAGTAGTCAGTTTTCAGACAGTGATCTGGGCTGTTATTTGTGGTAAAATGATTCTATTTGTTACCTGCCTTAGGACTAGGACCAAAGTATTTACTGATTATTAACCCTTTACTAGCTTTAAAATAAGTAGTATAAGTGAACTATTAAACAAATTTTATGTAACTGGCTGTAATCTGTTAATGGGCATTTTAAGTCATTTTACCAATATTCTTGGTACTGTATCAAGAGCAAATACTTATTGCCCTTAAAATTCATCCTCAAATCTTTCCCTTTTATTTTGGGAAAGTGGGTATGAAGTAGTTGTAAGCCAGGCCCATCAGGGGTAAAACAGAAGTCTGTTTGACTTGGAAGAATTACACAATAAAATCATTCAGGCTGTCTTTTATCCCATTGCATTCATCGTGGGTTTTTGTTGGTGTTTGAGGGCAATAAAATCTTTTTAAGAGAAATTTAAGTTTAGAAGGACAAGAGAACACACATAATTTGTCGGCATTGCAGCCTTAGAAAAGAGAGTGAGTAAAACAAATAAAAACCAGGGTTTTGGTACTGCATTCTTTTTTTTTTTTAAAGATTTTATTTATTTATTTGACAGAGAGAGACAGCGAGAGAGGGAACACAAGCAGGGGGAGTGGGAGAGGGAGAAGCAGGCTTCCCGCCGAGCAGGGAGCCCGATGCGGGGCTAGATCCCAGGACCCTGGGATCATGACCTGAGCCGAAGGCAGCCGCTTAACCAACTGAGCCACCCAGGCGCCCCATTGGTACTGCATTCTTCAGAGTCAGGAGAGAGTCCGCGAGTGCGGGAGGGAAGGGTGCTTGAAAATCCAACCCCAGCTTAAATATATTCCTGAAAAATGTAGAACTCCACTGCAATACATTTTGGAGAGAAGAACTAGAGAAACCTCTGCACACATGCAAAACAATCACCTAAATAGGAAATAAATTTTGTATTAAAATAACCCCTATTTTAAATAAGTTCTGGGATGTTAAAAATGGAAAAGTGACTCAGGTAAAAAATATTTATCTTCTTGGAAAATCATTTGAATATTTATATATAAAGCAATCAGGGCGCCTGGGTGGTTCAGATAGCTGAGCGTCTGCCTTCGGCTCGGGTCATGATCCTGGGGTCCTGGGATCGAGTCCCTCATCAGGGTCCCTGCTAGGTGGGGAGCTTGCTTCTCCCTCTGCCTCTGCCTCTCTCTCTCTCTCTCTCTGACTCTCATGAATAAATAAATAAATAAAACATTTAAAGCAATTGAATATTGTCTCTCAAAATCCAAATGGAATTATCAAGATTCAACCACAACCCAATGACTCTATTTCTTCTAAAATAGTGCTATAAGTAGCATTACATCATGAAATAGGATTAATTCTAACTAGATTTAACAACACATATTAATGGCATAGACATGCATGAAATGTACTAGCAGGACCCGCCCCCCCCCCCCCACACACAGGATAAATTGATAAATAAGGTGTTCACCCTGGTAAATAAGGTAATTCAATGTATGAAATGTATGCTAGATTTCTAGTACAAAAAAGACAGTGCAGACTCAATTTTCCCCTATTCCTGCCTCAATTATAAATCCTGGAAAGGGCAAAGGGGTAATCAGCAGTGAATACTAAAAGGTGGTAAGAAGAGTGAGGCTCTCTGTAATCCTGGGACTGAAGGAATAGGACAGCAGTAGGGTGTCTTACATCTTCTAACCCCACAGAAGAATGCCACCCAGAACTGTTTATTTTCTGACTCATAATCCTGATAACAGAAGGCACCTGAGGAGGCTGAGTTCCCCCCGGATCAAACAGAATTCCCTCTGGGGTGCCTGGGTGGCTCACTTGTTAAGCATCTGCCTTCGGCTCAGGTCATGATCCCGGGGTCTTGGGATCGAGCCCCGCATCGGGCTCCCTGCTCGGCAGGAAGCCTGCTTCTCCCTCTCCTCCTGCTTGTGTTCCCCTCTCGCTGTGTCTCTGTCAGATAAATAAAATCTTTGAAAAACAGAATTCCCTCTGATAATATCAGATAAGCAGATAACCTGGACAAGAGGGATTGTTGGGAGTCCCATCAAGCTGTTAATGGGAGCTCTGCTTCCTCACAGAATGTAAGACTCCTCTTTTCCACTAAGAGCTACTGAGACAGGTGAGCGGCAATGCTGGAGAGACCCAACAACCTCTAGTCTAGTCCACGAAGCTTCTGCGACTTAATGGTCTTTAGATTCTCCATCCCTGTCCGAGGACACTAGGGAAGCCAGAGGTCACCAGTGGGAGCATTTCACCATATCACTACCCCACAAAGAGACACCTAGCAGAGAGGCCTAGGGAAAACTCATTTTGCCCTCATAGACAGCGCCATCTAGGATGAATGGGGATCCTGGTGACTCCACATTAACTAAGCGGACCAAAAGAATACCACAAAGGCATTGAACATTTACTACCACTTGAACCATGAGCCATAAAAGTAGGCTAAGACCTACTTGCTAAACCTAAACTGGGTGATGGCCTGATAAAACAGAACATTAAAGTAGGACTTGGAGGCTAATATAATAATAAGGAAAAAATGTCTAGAAAATAATGGAAACTAACCCACTACACAAAGAACCGAGAAAATCACAACTTGAATGATCAGGGACAATCAATTGATGCCAACACCAAGATGAACTGATAGTTGGAAATATCTGGCAAGGATTTTAAAGTAGCTTTTGTGAAAATGCTTCAGTAATAAATTAAAAATTATCTTGAAACAAGTGAGAAAGATAAGTAATCTCAGAAAAGAAGTTATTAAAAAGTAGCCAAAAGAAAATTATAGAATCAAAAAATACAATACTAGGAAAAATGCTAGATTGGCTTAATAGTAGAGTAGAGAAGACAGAGGATAGAGTCAGTTAACATGAGGGCAGAATAATAAAACTCACCCAACGTATTCTACAAAAGGAATCAGTGAAAGAAGAAGAAAAAAGCATGCTCTTATCAATTGATGCAGAAAAATATCAGGGAAGCTCCAATGTCTATTCATGATGAAAACTCTCAGCAAGTTAGAAGTAGAGAGGGATTAACTAACTTTGATGAAGACCATCAATAATAAACCTACAAGTGTCATCATACCTAATAGTGAAAAGCTGAATTCTTTTCCCTTAAGATTAGAAACATGGCAAAATGTCATCTCTCACCAGTCTTATTCTAGTACTGTAAGTCCTAGCTAGTGCTACAAGAAGGCAAACAAATGAAATAAAAATGTATACAGGTTAAAGGGCAGAGTTAAAATTCTATTTGTACAGAACATCATTATCAAGGCAGAAAACCTACAAAACAAATAAAAAAAAATCAAAAACTCCTAGAACTAATAAGTGAGTTCAATAAGTTTGCAGGATAGAAGGTGAACAAACACAAATCAATAGTAACAATGAACATGCAGAAACTAAAATTAAAATACAACAAACACCTTTTATAATTACTCTAAAGAAAGTCATAAACTTAAAAATGGCACAGTAATAAAACATGCACTGGATGTTTTATGCAATGAATGCTGAAAATTGCAAAATGCTGATGAAAGAATCAAAGAATAAATAAAGATATCCTGTTCATATCATGAATTGGAAGATTCAAACAGTAAAATGTCAATTCTTCTAAAACTGATCAGTTCAATGCAATGCCTATCAAAATTCTAGCAATATAGTTTATAGATATAAACAAGCTTATTCTAAAAATTCTATTGGAAGACACAGCCCTTAAGTTAGTTAAACTAAACTATAGATCAATGGAATAGAATAGATGACCCAGAAATGACCCACACAAATATGCTCAACTGACTTTTAACAAAGGTGCAAAACCAACTCAGAGGAGGAAGGATAGCCTTTTCAAGAAAGTCTATACAAAATTATCTCAAATTGCACTGTAGACATAAATGTGAAACCTAAAAGTATACAACTTTGCGGGGGGAGATCTTGGTCCTAATGCTAGGAGAGGATTTCTTACACTTGGCACCAAAAGCATGATGCATAAAAGGAAAATTTAAGTATGTAGTTGGATCTTATTGAATTAAAAAGTTTTTCTCCATGAAAACCTATGTGAAGAGAATCGCAAGATAACGTAATTGCTCCCTAGAGACTGGGAGCATTTGCAAACTACATATCCAACAAATTTGTCTAGCATATATAAAGAACTCTCCAATCCTAACAGTTAAAAAAAAATAGAAAATTAACAAAAGACCTAGACAACCATTTTACCAAAGACACAGATTGCAAATAAGCACATAGAAAGTTGTTAAATATCACTAGACATTAGGAAAAAGAAAATTTTAACCACAGAAGATCAGAATGGCTAAAATAAAAAAATGTTGGGGAAGATATGAAGAATTGGGTCATTTGTATATTGCTGGTGAGGATATAAAATATTACAACCATTCTAAAAAAACATTTTGGCAGTTCCTTAAGCAAATAAACATGCTACCACCATGTAACACATCAAGTGCACACTCTGGAATTTATCCACAAATAATGAAAACTTATGTTCATACAAACATCTATAAATGAATGTTCATAGAGGCTTTACTGGTAAAAGCTCCAAAGTAGAATCAGTCCAGATGCCCTTCGACAAATGACTGGTGAACTGATATGTGTTATAAGCCTGTCATGGAGACCATGCTGCAATGAGAAGCAACAGACCTGCACCAACTGAGTGACTCTCCAAAGACTTACACCTAGTGAACAACAGTCAATCCCAAAAGGTTATATGTTGTATACTTCCATTTCTGTTACATTTTTGAAATGGCAAAATTGTAGAAAAGAAGAACAGACTCATATTTTTTCCCTGGGGTTAGTGATGGTAGAAGGGTGAGAGGAAGAAGAAGATGGTGGCTGGAGGAAAATTACTGTGGTTACAAAAGGGCAACATGATGGACCCTTGCAGGTTGGGTTCATTCAGTGGGGTGAATGTGGCAGTGTGGACACAGGGATCTACACAGGTGATAATGTTTTTATAGAACTTAAGACAAACAGATGCAAATAGATGATTATAAGAAGGTTTTGGGAAATCTGAATAAAACTGGTGGATTGCATCAGTGTCAATATTCTGATTGTGATAATACATTGTAGCTTTGCAAAATATCACCATTGGGAGGTATTGGGCAGAATTTATATCTCACTGTGTTATTTCTTACAAATATATGTAAAGCTATAATTATCTCAATAAAATTTTTAATTAGAAGAGTATACCTAGTTGAAAAAAGAAAAACTATGATGAATTCTCAGAACTTCAAAAAATACTCATAGCAGATAAGTATCTTTGTGTTAACTGGGACAGGGGGAGGGACGTGAACAAAATGAGCCTCTATTTACTAGCATGAATAAAGTTTATTTCTGCATCATAAGTCATATCTTAAAGCAAGTTCAGAAATATCTAGAGATCATATTTGTCTCCATGTTTTTACCAGAATTGAGTATAAAATATATTAGATATTAATTTCCACCCATTCCAAAACTAATCTTAGTGTCTTTTAAAGCTATACTTTTCTTCTAATCTTGAATTACAGGTGTTGATTAAATTATATAATTTGGATGTTTAAATACAATTGCAAAGCATACACGATATGATAAAACATCTTAAGGAATTATGAAAAAACAATAGAATATGGTATAATTACATATCATATGTAAACACAACTATTTACTAATGTGAAAATGTATGAAAACAACTTCATTGCTTCATTACTATGCCGGGAGATTTTTTTTTTTCCTATTGTCTAACATCTAACAAAATGGAAAACAGTGAAGTCAACATGTTAGTTAAAACTGGTGACTATGCAGCCGGCTCTGATAAAAATGCTAATACCATACAGTATCATACAGTATCTTTCACATGTTTGTATAGCCCCAAAATTAAGACATGTGAAGTTTGCAAACCATCTATAATTTTCAAGAAACATTATAACATAATTCACATTTTCCTTTACGTGAAGTTCCCTTAAGTCTTTCTGCTCAAGGTGGGAGTTTGAACACAAACTTTTTCTTCTCCTTGAAAGCTCATTAAACTATAAAAAAATATTTAAAAGTTTTAAACACTATGCAAAGTACAGTTTCTAAGGTTTTCTCTAAACACAAAAGACATTTCTTAGGTTCTTAAGATAAATTTCAAATGAAATAATGATGACTGACATATAAGGACAAAGGAAACTATATTCTTAAAAAAATTCTTAAAAAGGTAGGAGGACTCTGCTATGCCTGTCTTGCATATTTCCTGAAAAGCTTAGGAGACAAAAACGCCAAGTAAATGGAGGGTGGGGGTGAAATATTCTGAATCATAAAGATTAATGGAAAAATTATAGAAAAAGTACTTGATGTCTCCATGCAGAATACTCAACAGCCACTCATAAACCTCTCCCAACAACAGTGCATATTCTTGGAAAATGTAAAGTAAACATTTTTAAGAAAAATGTAAATTGCAATGTCTTGGAGAACTAACGGGGAAAGCTAGTAATAAAAGGAGCCCAAATTCTTTCATCTCTTTTAATGCCTTCCAAAGCCAATGGTATGGTTTTCTATATCCTAATCCTAAAAATTGGGAAATAATGGTAGCCTATCTATGGTTAACAAGGGAAGAAATAAACATGCCAGTTTTTATATATGCTAAAAAGACAACCAAAGAAAAAAAATTAAAAATGAATGATAAGACAATGTAGGGAGAAGGTAGAAAGAGATAGGATTAGTAAACCAGTAGATCTTCATAAAACACAGCAGGCAATTAAAATAAACCCAGTCATGTTAAAATAAAAGAACTAAAATATTGCAGATTGGTTTTTATCTGTAAAGAATGTCTGTGAGCAGGGAATGGTAAAGAAGAGAAATATCAATTTTGTTAAAACTGCTCTTGTACTATTTGACATTTCTCTCTAGGTGCATGTACTATATCAGTAAAAATGAAAATCAACATAACAAAATAATAAAGGTGACATGAAAATATCTATGTGGAGAAAAATACTCAACCTCATCTAATCATATATTTTTCAAAGAGGAAATATAATTTCATTTAGAAGTTCTAGCATTATTCAAGACTATTTAGGAGATTGAGCGCATATATACATTGCAATGATCATTTTACAGATGCCAGGTATTAAATCAAAGTTACAATTTCTAACACCATTAAAGATTCTTGTCATTTTGTTCAAGGTATCCTTGTGTATCATTAGCAAACTGAGCCTGAAAACCAGCGGTTCTGAACAATACAAATTTAGGATCATTTTGGTAGCTTTGAAATATATTGATATCAAGTTCTATTTTTCAGATTTCCTGACTTAATCTGATGTACAGTCTAGGCTTGATGATTTTTTTAAACTGTCCACCTGATTCTAATATCCAAAGTTGAAAACTACAACCATATACCTTATTACTATTTGTACCTAGTAATATACATAGATCAAAGCTTTGTTTTGAATATATAACCTAAATGTAGCATTTACTTATCTCCTTGTTATTTTCAACATTTCTTACAGACACTAAGGAGAATGCAGCTGCAAAGCATAGAATAGAAATTACTTAGATGCAAATTAACAGCTCTTCAGAAAGAGTCTTTAGTTTCCCATAGCTGAATTGCACATTGACACTCCTCCCCCCAGAAACATAAATATTTACTTAATGTTGCTTGTGTAGATAATTGATACATAATTAGATATTATTTTGCTATTCTCCATCTCAATGTTTATAAAAATAGTAATAAAATTGAAAACCCCTCATGGTCAATTTAATTCAATGGAACAGTAATAACAGGGTTCAAAGAACAATAGTAACAAGGAGAAAAAGAAGGAGAAAAAAAAAACAGCATAAACTCATAACATAAGTCATATATAAGAAAGGAGTGTAATTCCAAGTGAAATATATACAGGTCTCTCTTACAGCATTTCCTTTCTTCTTAGAGTCCTCTTATTTTAATTAAAAGTAGTTTATATTACCTTGAATACTATGGATGTGTTTAATACTTCCCATAATTTTGATGTAACAGCACAAAGAACCCATGCATGCAAAGCAGCTAATGAACTGAACAAGCAATTACCAAGCAGACAAGATGTTCCAGAACAAGTTTATGAATCATTACTTTTAGCATGTATATAGGTATATTACACACGCACACACACACACACACGCACACACACATATATATAAATAAAATCCCTTTCTTCAAAAAAAAGTCAGTGGACATCATTGAAGTGAGTTCAAAAAGTAAAGATAGTGAACTCTATTCTTGAGGTTTTTTTTAATAGGATGAATCATATTTATCTTGGAGACACAATGCATAAAATAATGAAGTAAAACAAAAGTCAAATACATTAAATTTTCCTATACAGTTGGGAATTATATAAAACTATATGTTGGGCAACTGTGTGTTTTATGGACCCCCTTTTTATTTTTGAAGAATCGACACCCCATTGCGAGACTTTTGGTAGAAGACAGAATCCTGTTTCAATTATGGAAACTGCAGGAGCCAGACTGTATCTCTCTACTTGGGGCAGCCAGACTATTGGCACAAGACTTAGACCGAGCTAACATATACTCTTATCTGGAGCTTTAAAACTTCAAGTGACAAAAAGACCAAGGGGCAGATCAGATGTTATTTGTGATTGTGTTATCAAGAACACAGGGACAGGGCACCTGGGTGCCTCAGTTGGTTAAGCATCTACCTTCGGCTCTGGTCATGATTCCATGGTTTTGAGATTGAGTCCTGCATCCAGCTCCCTGCTCAGCAGGGAGTCTGCTTCTCCCTCTGCCCCTCTCCCCTGCTCATGCTCCCTCTCTCTCTCTCACACTCTTTCTCAAATAAATAAATAAAATCTTATAAAAAAAAAAAGAACACAGAGATAATAGCAATGCACATCTAGGTATAGAAATATCAGTGGCAAAGTTCTGACTTAGTTGTTTCTGGGTATCAGCCTGGCTGCATTTATAACCACTAAGCTTCCCTTGGTTCCTGCTTTAATTCAACAGTAACTCACTGGCCTTCCTGCCAATTCTTGTGATCTATCCAATATCCATCTGGAAAGTAACTTTTATCTTTAAATTACTCAGAGTAAGATTCTGTTGCAGTCAAGAAGGTGATTTATTAAATCATGCCTCTGAGTGCAAGCACCACCTACAACCCCATACATACAAATAAATTGAACAATAACAATGTATGCTACTTGAAACCGAGGAAAAGAAAATCAGGTTTGACCCTTCCAGTCTTCATAACTTTTTACACATTAGAGTCGGGCTATTAGATGCATTGTGTTTAATTTCATTCTCTATGCCTGTAATTTTATGTGACTTTCATAGATTCATACTTTTGTATGTATATTATTTGCATATGAGGTTAGGTTTCCTTTCTGATTAGTCTAAACCTGTACTATTCAATATTGTAGCCAATAGCTACAAGTAGCTATTTAAATTTAAATTAATAAAATGTAAATATTTAGTCCCTTAATTGCACTAGCCACATTTTTTTAAGATTTATTTATTTATTTGAGAGAGCAAGCGAGCACACTTGTGCACACAAGTGGGGTGTGGGAAGTGACAGAGGGAGAGGGAGAATCCTGAAGCAAACTCCCTACTGAGTGCAGAGCCCCACACTGGGCTTGATCCCAGGACCCTGAGATCATGACCTGAGCTATAATCAAGAGTCCACTGCTTAACCAACTGAGCCACCCAGGTATCCCTTCAGTTGCCACATTTAAAACGTCTGATAGCCACATATGGCTAGTGGCTACCATAATGGACAGGACAGATATAAAACATGATCAAAATTGCAGAAAGTTCTATTGGACAGCATTTGTCTGAACACATGATAATTCATCCTTTTTATTTATTTTTTTTTTAAAAAGATTTTATTTATTCATTTGACAGGAGAGGGAGCACAAGCAGGGGGAGCCGCAGAGGGAGAGGGAGAAGCAGGCTGGATGAGGGGCTCGATGCCAGGACCCCAGGATCATGATCTGGGCCGAAGGCTGACACTTAACCAACTGAGCCACGCAGGCGCCCCTAATTCAACCTTTTTAATGGTTAAATCAGAAATTGAGACTTAAGTTATTTGGCAGAGGTTGACTCATCAGTCCAGCGCGGTGCTTGAACAATAGTCCAATAAAGCTCAAAGAAAGGATGTATATCTTTTCCACAAAATGAATTGATCTTGTTTTATATTTTTATATTTTATTTTGTTTTTGTTAACCAGTGTAGATTTTTTTCAACCAAAGGACTCTGATAGAGAAACTTGTTCCTAGAAATGGGAGGTTTTAAACCCCTAAAACATGGAATTGAAAAATATTTGGGCACTTAATTTTTAGACCCCTAACACATGGAATTGAAAAATATTTGAGCACTTAAAATCTCTATCTAGCTGTAAGCAAGGAAATCCTTTTTATAACAGAGCAAAGAAACTGAACTGTTGCCTGCAAATCTTGGGTCTTGGACTTCACATAATTTATGAGTTTGCAGCTTTAGGGAATTGGTTAGAATCCTAATCACATCATTTGTATTTCTGATTCTGACTGTGCCTGAAGCCTGTTCTACTCTTCAGATATGCAAACTAGTAAATTATTTCCCATTGTTAAACTAGTTCCACATGGTTTCCTTCAACAACCAGCAGGAAATTACTAACCAATACAAACACTGTGTCAATCACTAAAAGCAGATGAGTTCAGGATTAGTAGCATGCTGAGGAATATGTAAATTTTTACACGCTCTAGACAATTAATGACTAGAGGGCAACTGATAAAAGGCCTGAAAGGCAGGAATAGGTACTACAAGTAAAGTAAGTAAATAATCCATAGGTTCGCATTAAATTATAACCTTCTTCCTATATGACTGCTCAATCCTCTTCAATACGGGTCAGCCCCTTAGACACAACTAAAACTATTAAGGAAAAAATAACCTCATAGGTTATTTAAAAAAGTAAAAAATGTAGTTTTTTCTCAATTTAAAAAATGTTTTATGGTTATCTTTTTTAAAGATTGATTTATTTATTTTAGAGAGAATGAGAACAGGGGCAGGGGGAGAGGGAGAGACAGAATCCTCCAGCAGACTTCCCACTGAACGTGGGGCTCAATCCCAGGACCCTGAGATCATGACCTGAGCCTGAGCCTAAATCAAGAGTCAGATGCTTAACGACTGAGCCACCCAGGTGCCCCTATGGTTCTGTTTTTTTAAACCACTTCCTTGAGGTATAATTGACATATAAAAAGTTGTACATATTTAATGTATACAACTTGATGAGTCTGGGGATAAGTATACATCACCACAATCTATGCCATAAACATGTCACCTCAAAATGTTTCCTCCTGTCTCATTTTCTATCAATAGCAAAATATTAGTTCAAGCTCTTTCTCTTCTGAGAATCTAAGTCAAGTATGCCACACTTCCTCTTGTACCACCAACCCCTGTGCTTAGCAGTTATTGTACCATTAGCAATGTGATTCAATCATCTGTCCTTGAATTTGCTTCCTCTTTGTTAATGACTGGGACTGTGTATTTCATTAGTATAACCTCCACATCTAGTACAGTGTATGGCATACTGTGTTTTTTTTTTTTTTTTTTTTATGTTATGTTAATCAGCATACATTACATCATTAGTTTTTGATGTAGTGTTCCATGATTCATTGTTTGCGTATAAGACCCAGCCATCAAAAGGAATGAAATCATGCCATTTGCAATGACGTGGATGGAACTGGAGGGTATTATGCTGAGTGAAATAAGTCAATCAGAGGAAGTCATGTATCATATGATCTCATGATATGAGGAATTCTTAATCTCAGGAAACAAACTGAGGGTTGCTGGAGTGGTGGGGGTGGGAGGGATGGGGTGGCTGGGTGATAGACATTGGGGTGGGTATGTGCTATGGCATACTGTAGTTTTTTAAAACCATTGAACTCATGCTGAAGCAGTGGCTTTTGAAGTGAATAGAAGCCCTGAAATCATTTCATTCATCTGCCTTATTAATGTGCATAATAAAACTCCATTTGAAAGTTTGGATTTACCAAGGTTAAACAATTATATAGGTAGAAAAATCAAGGCTACCTATCCAATGTGACTTCCACCACTGTTACTTATATGTATGTCTCAAGACTTCTCCTGAGTCCATAACGCATTATATAGTCCATGAATACATTAGCCCTTGAACCATTACTGAAATGTAAGTAAGCAAACTACACTCTATTACTATCTGTTTCTATATTAGCTCCTTTATAGAAATTAAACTACTTTTGATTTTCCTGAGCTTCTTCCCTGCAATTCAGTTGTTCATAGAGCAAAGTGATTGCCTAATAATAAATACAATGATGCCATGTAATTTTCTTCTGAAAAGTCAACCATGTTTCCCTATTTCTCTAAATATGAATTATAGACACCTGGATCTTTCTTTGAACTTCAAATCCAAAGAGTCCTTTCCATGCCAGGATCTTTACATGTGTTATTCCTTCACCATGGACTTGCCTCCATTCCCAATAGTCATGAGCATACCACCAATTTGGACTGACTAGGTCCTATTCACTTTTAGATATCAGCCTGACTGTTCTTTCCTCAGAGAGTTCTCCTGTTAATCACCAGTCTAGGTTTTACACTACATAGCAAGCACATTGTTTCCCGTAACCCTTATCATGTTTCATAATTAAATATGTATTTGTGTGAATGTTGGTTTAATGTCAATGTCCTCTAATAAATCTCCTTTTTTCATAATCATATAAATAATACCTAGGAGAGTGACCAGAGCTGAAAAAGGACTCAATAAATTTTGAATGAATGAATAGAATATATCTTAAGCAGTCTTCAATTTTTATTAAACCCACCTATAATCAAGCTATAGTTAGTTCTAAATGATGCAAACCAAAGGCCATGATTATAGTTTAGGTTTTTTTTAATATTTTGTAATATTTTTTAGCATAGAAAATGATTTCATACCATATATTGTTTAAATTTCTATGAATACAGTGACAAATCATATATAGGAAAAATAAATATCCTACAGGAAATGAGTTGATTACATTTCATTCTAATTCTTAAAATGAATGCTTGATATTTTCTTTATGACTTTTAAAAACAAAAATAAAAGCCTGGATGCATCTGAAGACCCTGTGGCTCAACTTTCAAATTAAATACCTTTGTTATGTGAGATCCAGTGCAATGCAGTGTTCAAAATCCATTGAATAAAAACCAATAAAATAATGAAACAGATATCCTGAGAATATCCTAATACCTATGTTGAAAATTCTTCATTTCCTTAGGGAATATACATGTTGAACTAAATCAGACTTTAGTTAAGAAGTGCAATAAGGTTTTTGGAATGTATACTTCTACTCTTTGATATTTTGGAAATATTTAGATTAATCTCTACTTCTGCATGGAAATATTGAAGCATGGTAAAACTAATACTATTATTTTTTTTTTAAGATTTTATTTATTCATTTGAGACACAGAAATAGAGAGAGAGAGAGCATGAGCAGGGGAAGAGGCAGAGGCAGAGAGAGAAGCAGGCTCCCAGCTGAGCCAGGAGCCCGATGCAGGCTCAATCCCAGGACCCCGGGATCATGACCCGAGCTGAAGGCAGATGCTCAACCATCTGAGCCACCCAGGCACCCTTAATACTATTATTTATATCCAGAACAGATATTAAGAAGATTACCTAATCCAAATATTGTTTCTGTATAAAGAAAAACTTGAGGCAAGATATGACCAATAAAATGGCAAAGCCAAAAAAGACATGTATCTTACTACAAATGGTCAAAATGATGTATAAAAATTAAAAGTTGAAGTATTATATGAGTGAGCTAAAAACAGTGAAAGAGGGGTGCCTGGGTGGCTCAGTCATTAAGCATGTGCCTTCGGTTCAGGTCACGATCCCAGGGTCCTGGGATTGAGCCCCAGGTCGGGCTCCCTGCTCAGCGGAAGTCTGCTTCTCCCTCTCCCACTCCCCCTGCTTGTGTTCCCTCTCTCGCTGTGTCTCTGTCAAATAAATAAATAAATAAATCTTTAAAAAAAAATAAAAATAAAAACAGTGAAAGACAATTCCCAGGAGAAAAGGAAAGGAGAGAAAACTTAGTACGAGGGAGATCATTTCCAGCTGGCAGCCAGCCTCATTCCTCTGGGGGAAATTAAACTGGATGAAAGCTTTGGGTACCAAGAATTTAGTTATTGCATCTCCTGAATATTAGAAGTCACAATTTTCAGTCTCCTCAAGGTATAGAACTCTCAGAATGAAGGTATCTGAAAAAACCAAGACTACTTAAAAACAACTACATGAAATGAAAATTAGACAATTTACCCACCAGCTTCAGAAAGTACAAGGAAGTTAATGGTCTAGTAGAAGTTCTTGATTCTAATAAGAGTTCTGCAATAAACTGAAACCAAAAGTTGTAGCCCTGATGAAAGATATGTTTTATTTTTTGTGTGTGTTTATTGGTGTTACTGTTGTTGCTATTTCCACTGAATGTATGGACAAGAAATTATAGTTAAAATTTAAAAATTAATATTCATTCAGATTTATAAAACCAAGTGGTTGCCAGCAGACAAAAAGATAAGTGACTTTCAATTGATATTTCTTAAGCTATATTTTGGAGGAATCCAACCAAAATCCCTATTCCTACTTATGTATACTATTGAGGACAAATGAATGTAAAATTTTAAAAGGCATATTGGGATCAAATCTCCATGACAGACAGTGAATAAACAAAAGAATTATGCAAATTCATCAAGCACAAACATAAATTAGAAAATTTGAACAAGATTGTTAATTAGTGGTTTGCAATAACTAAAATCCTATGAGAAGAAACAGAAGTAAAAATGAAAGGACAGGTCACTATACAAAAAGGAAAAATGGAACCAAATACGATTAGAAATTTAAAAATATATTTAAATTAATCATGTGTAAGTCAAAGAACATACTAAACATTCAACTTAGAGGATTTGTATGCTAGAAATAAATTTGACAGAAATTATATCAAATAGAAATTTTAGAATGAAACAATAAATGAGGAAATCAAAAATGCAAAGAAACAACATATACTATAGTTCTATAATTAAGTATAAAAATCTCAATAATTATACAAGTACTGATTCTACACTGCTGTGGGTTGAATTTTGTACCAGCAAAATTCATATTTCAAGGTCTAATCCCCAGTACTTTTAGAGATAGGGTTTTTACAGAGCTCATTAAGTTAAAATGAGTTCATTAAGTGGACTCTAATCTGACTGATGTTCATATGAAAAGGGGAAATTTGGACACAGAGATGCATATACATGAAGAATACCATGTGAACATGAAGACAGCTGTCTACAAGCCAAGGAGAATGGCCTTAAAAAAAGTCTTCTCTCAGAAACCACAGAGGAATCAACCCTGCCAACACCTTGATTTCAGATTTCTAGCATCTAGGATGGTGAGACAATAAGTTTCTGTTACAAACCACTCAGTTTAGAGTACTGTGTAATGGCAACCCTACTTACTTAATATACGTACTGAAAGAAATAGAAAGCCAGATAAAGAAAAATAATCAAAGTCTAGACGCATTAGTGCATCTATAGGCCACAAAGAGTGATAATCCTGAAATCAACCTAAGCAAAAGAGGAAATTAAAAATGAAATCACAACAAATTTCTCATCAAAAATAGAATTCACCATACAATATATCTTTAAGGAAACAATAATGGAAAAACTCATCATAGAATCCCATACACACAAAACAATGATTCAGTTAAAAAAAAAAAAAAAAAAAAAAAGCTTTTACTGCTCACATGCTAAATAGAAAATAAATAAATGATTGTATGTAAGCAATAAAAAATAGATATTGGTAAATCTGAATAAATCCAAGCAAAATCTAATGTTTAAATAATTTTAATCATGAAAAACTTAGAAAGTACTTTTTTAATGAGGAAAAAGATATTAGACAAATATAATATGAAAAATGGAAAGCAGAGTGTTTAAATATCCTAAAGTATTTCTATTGTTTAGGATTATGGTAAAGGTATTAACTTTAAACTTTATAAAGTATATCAGTTAACCAAAAAAATCCTAGAAGGGAGCACAGGCAGTAATTTCTCTGTAATCTGCCATAGCCACATTTTTCTTTTTCTCTTTTTTCTTTCTTTCTTTCTTTCTTTCTTTCTTTCTTTCTTTCTTTCTTTCTTTCTTTCTTTCTGAGAGAGAGAGTGAGTGGGAGGTGGGGATGAGTGGGAGAGAGAGAGAGAGAGAGAATTTTAAGCAGGTTTCAGGTCCAGCACAGAGCCCAGTGTGGGGCTTGATCTAATGACCCTGAGATCATAACCTGAGCCGAAATCGAGAGAGAGATGCTTAACTGACTGAGCCACCCAAGCACCCTGATAGCAAAATTTTTCTAGATATGTCTTCTCAGGCGAGGGAAGTAAAAGCAAAAATAAACTATTTGGACTATATCAAAATACAAAGCTTCTGCACACCAAAGGAAACAATCAACAAAACTAAAAGGCAACCTACTGAATGGGAGAAGATATTTGTAAATGATATATCCAATAAAGGGTTGGTATCCAAAATATATAAAGAACTTATACAACTCAACACCCTAAAAACAAATAATCCAATTAAAAATGGGCAGAAGACATGAACAGACATTTCTCCAAAGAAGAAAATACAGATGGCCAACAGGCACCTGAAAAGATGCTCAACATCCTCATCATCAGGGAAATGCAAACCAAAGATATAAGATATCACCTTACACCTGTCAAAATGGCTAAGATCAAAAACACAAGAAGCAAGTGTTCCCTAGGATGTGGAGAAAAAGGAACCTCTTGTACTATTGGTGCCAATGCAAACTGATGCAGCCACTGTGGAAAACAATATGAAGGTGCCTCAAAAGTTAAAATAGAACTACCCTATGATCTGGTAATCACACTACTGAGTATTTACCCAAAGAATGCAAAAACACTATTTCAAAGGGATACATGCACCCTGATGTTTATAGCAGTGTTATTTACAATAGGCAAGTAAAGGAAGGAGCCCAAGTGTCCATTGACTGATGAATGGATAAAGAAGTGGTATGTATCTCTATCTATCTATATATCTATCTATCTATATACATATATGTATACATACAATGGAGTATTACTCAGCCAAAGAATGAAATCTTGCCTTTTGGAAAGACATGGATGAAGCTAGAAAGTATTATGCTAAGTAAAATAAATCAGTCAGAGAAAGACAAATACCATATGATTTCATTCATATGTGTAATTTAAGAAACAAAACAAAGGATTAAAGGAAAATAAAGAGAGAAAGCTAGAGACAAACCAAGAAATAGACTCTTAACTATAGAGAATAAACTGATGGTTGCTTTATTAAAAGCAACAAACACATAGAAGATAAGCAAGGAATTTTAGTAAAATAAAGGAGCTAAGAAATCACTTGCCAATTTTTTCAAGTAATAGAAAACAATGATGCTCAAAATAATTAAGTGACCTCTTCTTGGTGGAGGAAGTGGATGGTGGGTTGGGTGAAATAGGTGATAGGGATGAAAGAGTACACCTGTCATGATGAGCACTGGGTAATGTGTGGAACTGTTGAATCACTATATTACACTTGAAACTAATATGCACTCTATGTTAACTACACTGGAATTAAAATTTAAAAAATCAAGTATATGAATTAAAAAGAAATGGGACACAGTTATATTTCAGAAAGAAATACATTGAACCCAAAATCAGATTCACATTAGAACTTCCATGAATGGTTGACCATTTTTCCTTTTGGGCCCCGTTTTCAATTAAAATGATAAAATCTGTTTATAACTGTATTGATATAAAGACTAATATAATACAGCCTAAATAATATATATTTTCATATTTTATTCTGATTTGAAAATGCATTAAAACATTTTCTAGGCCCTTTAAGTATCATGAACCCTATTGATGATGCCAACTATAACTAATAGACAATTTAGCCCTGGCAAAATTTGTTTCTAGACATTGCCAAAGCTCCCAGGGATGAAAGTCACTTCTGGGTTAGCACCACTGATACACACACACACACACACACACAGATGGATATGTTTATATAGTAATATAAAGTTCACAATGTGAATAAATATAAATGTCATGGCCATGGCATATGTAGTATGACCTTTAAAAATTGTCAGTGTAGCATTAAGAAATGCATTAATTAACTTAAACATTTTAAGTTATATTTAAATAATAAAATATCACATATTCTCTAAAAATGTAATTAACCTTAATGATACCTGATTTCTTTAAAAAAAGATCCTAAATCTGTACAAATTAAATGAAATATACACCAAATCAAAATCCCCTTTTATGCATCCAATTTCTTGTAGAACTGGATCTAAATAGTTAAATTTCCACAATAAATATTTGAAAAGTTCCATTTCCATATAGAACTGTGTGTCATAATTAATTTCACACGACATCATGTCATCACATTGTCATCTATATAAAATTCAAATGTCATGTTTTGATACACGAAGTTTTCTATTTCAAGGAAGTTATGATAAAAATGTTCATAAAATTATCATTTTGACAGTATTAGATGACAATTGGGACCTTTCCCTGCTGCACACTTAATTTTTAATTCAGAGCTCATAATGATATTAGAGATATCATACATTCTTTTCTTAAAAGCTTGAACCTTCCCTATCCTTTCTACATGATTTATTCTCTCTTTAACCTCAAAATCATTTATTTAATTTGAAACTACAGCACTTCATATTAAAAGAGATTTGAAAGTTCTCTTTTAAAGAGAGAAAAAAAAGTATAGAATGATGGCAGTAATAGTGATGATGAGAGAAGAATTTCATGCACTGTTTATTAGAAACTGATTCTCATTATAGAATCAGATACGTTACAATTCCTTCTTTGGCACTACCATAACTAATCCCGTGAAGAAGAAGAGGTCACTTACCTGTTCTGAGCATTGTTGCTTTCTATTACTTGATTGATTTGACAAGATGATTTCTTAGCTCCTTTATTTTACTAAATTTCCTTGCTTATCTTCTACATGTTAGTTGTTTTTAATAAAGAAATTTAAGAATAATTGTGTATAGTCTATACTCATCTATTCAGGATAGGATGCGGATAGGGAGAGAGTGGTAGAATTTTAGTAACTAAACTCTTAATAGATGTAAGCAATAGCTTCTACAAGTTATGGTTTATATCTAGAAAAAAATCTAATAGTTATAAACAGAGGAGATACACCATAAATGTAAGAAAGTGAAGATGGAAAATATAATTCATTTGCTTATTCTGAAAAATTTTAAGTTTTTATTATCAAATGTATCTTTAATGTCAATAGAGCCCTACACCTAAACATAAAGTTGTGAATAGACTAAATATCTTAGCCTAAAATGCACTGCTAAGTAGAAACACACCTTTTAGTCTCTGACCTCTTATCTATGATTTTTATTCCATTCTCCTTAATTATCAAATAATGCAATGTAAAAAATATCCACTTACAGATACCCTAGAAAAACAGAATTTTCTTTACTTTTTATATAAGAATGCCTGGCTGGTTAAAGAAGTAATCTTCTATTATATTATTCAAATGAAAATAATACATACTTATGGAGCAAAGCATATAGCTAATCACAAGGAGTTACCACTGGAAATATATAAAGCCTATTGCCAGCAGACATTATTTGCAGCAGGCATTAACAGACATTATTTGCAATGTATATTTTTAGGTAAATTCTACCAATTACATATGTTTAAATATTTCTAACATAAACTAGTTGGAGTCAATACACTTTGCAATTACAACCTGCACCTCTAGGGTACAATCTATCAGGAAACATGAGACACAGACATAAAACAGCCAATAGCGAGTGGCGAAAAAACAGAAATTCAACTGTATTCGAAGTTATAATTTCTGGTCTCTAACATAAACATTTCCACTTTCACACCATAAGCTATATATGTTAAGGCCTGAAGAATGTATTTTTATCTACTGTCACTAATTCTGAACACCAATAACCTCAAATATCAGAAGACTCCAAGTCAAATACAATATGGTTTAGTCAAGGGGCGCCTGGGTGGCTCAGTCAGTTGAGCGTCTGCCTTTAGCTCAGATCATGATCCAGGGGTTCTGGGATGGAGCCCCATGTCGGGTTCCTTGCTCATTGGGGAGTTAGCTTTTCCCTCTCCCTCTGCCCCTATCCCCCACTCATGCTCTCTCTGTCACTCTCTCTCTCAAATAAATAAATAAAATCTTTTAAAAAAAACATGGTTTAGTCAAAGAATGCTAGGACTTTCTTGTCTTTCTTATTCTAGCCATTCTGACAGATGAAATGAAATATTGCCTTACCTCTGTCAGAGTGGCTGGAATCAAAAAGAAAAGTAATAGCAAGTGTTGGCAAGGACTGGAGAAAAAGGAACCCTCCTGCACTGTTGGTGGGGATGTAGACTAGTGCAGTCACTGTGGAAAAGAGTATGGAGTTTCCTAAAAATTTAAAAATATAATTACCAAAAAAACAAAAAAATAGAATTACCATATGATCCAGTAATTACACTAGTGTATATTTACCCAAAGAAAACAAAAACACTAATTCAAAGAGATACATGCACCCCTATTTTTATTCAGCATTATTTACAATAGCAAGGATAGGGAAGAAATTCAAGTGGTTGATGGTTAAATGGGTAAGGAAGATGTGGTATGGGTATATGAAGGAATATTACTCAGTCATAAAAAAGAATGAGATCTTGCCATGTGCAACAACATGGGTGGACCTAGACAGTATAATGTAAGTGAAATAAGTAAAACAGAGAAAGACAAATACCATATGATTTCACTCATATATGAAATTTAAAAAACAAAACAAACAAAGAAAAAAGAGATCAATGAACAAATGAAGAAGTGACTCTTAAATACAGAGAACAAACTGGTAGTTGCCAGAGAGGTGGGTGACAGGATGTGTAAAATAAAGAGTATTAAGAGTACTCTTGTCATGATGAGCACTGAGTAATGCATAGAACCACTGAATCATTATACTCTATAACTGAAACTAATATAACTCTATATTGTAATTATACATCGACAAAGAAAATATTGGGGAAAGATAAAGAACAAAAAAAAATGCCAGGAATTACTATGTTAAAATAATAAATTTTTATAAATCAGAAATTATAAACAAAGTCCAAAGACAAATGGCAACTGTGAAAAAACTACTGATAACTTATATCATTGGCAAGAAATTATTGTACCTATTACATAAAGAACTATTAGTATTGATAAGTTAAAGAGTCTAACAAAAGAATATAATATCAAGGGACATGAACAGTTAGTAAAAAAAACTTGTATCCCTCAAATATGAAATGATGGTCAATTTCACTCCTAATAAGAGAAACATACATTAAAAGTACACAAAGATGCTATTTTTCACCTATTATATTTGCAAAATTCCAAGTTTTACAATCCCATTATTGGCACTGCTGTAGAGAAATAGTCACTTTTCTACATCAGGGAGAGAAGTGCAAAATACTGCAGTACCTACGGAAGGGGATCTAGTAGTACCTACCAAAATTAAAGATTTATTTATCTGAATCAGAATCTCACCTTTGGAAATTTCTCCCACAGACATACCTATATGTATGTTAAATGTGTGTAGAACACTCATTATATAATCGCATGAAATAGCAACAAAACAACAACAATAAAAATTAAAACATGGGAGTTAATAAACATTCATTAAAATATCTACGGGTGAATGGTACTCCAGTGAAAATGATGAAGTCAAAAATTTTACCATTTGAAAATTTCAAAATTTTCAAAAATTCTATCCATCATAAAGGCAATTATTAGTGGGATTTTTGTTTCAATAATTTCAAATAATTATCACAACCGTTAACATGGCTACAAAAGTTTATACTCAGGGAGCACTTTCCGTGAATTACCATTCGATCATTACAACAGGCACTGAGATAGATACTGTATGTGTTAAGATGAAGCAGTCCTAGAACTTGCTTCTAAAGTATTCACAATATACTAAGTGAGGTAGACATCTTAACTAGAAGCTCACAAACATTTCCTGCAAATGCCATTAGTAAATATTTTAGACTTTGGGTACCTTACTTTCTTTGTCCACCTCTTCATTCTACCATTGTAGCTTGAAAATAGCCATATACAATACATATATGCAGTGTGGCTATATTTAAAAAAACACATTAGTCGTGGAAACTGATATTTGAATATCACATAATTCCCATATGTCATAAATTTTTTTTAAAAAAATTCAAGAATTTAAAAATGAAAACAAACAACACAAAACTTGTTTAGTATGTTGACAATATCAAAATGTGCACAGGCTGAATTTGGCACACAGACTATAGTTTAACTGACCCATGATCTAAACCATAAACTAAACTTTATAGTTGAATTAGTATCAGAAATACCAAACAGTATTTCCCAGTTTTACCTTTAAGGAAACAGAAATACAGGGAATGAAAGAGACTTGCCAGCCATAAGACAGATAATAAGCAGAGAAGCTATAACTCAAACCTAGCTCTTTGCTTAGTAATCATTGGTATCTCATGAAGACAATGAGTCTATTCCAATGTTAGGTGTTTATGGATGGCATAAATTTTAGAAATTGTGTGATAACTTATATAAAATTATATCCTCAGTTATAATGGGATTCATTCAGCACTGTTCATGTAAAAATCAAGTTTTTTTACATGATTTTTAGAAAAGAAAAAACACTTTTGTTTTAAAATTATAATGCCATTACTATATAAATTGTTCTAGGAGGAAAGGACTTACTTTCTAACCAGTGTGCTATTATATTTCCCCTACCCTAACCCTTCGATTATTTAAAAAACTTCTTTAAGTCCGTAAGATATGTAAAAAGATTTTTAATAATTCCATGAGATCAAATTCATGATATATATCCATGCTAGTTTTGCTATTTGATCTTTCATGGTCAATACCATCAGGAAAAATATGGATTATACATTATATATACATATATATGTATAATTATAGGTATGTATAATGGTGTATATATATTATGCATGAATATGTATAATTCTACTATTTACCATTAGAAATAGCTCTATGATCATGGTCTTAGCCACATACAAAAGTCTTAGTGGTGAGCAATATATATTGACTACTGTCAACAAAATAAACGCCTTCATAATAATCCAATCATTGACTAGAAAACACTAAAAAACTTATAAGAAATATATGAGAAGTTGGTATGTATCAAAACACTTAGGAGTTTGAGCCCTAATCAAAAGCCCAATTAAAGTTGTTTTATAATGTGAAATATAACTGCAGATATACAAAATTATAATCAAGAGCTCAAGGATAATTTAAAATATGTTTACATAATACATCTATAAAAATACTATTTTAATACAAAAACTGCATTTCATGACTACTAATTATTTCTACTGACACAACTGCTGTCATTTCTGTGGCAGAAAAGGTCCAAGTTGATAATTTTCAGTTCTTTCTCATGCTCATAGTAATTGTAATGATTCTATTTTTTATTTATAAGTGCTATGAAAATACATAGCTGGTTCCTTATGAATGTATTTGTGTGAAATATAAATTTACATCTTGAACCAATTAAAATAATGGGGCAAAGAGCATTATTTTAATCACGTATGGATTGAGCTTTGTAGTCTTTAAAAAATCAGTTATGTTTTTATGTATGTATGTAGTAATAGATAAGTGGAAAGAATCTATACAATCAAGATAGAATTTCTCATAAAGGAAGATTAGAATAGAGTAGAAAGACTAAGTGAGTGGATCAGGTCAGATAGTGAAGAAGAGAACCACATCCTTGGATATGACCATTTATATTTGTCTACTGATTCTGTAAACAATAGAACAGATACCAATTTCTACAGAACCTCCACAAATATGAACAGCTTCACAGACCTCCACCCCCTCCTGGTTGGTAACAAGCTCTCAACCATATGTTCATTGGCACTCAAGCCCAGAAAGAATGTTTGAAATTGATCTACCTATTATGGCTACATCGTTTACCAAACGAGATGATGCAAGAGGAAATGAAAGTTGTCTAATCTGTCCCTTTCCAGCAAATTTTTTTTTCAGTTAGATTGAAATGACAAGAAATATACATAACAGAATATTTATGATAATAAAATATGTTTTCCTTTTGGTATACACTTAAAGGGGGGAAGTTTTTTGTTTCTTATTTTTCTCCTTTTCAAGGATAATAAATTATTATAGAAAAGCATTTTGGAGTTCATAACCAAATTAACTTTCAAGTAATTTAGTATATTATGTTTTTATTTCAGCACATCTTTTTCCATTTACTTTATCGAATACTTTGTAGAAAAAAAAAAAGGAAATGATGAAGATGAGTTGCTTCATCTCATTTTAATGTGCATATAAGAAAATTATAGAATTGTTTCAGATCTTTTTTTATGTACCACATTCTGACTCTGCAGCTCCTGTTGGCTGTGGAAAATACAGCTGCAACCCAGTGCATCCCTGTTGGATGAGGGGTAAAGCAGATGGCTTGTGATCCTACACTGCCTACATATGAGGGAAGTACCATGGCTTGGATGGAGTACTATTTTTTTCTTCTTTTCTTTTCTTTTCTTTCTTTTTTTTTAGTACTAACAGTGCTAAAGTGAAAATAAATAGTCAAGCAGAGAGATGGAATTCACTGAGCCTGCAGTCATGGAGATTCTACTGCTATGCTTACTGTTTCTCCCAGAGGTACTGAACAAACCTAAGTGGCTGCTTCCAATGATCCGTAATTCATCAGAAGGTCTCTCCATCTCCCACTCTATTCTCTACCCTGGAGCCTACATGACACACGGTTAAGCTGTCCCCTATTACTGAGCACACAATTTCCTAACGGTTTGATAAGCCATTAAATTGTCTTGTATTTTCCAGAGAAAGGGAAGTTCGTCTGAAGTTACTGATTATTTTATCAACTTCATTCTTTTGGAATGTTAATAAAATCAGTACATCCTGTGTATACCAAATGTATATTTAAAATATATATCAGCATTTATGTGGAAATTAATTTGGGGAATTGAAAAAAATATCCATGTGCTTTTAAAAAATGACTTAAATTCAAATACAATTCCTGTAACAATTAATAAAAATAAATCAGGTGTCTTGAAAAAGTGTGCTCTTTTTGCTTCATGTGCATTAGCAATAGATTAAAAAATATAAATATCAATGCACCAATAAATGACTTTGTGAATTTCAATATACCTTCATGGTAATAAAGACAAAATTATTCAATTGTGCGTTCAATTAAATATTTCCATTTTATACAAAATAATGTAAAGAGTAATATACTGGTGAAGAACATTCAGTCCTGCATGTATGGACTAATGTTTAGGGAGAGGTGACATGGCTGGTAAAGCTCATTTTTTTACAGTCATTATTTTAAACCCTTTAGTAGAAGTAATAGTATTCTATAGCATATTTCATTCTACTTCCCATGTCTTTTCAAAACCAACCCAACCCCACTCTCGTCTTATCCCATAATTTCTTAGAATAAGAAAATAAAAATAACAAAAACTTACTTTTCCAACATACTGAGGATCTGGTCCCATATGTTCTTCTAAAACAAAGAACTGATTCCAAACCCATCCCCTTTTGGGACGATGGTGGACTTCGGTTTCACCTTCAATATGTTTGGTCTGGTTTCTGGTCACCTTGATGGAGCTGTGGTGAGCAGTTCCATAACACCTCTGCACAAAACAGAGACACACTAGGACTGGACAGATGCAAGATGTGCTCGTAATTTTCATTGTAAGATAGCTTTCCAGTTCACAGTCTCCTTTCTTTTCCTTGTCAGTTATAAATGCTTAGTGCGCATTCAAGAGAGAAGCCAGAGCATCTTTTGAAAGGACAGTCCAAAGTAAATTGTTTAGCGTGTCCATGATTTAACTGCCCATCAGGGAAAGGTCAGACTACATTTACATCCTGAAACACTTGGAGAATCAAAGCTGTAGTTGTCTGATTCCAAATCTTCACAGTAAGTGAACACGGACAACCATTTTCTACCTAATGGAAAGAGAGAAAATGATATATATTACAAAACATGGTAGCTTTAAGTATTTTCTCTGAATGCAAATTATACTATTTTGTAGTGTGATGCTGATAAGTAAAGAATATATACAAATTCTTTTGGAAATACATGCAAACATGCATACACATAGTCATACATAAGCCTGCATACTGCATACATTTTTATAAGGACCTCCCTATCTGTACTGTTCTCAATATTTAAAAACAAATGTATATAATATATATATTAGTATTTATATACATATATTTATTTGTATATATATTTTATTTTAAAATAATTTATGTATTTGAATATTTGTGCATATATACATATATATGCATATTTGTATATTTATATATGTATGTATGTATAAAATCCTTTGAAACAACAGAAATGCAGCCCTTGGGAGTGCAGAAATGCTCAGAAACTGACCATGAGTATCTGCACAGGTGTAATATGATCTCTTAGAATATGGGATCTATTAGGCACTCCACAGTAAGTGTAAATTTTGTTTGCTTTTGTGTTTATTTTGTTTTTTTGTTAAATGTGATACAAATTCACAACACATACTATACTTGGATTACATGCTACATGTGACTCACTGTACTTCAACAAAATACTCAAAATACTTTAGAGTTGAAAACTGTCATAGATCAATCAAGTAGGTACTTGAATTGCTTAATAAGTACAATAGAAAAAAATAAAACACAGCAGAAAGGAACATGGCTGAAAAAAAAATGTATGCGATTTAAAATAACTCCATACATGGATATCAGATTGGCACAGCTGAATGTAAGTGAGAGAGCATCATTTGGCTGAATTATAGCTTGACTGAATTTTGAGAGGTCTGCAGATAATACTCCAGGGTGTTGTCTTCATATATAGGCAAAACAGATTTCAAGCTTGGGGATGACATTACACATAATTCTAGCAGCTATGTAAAGAAAGGTAAAAGGAACAAAATAATGGTGGCAAAAATAGCAGGAGGAAATGCTTTGATTTTTAAATAAGAGATATTGAGGACTTGGACTTAGATTTTAGTACAATTGGACAATAAAGCAAAACTTAAGACACATTTCTGGAAGAGAAAAGAGGATAAGGGAAAAAAAGTTGACCCTGAAATTATTAGCTTATAAAAACATGAAATTGTGTAGCAAATTTTGCTGTATTTGTATATGTGATTTATTTATTTTTTTAAAGATTTTATTTATTTGACAGAGAGAGAGAGAGAGCACAAACAGGGGGAGTGGCAGGCAGAGGGAGAGCAAGAAGCAATCTCCCCGCTGAGTGGGGAGCCTGATGCAGGGCTTGATCCCAGACTCTAGGATCATGACCTGAGCAGAAGGTAGATGCTTAACTGATGGAGCCACCCAGGCGCCCCTATCAGTGTGTTTTAATATGTATTTAGAAAAAAAAAAAAAATTGGATTCAAGATTATGGCTGCTCTAGCTAGTAAAAATATTAGGTGAATCACTTTCTCATTTCATAAAATTCACCCCGGTACACCAACACAAACTGAAATGTAGGTCTGAAAGAATTATAAGGTAGATGACATGATGACATAAAGATTTAACAAACTGAATACAAATAAGTCGCCATGATAATTCTTTCACACAATTGAGAAAAATATTTATATCAAGTAGGGAATGCAAAAAATCTCACATGAGACTTAGAATATGGTGCTTTTCTCTATCAGTATCTCTCCTCATAAATTAGGGTTAATGGTTATGCTTTTTTACCAGTTGTGCAAGAACTGTATTGATTAGAACTAGGATTTCCTTTTAATTATCTGGTAAATATAACTTGAAGTTTGCAATATTTTATGGAAGCAAAGATAAATATTTCACTGATTGAAATTAAAAATGACTCAAAAACACTATTTTTCAGTTTTTTAAATTTAATTTTACTTTTTTTTAATGGGCGAAAGACCTTAACAGACATCTCACCATAGAAGATATACAGATAGCAAATAAGCATATGAAAAGATAGTCCATATCATATGCCGTCAGGGAAATGCAGTTAAAACAATGATAAGATACCACTACATACCCACTAGAATGGTAAAAATCTGGAACACTGACAATACCAAATACTTATGAGGATGAAGAGCAACGGGAATTCTCATTCATGAGTGGTGGGAATACAAAATGGCAATACTTTGGAAGTCAATTTGGTGGTTTCTTACAAAACTAAACATACTCTTTCATAAAACCAGCAATTGTTCTTCTTGCTATTTACGCAAAAGAGTTGAAAACTTATGTCCACACAAAAACCTGCATGTGAATATTTATAGCAACTTTGTTCATAATTGCCAAAACTTGGAAGCACCAAGATGTTCTTCAGTAGGTGAATGGATAAATAAACTGGTAGAGCCAGACAATGGAATATTATTCAGCACTACAAAGAAATGAACTATCAAATCTTGAGAAGACATGGAAAAAACTTAAATGCATAGGACTAAATAAATGTAAGAAGTCAATCTAACATATTTTTAATATGTTAAAATACCATTGCAGCTCCAACATGATGAGAGCACTGGAAAGAAAGTCAGAAAAAAACAGGTTTTCTTTCCTTTGTTTATTCCCCAACAATGTACTTATAGTACAAACCTATGAATCATCTAATTTCTTTGAGTCTCAATTTTCTCATTTACCAAAATTTGTGGCTTGAATAATTGATTTTAATATTCTTTCCAGTCTAATAAATTACTTGAATTTTATATACTTTTTATGTATCAACAGACAATTTTCAAGTCACAGATTTTGGAAAAGAAACTTTAGTCATTCTTCTTAGAAGGCAAATTGATGATGGGGGCACCTGGGTGGCTCAGTCGTTAAACATCTGCCTTTGGCTCAGGTCATGGTCCCAGGGTCCTGGGATCGAGCCCCGGCATCAGGCTCCCTGCTCCGTGGGAAGCCTGCTTCTCCCTCTCCCACTCCCCCTGCTTGTGTTCCCTCTCTGGCTGTGTCTCTCTCTGTCAAATAAATAAATAAAATCTTAAAAGAAAAAAAAAAAGAAGTCAAATTGATGAATATAGAGAAGGTGCTATCTTAATACTTTCACACCACTTGGTGTGATTTTTAAATGAAATTAACATCTTTGCCCTTTATGTTAAGTTGTTTAACAAAGCATAATTCATGAGTGAAAGTGAAGAAAGTGGTTTTTGTAATGCATTACAGATATGTAGAATGAGTGTGTTCTTTATAATATTGATCTTGCCTGGCATTCCAAAAATATATAAATGCATTTTAATCTACAAATGTATCTTTAGGATCTCTACTATGATAATTATAAAGCGATAAATAAGTCTCTGTGGAATGAAAGAACAAATGTAAATATTACTACTGTACTTTTGTAAGTAATTTAATTTACTATGAGAAGACAGATCTCCAAATATAAAAATCTGCTCTACTTCAAGAAATCCATCCCTGCATAGGTTAGAAAGAATTAAAACACAAATTATATTAAAATATTAAGACTAACACAGTGGAAATATGTTGCAGACATCTGCCATTTTCTGATTAAGCAGCACTCAAACACCTTCCCAACTTTCACGGAACAGTTCGATATATGAAGTCTGATAAACAGAGCCCTTTCACCTCTAAACACTTAGTGACCTGGTACTTTCTTCTTACAACATTTTAGTTAGAATTTATACCAATGACATATGCATGTTAATTATATGTTCCAGCACCCTGAAACAAATGATGGATGAATGGAGAGACAATTGAGAAATTTTTCACAATGGTGCTGAGGTTCTCAAGGTCCAGATGTAGCAGATGTTAGTCCAGCAGCCTTCTGGGGGAGTCCAGGGGCAGTTGCATGAGTTAAGAGTCATTCTAGCTACACTGTTTCAGTGGTGAGTACCTGAAATTGTTTCTTACTATCTAACTTTTGGTTTCCACTTCCCAAACCTGATTCTTTAGCCCTCATCAGTTTTGATGGCTCCGCAATATTTTTCCAATAAATTTATTTGCTGCTTTCCATCGTCAAATTTGACATCTGTTATTTGAAAGAATTGTCTCTGATAAAAAACATTACCGTCAGTCCAAAAAAGAAGTAATTTCCAAATAATTCATTACATGCAATAATGTATAATGTACACCTCTCCCCTCTGCTCAGTTACTTAAGTGAAACGTTGCTTCCAGATACTGGACCCTTGCTTTTGTAACTGCTCCTTCCTCCACAGTAGAGTTAGTAACAGTGTACCATGAGTCAAGAGACATGGCCTCAAATGTTCATCTTATAGAACACTATCACATTTTCATAAGAAATTTTTTTTTACTCTGAGCTTCACATTTTTCATTTATGAATAAAGATTCTAATTGAATTATCTTTGAGCATGTGCAGCAATCTGATTATCTGAACTTATGATTTAATAACTGAGTATTATTTGTAAATTATTTTCCTCACTTACACTGAGTTACTCACATCACCCAAGATAGGCATTTATAGATCTTCAATTCAGGCATTCCTTCAGAGAGCTCCTAGGAAACAATATTCTCAGAGAAATGTATGCTCACATTTATCCCAAATGTTACTGCTTGAAATGTGTGCCTTTCCCTGGATGTTTTTTACCAATTTGTTCTTAACTTTTAAACTTTGAACTCTAAAGAGGTCTAGAGAATGCCTTTTGTTGCATTTTTAAAAAGTTTTGCCCTTTTTGTTACTTTGAAAATGTCTTTGTAAAAAAATACTCTGTTGACTTTATTTCATGAATTTACCATTCCAGTCTCCATATGTGATGGGTGACATGTGATACTCCACATATTCAAAAACCCTAGAATTTTAATTGCTAGCAAGTTCTAAACTCTAGCATTATATGTTACTTGGTAGGAATTTATCTGACTTTGCATAGAGCAAGCCTAGCTTAAACATAAAATGTCAAAGAAGATAAAGTATAATGGAAAGTCCATATTGTTTGGAATTACTTTCAATGTGAGATATATAAAGACATCTTGTGGGAGAAGTAAGTACAAGTCAATGGGAATATGATGCTCAATACACATAAGTGGGGCTTCCCAACTGTCAAACCTGTATATTAATCAGATGAGAAAGCTGTTCTTTGTGTCATCTTGAAAATAAAGCAACTTAACTTTTCCATGATGAATTATTTAAAGCCGTCATACTGTCAGGCAGATTTAAATATAAGGGAATTAATTTTATGTTTGAATTCTGGAGTACTTATAAAGATGAAAGTTACAAATATTGAACAAAAGCCATTTTTTAAGGTTAACAAATAATTATTTAATACTTATCTATATATCCTTGTGTGTCTGTTTGCATTACCTTCAGGATGTTCTAAAATCTTGTGATTACAAGCATAACTCCCATTGCTGACAAGATGCATTCTCAGGCATATGTCTGATGCTGGACCTATGGTTTCCACCATTTTTGGATTCAATGATCAAGAATTTTGGTATCATTCTCTTGTTCTGTCTAGTTCTTGTTCAATTTCTAATGATATTGACTTCTGAGTTTTGTTTTACCTTCTTGTCCTTCACCATTTTTACTATTTTCTCCATTGAGAAAATAGTCGTTTTTTCTCTTTCAATTGGTAATTTATATGTTTAGCAATTTTACTCTTCTCAATCTGTGTCAATTGGAACTCTTGCTTACAGTCAAAATGCAAATACTCACAAACCACATAGATTGTGGAGGGCTTCGCCTAAATTTGTTTCAGGTTTTATCACTAGGTTGATCCCCAAATCAATATTTCAATCTCAACCTGACCATTTTAGGATATTCTCTCAGCTCTAAAGTTCGATATGATAAATTGCATTTGCTTAAAGGATGTATGTATATATATATATTAGAATGCTGGTCTGCAATAGTAAAACAGGATTAGATAATGCTATGGTGATTTAGAGGAGCAAACAGTTCCATTGAACTATGGTATCCAGACTTGCAAGTGAAGGGTTTGAGATTTTACCCTATATGTATATATACACATATACATTTAAAATTATCTCAAAGTATGGCTCGCCCTAAAATATAATATATAAATAACATAAATCAGAAAGCACTAACTTTTACATATTATGTTTTTCTGTTAGAAATATTAATATTGTGGGGCACCTGGGTGGCTCAACCAGTTAAGCATCTGACTTCAGCTCAGGTCATATCTCAGGGTCCTAGGATGGAGCCCTGTGTCCGGCTCCCAGCTCAGCAGGGAGTCTGCTTGTCCCTCTGCTCCTCCCCCTGCTTGTGCTCTCTCTCAAATAGAGTCTTCTAAAAATATTAATATTGTAAGTGTAATAGATATTAAATTTCATGTAGGCAGGTACGAAAGTATTATGTATGTACATACAGGCATTACTCCCTCACATGGCTCATTCTTCTTTCTTAGCCTTAAGAGCCTTACTCTCCAAATTTCATTTAGTAATACCTATCATCTGAGGCCTAGACTAACGAATGTTTCTCCACAAAGACCTCTCTGTTTTGGAGAACAATTCTCTTTGGGTCTCTTGTGTTTCTACACATCTTCTGAATGAGTGGCATTGACAGCTTTGTTTGATGCTATTTTCCCATGGATACATGTATAGCAAACAGCCTTGAAAGAAAGTAAGTTAGAACCTCCCTTTGGGGCAGAAAGCAGATTTGTTTTCTGACTGGATTATAATGTCTTCCTTTAGGACACGGATTGAAGAGGTCTGCTAGCAGACCCAATATAACACTGAGGATTCCAAAGCTTAGTGTTCCTTAGCCATGACCCATAGTGTGTGTATGGCATATACCTGGGCTGCTTCATGTTACCCCATGGGATGTAAGGAGCAAGAAGAACTCATGCCACCTGCTGTGATTTGGATAAGGCCTTTTTTCTCTGCTTCTGAGTTTCATATGTTCTGTCAACATCTACAAAACTGTGGCAGCCTAACTCATAAGCTTGATAGTAGGGTAAAATCTCAAACCCTTCACTTGCAAGTCTGGATACCATAGTTCAATGGAACTGTTCGCTCCTCTAAATCACCATAGCATTATCTAATCCTGTTTTACTATTGCAGACCAGCATTCTAATTATTTATATAGGTGTTATTTAATTTTCCCTTTGTGTCAGGTTTTTTTGGTTTTATTTGTTTGTTTTGGTTTTTGTTTTTGTTGTTGTTGTTGTTTTTTAAGTTCTCATACTATGCCTGGGTATTTTTCATCTCCTGTGAAGTACTTCTCATAATGTAGCCAATGAGTAAATGTTTGTTGAATGAACAACATTCAAATGTTTGTTGAATTCAACAACATTAAATGAAAGATAAATGAGAAATAGAGAAATTAATTCAGAGTATATGCTGCAAGAGTAGTGTAAGATAACCCACTTCAAGTTAAATATTTAATTTTAAAAAATGTTTTACAGAAAAACTTTAAAAGCATGCTTTACTTTTCACTTCGAAGACTGTCACAATCAAAGACACAAATACTGGATAAGAAAATTATATTTCATCAATAAAATCCTGCTTTTTCACTAAGTTCCTTTTTACACAGAGGCAATTAGGAAGCTATTCAAATATTGAGCCAAATATGCATTAGTAAACTTTGCAATGTCATATACTATATACCTTTATAAGTTATATCTTATTATTTATAGATCAAAATACACGTATGGATATTGCTACTATGTTGACTAAGAATAAATAAATAAAAGGAAATAAAACAGACTATTTATCATTCATGTTGTCACTATTTTTTCTGTCTCAAGACAAATTCCATTATTGTTAGATTAATGCAAACATATTTATATGGAGTTTTATTTTAATATTTCATATATTCCTGAATTTATATACCTAGTAGGGAGGGCAATGTCTTGAAGAGAATATAAGATAATATTCACAATACTGATCTATTTGGCTGTAGTAGCTAATATAAAATTACTTCCAATTTTTATGTGGCTGATTCTAACCCTCCTAAAGTCTAGCTAACACTACTCAAAAAATTAGAAAAGAAAAGTAGAAGAAAATGGTGGTACCAAATGCAATGTTTCTGTACTTATCTGTATATGTCCAAGTAACAAATAAATATTTTGAATTTCTTCATGTCTTCTAAAAGTATTTCCACCTAACACACTATTTTTGTTTAATTTATATTCTTGTTATACACACACACACACGCATACTACACATACACATATCATCTAAGATGTTAGAGTTTCATGAAATAAATTTCTAAAATGGTTATTCAGTTTGATTTAAAGTATCAAAAACACTACCGGTACAAACTCCTAGTGGTCTAACTCACTATCTGGTTTCCAACACTGAGCACCCCATACATCTTGCCAGGCATTATGTCCCTGCACTTCACTTACCCAGAATAAACATTATTTTTCATATCCTCTGTTGTGTCTGGATATGGCCTTATCACTAAGTTCTAACCAATGGCAGAGAAGCAGAGTATTATCTTTCAAGTTCCCAGGAAATTTCCCTAGAAGAATACTGACATGTATTTTATCTATTCTTTCCCCCTCATCTTGCCACTTGAATCCTATGATGGTTAAAGCTCCCTTTTGGACCATGAGAATGTGTGTCATAGCCTGGAGATAGAGAAACCAACCAACTTTATCCCAGAGAACACTGCAGAGTGAGTGCAACCTCCATACAAGCTCTGAGCTTCGTTAAACCTCTTTTATGTTTGTTACTCAGAGCTGAATTTAACCCTAATTTAACAACCATTGAACTGAAATTGTATATTCTCCAGCCTTTGGATTTCAGGGGGAAATAAAGTGCAGAGGACAGAAAAAAGGGAAAGGAAAATGTGGGGCAGTGGGGAGTGGTGATGGCAAGATGATGGATAACACTCTATCCTAATTTCCAGAGGACTTATTTTTGGTGGCAGTTTTTTTTTTTTTTTTTTCTGCAACTTTGATCACAAATATTACAATCCTGTTTTTCTCCTTTCCCTCTGAAGTAAGAAACTACATCTTATGCTTTATCTGTGCCATTCATAGCACACAAGACTATGCAATGCAAACAGAAGGCGTGATCCTTGTGTAGAGTCCCCTTCAACACCTCTGCCTTTGAAGTCTGTCCTCACACTGTATATAATTTCAACTCCTTGCTTGAAATCGCCCCCATGTCTCTGCATCACCTCCAGGAGAGAATCAAAACACTTTCAGATGAAATTCATGACTTTTCAATATTTGGCACCTTCCCACTTTCCCTGTCATCCTCAGTGTCTGCCCAGAAAACACCTACTCATATTTTCCACACTGTCTCCTGACTATGCTGTGCTCTTGCTAGTCTTTGTGCCTTTGAGCAAGCTGTTTCTTTTAAATGAAAAGCCCACTTCTCTGTTTTAATCATCAGTGAGTCACCAGTCCCCCAAGTGAGTCTCCAGAGCCCATCCACTCTGTGGTCCCCTGTTCTCTCTGTTGTCGTGAAGGAGCTCAGAACATGCCACCCCAAAATATGCCACTCTAGCATGTAGATTATTTTAAGTTAGAGGGACTTGAAAAGGAACAGATACAAAAGGGCACTCTGATCTTCCTAAAGGCAGAAGATAATATCCCCTTGTGAAAGAAGTCCTCTTTATAGCAGAAGGAAGCAAACATTCTTGTCACCAAGGATGGGAATTTGAGACCAAGACGAATCTGTAAAAAAAAAAAAAAAGCCTTGCTAACTCTGATCTTTCTAGTCATGTCCTTCTACCCAATTAACTAACTAGCCCAAGTCCCTTTCCCTGGGGCATTTTTCACAGTTAACTACTCTTTGTCCAACTCATTATAGAAGAGTCTGGCTCTAACTGCTTTTTATCTGGTTTTATTTCCTTATGTAGGTTCCTATGTCATGTAAAACCTATATGAAATAAATTTATATGCTTTTCTCTTACTAATGTTTTATTTCAGGAACAGCAGACAAGAACATAAAAGATAATTTTTTCCACCCTATCACTTTAATCACATGACTTATGCATTTACTTGTCGTCCAAACTGGACTGTAACCTCCAGCCAGAATTTAACTTTAATCTTTATGTCCTTATTGGTTAGCACAGTCTGGTGCTCACAATCAGGACTCAGCTAAATGCACAAATAAAACCAGGTTTGGCTTCTCTCAGTTTTGAGTGACCCACTGAGTAGTCCTGTGAACTTAGCCAAATTTTCTCATAAGTAAAATAGGTGTAATAACCTCACGAGTCTCTGTAAGAATTAATCAGAGTTATGGTCACAGTCAAGATTATCTGAATGCCTCGAAGTCCACTGACACAGCTGAGAAAACAAAAAAAAAAATTAAAGTATGTCTCTTAAATTAAGAGTGGCATGCTCTTTACATGAAATATATTACATGCATCATTGCAAAGTTTTATTGGATTATTTATCATGAACTGGATATAAGAAAATATTTTAATTATAATTTGAATTTTATATTTCTTGGAATAAACTAAGTTAAACATTATTAAAATACAGAATTATTATATAATGTCTTGATAATGAATACTTAGTACTTTTTTTAAAAGATTTTATTTATTTATTAGACAGAGAGAGAGAGCACAAGCAGAGGGAGCGGCAGAGGGAGAGAGAGAAGCAGGCTCCCTGTGGAGCAAGGAACCCGATGCGGGACTCAATCCCAGGACCCTGGGATCATGACCTAAACCAAAGGCAGATGCTTAACCGACTGAGCCACCCAGGCGCCGCATGAATACTTAATACTTATATGTCTTTTAGAGCTATGGTTTTCTATCTATATGATGTATGTTATATACAATTTAGAAAAAAAATATTTCCTATATAAGTTTTGAAAATGTTTTTAAAACATACATTTTAGAAGTAACTACAATAAATGTCCCAAATTAAAGTATACCCAAAAAGATACTCAGTGGTAGGTATAATAAACCTGCAAAAGTTGAAAGAATTTAGCTTTTCTGTAGTATGTACTTTTTTTTTTTTTTTTTTAGAGAAAGAGAGAGGGAGTGAATGAGCTGGGGTAGGGGCAGAGGGAGCGGGAGAAAGAAAAAGAGAAGCAGACTTCTTGCTGAGCACGGAGCCTGACATGGGGCTCAATCTCATGACCCTGAGATCATGACCTGGGATGAAATCAAGAGTTGGACACACCTGACTGAGCCACCCAGGTGCCCCTATAGTATGTATTCTTTAATCATTTCTACAGTAAAGTGGCTCACCTTTCCTATAACAAGTAGGAATATGATTCTTCCTCTTTTGGGGTATTTCAGTTTCCTTAATTTATATGGAATCTTGTTGGCTTAATTAAAATATAATATGGAGCATCATGGTTCTTATTTGTAAGAAAATTAAGTGTTAAAATTTTTTAAAAGATTTTATTTATTTATTTGACAGAGAGAGAAAGTACAATTGGGGCAGATAGGTGCAGGCAGAGGAAGAAGCAGACTTCCCGCTGAGCAAGGAGCCAGATGGGGGACTGGATCCCAGGACCCTGGGATCGTGACCTGATCCGAAGGCAGATGCTTAACCAACTGAGCCACCCAGGCACTCTGAGTGTTAAATTTTTTTTATGCCATATACATACTGAAGTTTTATGTAAAATATTGAGTCAAACCAACTGTTAACAGTTTTTCTTAGAAAATAAAAATCTATAAGGTGTCATAACATTGTTTAATGCTAAGTATTGTACATGTGAATTTTAATTAATGATAAAATTTGATAACATGTCCTAAACAGAAAAAGGTACGTGTAGTATTTTTATAAATTTATATTTAAAAAACTATGTTCAAATGGTCAGATGTTTGATAGAACTTCATGTTTCTATTCAGGTTCATAAAGGGCGAATTACCCTTTATCATTACAATCAAGCTCTTACCAATATAGCCAACGCTTATATCACATTGTGAGCTTGTTATATCTACTTGGCCACACTTTAACCCTAAAGAATATCCCATAATATGCAGTCTGCCTGAAGAAGACAAGCATACATGCACCTGCAATGCCCAATCTGGAATTGTTCTCAATTTTTTTTTTAATCCTATGCATCACATAAACCATGTTATCTGTACAGTTTTTTTTTGTCAATTTTAATAAACTACACTTAAACAACATGACTAGAAAGACAATTTATCATAGGCCATATCCTCATAAAACTCTATACTCCATATGCTCAATAATGATAGTATGAACACAGTGTGTGTTCACATGGCACTGAATGCTCTACATCTGAAATGACTTTCACAGCTATGGCCCTTGAAAACTGTAAACTTGTCCTTCAAACACAAGCACCATTCCCTCTGTGTGTCCCCCAGTTGTAATCCCCACCACTACTCATGGATCAGGTACTTCTCTGCACCTCTAACATACTGTAAACAGCATTTTGTTTTGTACTATAAAGTTTTATCACATATTTTGTTTTCTCAAACTACACTGTGAACCTCTTAAAAACAGGATGGATATCCACTGTTATTTCTCAAATACTTGGATTAGCAGAATGGGCCTAAAAAGAAAAATGTCCTTTGAATTAATTTCTGAATCATCTAATAACAAACATGAACTTAATCTAATAAATAGTTCAAACTAATGGCCTAAATGGTATAAAATACAATCTAGGTTTTCAATGAAAATTGAATTTCGATATGGTTTAATTATTTATAATATTCAATAATACCAATAGAAGCCAAACTATTACAAACCTAACACTGTAGGCAAATTTGCTGTTATGTATTCAATAAAAAATATTTATCAAATTCTATTACATGCAAATTACTGTACTGTGATTTTGCAGGATACCAAAATAAAAAACAGAAATGAAAGAAAATAAGTTTAATCGGAGACTAAGACAAATAAAACATATATAAATAAGATTCACTATTGTTATAAAAATATTTATCTTGAATTATAATGTACAAGTACATTCTCATATTTTTTTATTATTTGATTTTCACAGGAATACTGTGAGGTAACTGGAAAGAGATAAGATGATAAGAAATGTCTGAATAACATGCAGAAAGAGTCCAGATGAGAAATACCATTCTCTGTGTTTGAAAGAGTTAAGAAAGTTTTAGAAGAAAATACCATTTCATGTGGTTTTCATGGGTTTCACTTAAAGATTTTGATTTCAAATATTGTTAAACTCATTTGTCTTTTTTTTTTTTTTTTGATATGGCAAAGATTAAAGATTTATTGAACTTCTATTATGGACCACTATCCTAATGCTAAGGATTACTGATTAAACAATGAATGTTCTTGTTATCATTTTATGTTAGAGTTGACTGAGAAAGTAAACAAATACACAATTTTTTTTTTAGGCAGAAATCTGTACAATGGCAGGAAAACAAAATGAAAATGAACAGAGTGTTTTAGAGGTAAGTGAATTTAGGGAACTTTAAAATGTGTAGTCAGAAGGAGGTCCCCTCCTATGGGCCTGATACTTGAGTGGAGACCTGAATCATAAACATCAAACACAAAGATGTGAGGGAAAATCATCACAGACAGAGAACAGTGGACACCAAGGTCCTTAGTCAAAATGACCTTTCTGTGATCAAGAAATCAAGAAAATGAAACCCAGCTGTGCTCAACGGTGGTAGAACTGAGGCTAGAGTGGGCTTAGCTACGGCATCAGAGACAGCCGGGAGTAAGGACACCAAAGGCCTGCGAGAAATTAGATTTCTTTTAAATTAGCTTTATGAGGCAGTGTTGCCTTATGGTTAAGAACATGTGGTTTTATCATTATTATAAAAAAAACATACATGAGATTTCCCCTTTAACAAATTTTAACTGTACTGTACAGTATTGGTCACTATAAGTACAATGTTGGATAGCAGACTTTTCTAGAATCCAGTCATATAAGTCATCTTTATACCCACTGAAGAGCAATTCCTCATTTCTGTCTCCCCATTCTACTTTCTTTTTCATTGACTTTGACTACTTTAGATACCTCATATAAATGGAACCATGCAGTGTTTTTCCTTCTGTGAAAGGCTTATTTCACTTAGCATAATGTCCTTAAGATTTATCCATGTTGTAGCATATAAAAGGTTTTCCTTCTTTCTTATGGATGAATGATATTCCAGTGTATGTGTGTCCCCTACATCTTCTTTATCCATTCATCTATCCATGGACATTTCAGTTGTTTCTACCTCTTGGCGGTTGTGCATAATGCTGTAATCGTCATGAAGTGCAGATATCCCTTCAAGGTCCTGTTTCCATTTCCTTCGGGTATATACCCAGATGTGAGATTGCCGGATCACATGGTAGATCTATTTTTAATTTTTTGGAAACTCCATACTGTTCTCCATAGTGGCTGTACCCTTTTTACATTCCCAATGGTATATAAGGGATTTCTTTTTCCATATCCTTGCCAATACTTGTTATTTCTTGTCTTTTTAATAATAGCCATTCTAACAGGTATCAGGTAGTATCTTATTGTGGTTTTGATTTGCATGTCCCTGATTAGTGCAGTTGAGCACATTTTCATGGACTTGGCCATCTGTATGCCATTTTTGCAGATACGTCTATATGGATCCTCTCCTCATTTTTCAATCTCTTTGTCTATTTTGCTAGAGTTATATGAGTTCTTTACACCTTTTGGATACTAATCCCTTACCAGATAGATGATCTGTAAATATTTTTTACCATTCCATTTGTTGCCTTTTCATTTTGTTGAAGGTTTCCTTTGTTGTGTAGAAACATATTAGTTTGACGTAGTGCCATTTATTTTTGCTTTTACTGTCTTTACTTTTGGTGTCAAATACAAGAAATTATTGCCAAGATCATGTCAAGGAGCTTACAGCTTGTTTTTTGTTCTATGAGTTTTGTAGTTTGGGGTCTTAAATTGAAGTATTTAATCCATTTTGAGTTAACTTTTGTGTATAGTATAAGACAACGGTCTAATTACCCTCTTTTACATATGGATCTCAGTTTTCCCAGCACAGTTCACTGAAGGGAGGATATTTTCCCCATCGTTTACTCTTGGCACTCTGGGATATCCGTTGAATTTATTTCTGGGCTCTTGATACTGTTTCATTATGTGTCTGTTTTTATCCAAGTAATGTGCTGTTTTAGTACTGGTTTGTAATATGTTCTGAAATCAGGAGGTGTGATGCTTTTCAGCTTTGTTCTTTCTCAAGATTGCTTGGTTATTAGGGTCTTTTTTAGTTCTGCGTGAATTTTAGGATTTTTTTTTCTATTAATGTAAAATGCCATTGGGATTTTGATAAGGGTTGCCTACACTAAATCTGTACTTCACTTTGGGTGGTATGGGCATTTTAACAATATTAATTGTTAATATTTAATTAATATTAATCGACTAATATTAATCAATTAATTAATATTGATTAATCAATTTTATTGATTAATTAATATTAATCAATATTAATATATGAACAGGGCATGTCATTTCCTTTCTGGATTGTTCATTGTTAGTGCATGGCAATGCAACAAATTTTTGTATGTTTATTTTATATCTTGCAACTTTGTTGAATTTGTTTATTAGTTCTAAGAGTTTGTGTGTGTGAGGAGGCATCTTTAGGTTTTCTCTATATAAGATCATGTAATTTGTGATTGGATATAACTTTATTTTTCCTTTATAATTTGGGGGCCTTTTATTTCTTTTGGTTGCCCAGTTGCTCTGACTAGGACTTCTAATAGTATGTTGAATAGAAGTGGTAAGAGTGGGCATCGTTGCTGGGTCCTGACAGCATTCTGAGACAGAAGAGTCAGAGGGCTGTCATTTGGGAATTTTCCAAAAATTATCAGAATGTTGGACATATTGTCTAGTCTTTTCTTTCCTTCCCCAGGGAGGGGCCGGGAGCTTAGAGTGTCCTCCCAACTGCATGGTACTCTGTGCCAGGAGAAGGGATTATAGTGAGAAAGGAACACAAATCTTCCTACTACTTTTGATGTGTTTGGTTTCATATTTGCCTGAGGTGCAGAAGCAACATAACTGGTTTCTGTATTTCTAATAATGGGAATTTGAATGAGTGTCTCCATGTGAGGAAGTAGGGTCTGGGACTTCCTATTCTGCCATCTTGCTGACATCACTAAAGATGTAATTTTATATGGGGGCGCCTGGGTGGCTCAGTCGTTAAGCGTCTGCCTTCGGCTCAGGTCATGATCCCAGGGTGCTGGGATCGAGCCCCATATCGGGCTCCCTGCTCAGCAGAAGCCTGCTTCTCCCTCTTCCACTCCCCCTGCTTGTGTTCCTGCTCTCGCTATCTCTCTCTCTGTCAAATAAATAAATAAAATCTTAAAAAAAAAAAAAAAAAGATGTAATTTTATATGAATCAACATGAGTAGAAACTGGAGAGTTTTGAGTAGTGTATAACATAAACTGATTTAAAAGAACACTCTAATATCCACGAAAATAATGGAACATGAGGGATCAATAGGATTAAATGAAGAACAGATCTAAAGACTACTTCAGAAGTGCAAGTGAGAGATAATGGTAGCTTAATATAAGGCACTATCATAGGAAGGATAAAGATATCCAGTTAGGGCGCCTGGGTGGCTCAGTCATTAAGCGTCTGCCTTCAGCTCAGGTCATGATCCCAGGGTCCTGGGATCGAGTCCCACATCGGGCTCCCTCCTTGGGGGGAAGCCTGCTTCTCCCTCTCCCACTCCCGCTGCTTGTGTTCCTGCTCTCGTTGTCTCTGTCTCTGTCAAATAAATAAATAAAATCTTTGAAAAGAAGAAAAAAAAAAAGATATCCAGCTAGCTCAACAGGTAGAATATTTATATACATATATGCTAAGACTATGTGTTAGACTTGATGATGGTTGGGTTAGAAAGCAGAAAATTCAAACAGAATCATAAGAGTTAAAGAGTAATAGGGCAAGAATGTAGAGTCTATTTTCACTTAGTAAATGTGTGTTACCTATAAGGCATCTGAAAGGGGATATTGAGTGAGCAGTGACCCTAACTAGTCTAGAGCTCAGTGGGGAAGTCAGAAAAAAAAAAAAAGGTATTAGCATGAGAGTCAGCAGGATACTGAGGTCACTTAAAGGTACTGGTTAATAAGATTATGTTGGAAGACATTGAAGCAGGAAAGAGTGTAGGGTGCAGGACTCAGTATTAGGCATTCAACATTTAGAATTAAAAGTAAAGAATTAGGAAGGGTGCCTGGGTGGCTCAGTCAGTTAAGGAACCAACTCTTGATTTTGGCTCAGGTCGTGATCTCAAGGTCTTGGGATGGAGTCAGGCATCAGTCTGCATTCAGCAGAGACCCCCTCCCTCCGCCTCTACTCCAATCTGTGTGTTCATTTGGGAATTTTTAATAAAAAAAAGTAAAGAATTAGGAGCCTTGAAATAGAAGAAATATGTGGCTTGGTGGTAGTGGTGGAGGCAGGGAGTAGGTGAGGTATCATAGAAGTCTAGAGAACAAATATTTTAGAAGGCAAAGGATTGCACAACCACTTAAATCAATGTATTTATTGATAAAAGACCCAGATTCCATCAACCTATTTTTTTACACTGAATTTATGTTTGCGAGTATTTATGGAGTGAAGTACAGAAATGAACATTTTAAACATATCTACTACATGATATAAAATGGGCTATATCCTTAAAGCCATTATCTTATTTAATTAAATAGTTTTATGATCATTTTCTACTTGAGGATACTAAGACTCTGGCATTGAAATAGCTTGCCGAAAAGTTGAGATATGAAGACAGTTCTATTTAAGTTCAGTGTCTTTCTCCAACACTGGATTTAAATAGACATGGCTTTGAATCATTACGCCTCTATCTACTTGTCATTGGTCCTTGAGATGTGAGTTATTTAATATCTCAAAAGTCTCATTCCTGGATGTGGGATGATATGATAGTAGTACCTAAACCATAAACTGTAGTTAGTATTATGAGAACCAAGAGAAGATAAAGCACTCTTTCTGATTCATAATAAGCCCTTGAAATGTGTTAGTAATATTTTATATTACTATACTATATTATATGGATATCACACTTTAGAATGTAATTCATATTTATTTTTATTACGTTACATTTTTTCTATCCACAAAATTTAAAGATAAAAATAGGGAATGCCCTTTATTTATTATATCTAGTGAATACTCTGGTTTCTCTTCAGATCGTATAAATCTTTCGCCTTTTACTATAAAATTTAAAAACTAACTGTACGTACTATGATAATCAATGATATATAATGTTTAGGATAAATGTGATTTTTCTCCCACATTATCTATCTTTACAACTCAGCTTAGAAAAAATCAAAGTCATACATATTCAAATGTCTTCTAATAGCTTCAGTTAGATAAGGAGCTTACACTTTAAATGAGTCTGATTCTCTTATCCTTGTAAACTAGGTTAAACTCTAGGAACAACCTCTACATAGGTAGGGGTTTTTAAATGAAATGGAAATTTTCTTCTGTGATGGTGACTTATGACAAAAAAAAGTACATGGAGAAGTTGTAGAGGACCTTCTTCATCTATTTTGCTATCAATCTCTCAGTTCTATAAAAAGAAAATTAATCCTAATATTTTCAAGATTTTAGAGATTTTTAAGATATTAATAAAATGAGACATTAAATATCTAATTTTTGAGGTAGCTAAGAAAGTAAAGGGTTTCACTTTTAATATCCTAAAACTCATTGAGTTTTTATTTGCAATTTGCTGCATATATTTCCAGTTATTGCATTATCCTGTTTATGCTTTTATAGCTTTTAGCAATTAGAGAATAAAGTAGGTAATATGTTTGCATAATATAATCATTTAAAAGACTGGATATATAAAAGGGTCTCCCAGTTGTAATAAAGTCCCTGTGGACATTCCAGTTAACTCTTGTGGGCTACTAAAGTATATAACTTTGTTGAATCATGTGAAAACAAAACAACAAAACCCTGTAATGTCCTCCAGAGTATTATTAGATAGCATGCTGATATGTTTACATGGGGAATTTGCCATATTGTTAATATAATAGCTACTTTGTGGTCCTATGGAGGTTTTTCAGCTAATATATCTTTATTTGGAATATTCAGAAGGTATTTATATTCAATTCCCCAATAATTAAAAGTATAATCTCTAGGTCTAGATTTTTATCCTGAGAACATTTATTATGATGATGATTTTATTATTTGCTTTTATTATAAAAGTGTTACCTACTCATGGTAAGAAAATAAATAAATAAAAACAATACAATTGGGTATAAAGGGAAAAGCAAAAATAATAATAATTTTCTTCCTCTGATGCTAAGCTCTACTTTCTACATATAAAAATTAATATGCATATATAGTATTGAAGATAAACTATAATAAGTAATAGATACATAAACAGAGGATAAATGAAGAAAGCTAAATTGATACTTTTTTTGCATGTTACATTAGTATTTTGCAATTGTTTATGGCCATAATAATAACTGCATTTTATGTTTACTATAGACTTCACTTATTATTTTTAACTACCATATATCACACAATTGTAAGAATGTACAATAATTTCAATATTGAACATCTTACTGATGAACATATAGACATGGTATGTTTGAAAAGCAGAAACCCAATTAGTAGAGAGCATCCTCTTTTGTTTCAGACGATTAATTTAAAACCAAAAAGAAAACTAGGCCTTTGGTTTATTGGCTGACAGAATATTCTGTGAAACATGATTTTTAAAAAAGCAGTACAAAGTAATATGTTTTTATCAGCATGGTTTTGTACATATAGATAACTAAGCTCATTTAAGATGTAGTTAAATAGGAAAAGAATTGTTCATAATATTTCACCCACATCATGTTAAATTTATAAATTATCAAAATAGAGAATGAATTCTTCATTATATACCTTGTCTTTCCTAGAAAGACTATCTGGATTAGCCAGGTGGTAAACTTGAAAAGAAAGGCTTTGGAGTCAGGCTGATCTAAGTTTGAGTCTTGGTTTTGTCCCTCACCATTTGTAAACTGGTTTATCTGAGTAAACTAACTTCTGCTAGACTGAGTTGGCCTACTTGAAACGAGCTTAGCAACACCATTCAGTATGAATGAAAAAATTATTACATGATATAATATCTCTTAAGAGCCTGGCCTATATAAATTTCTCAATTGTAATTAGTAATAATATTATTACCAGTAAAACTATGAGCATTCTATTGTTTTTTTAGTTGTAAGACACCCTCCTGCAGGGCTGTACCATGTGGATTCACATGTGAGGACATACATCGACATAGGATAACCATGAGGTCCGAAAGTTCTTTTGTTTCGTATCTGCTCTAACACCAATAGTGAACCTCATATATTCTCTATATCCCATTATCTATCTCAGGATTTAACATTTCCTATTCATCATGGGCCATGCAAGCCATGATATACCACAATATTGCTGCTTTGGTGGTGAATTAGAGAGGTCACAAATATCCTCTTATATTCCTATTGAAAATTTTTCAAGGGGCGCCTGGGTGTCTCAGTCATTAAGCGTCTGCCTTGGGCTCGGGGTCATGATCCCAGGGTCCTGGGATTGAGCCCCGCATTGGGCTTCCTGCTCAGCGGGAAGCCTGCTTCTCCCTCTCCCACTCCCCCTGCTTGTGTTCCCTCTCTCGCTGTCTCTATCAAATAAATAAATAAAATCTTAAAAAAAAAAATACTCAATTGCCCTGTTCACATTTGTGAAAACCCATGCCCTATCCCTCATCCAATAGCTGATTTTAAAAAGTGAGAATCTTAATAATGGTTCCTATAAAGCCATTTGGGCCAAATAGAACATATGTGTTCTTGTCCAATAATCAGTGGCAATGAAGACTATTGATAACTCAACTTTTAAATAGAATTATCACAGAATTATCCAATAAAAAACTGGATGTGTATATAAATAGTACTTCCATGCCCTATTGAATTACACTGAAAAGCAATAAGTACAACAATATGATTGAGGAAAGACAACAAACAAAAAATTACCAATGTCTTTTCCCTTAAAATGATGAGAGGCATATGTGTAAGTCGGCTGGGGCTAGTATAACAAAATACCATAGACGTGGCTTAAACAACAGCTAGCTGAATCTAGCTGATTCAGTTTCTGGTAAAAGCTCTCTTCCTAGCTTCCTAGCTTCCTAGCCCACTGCCTTCTCCATATGTCTCACATGGAGTTCCCTTGTTTCATGTGCACAAGGAGAAAGGGAGAGAGAACAGCTTTCTTGGTGTTTTTTGTTTGGTTGGTTGGTTTTTGTTTTAATAAGGATAATAAACCTATCAGATCAGGATCCTACACTTATGATCTCAATTAACCTTAATTACCTCTTTAGATGCCCCACCCCCCAAATACAGACACATTAGAAATTAGGGTTTCATCATATGAATTTTTTTTTTTTTTTTTTTTTTTAATATTGTATTTATTTGCGAGAGAGAGAATGAGAGACAGAGAGCATGAGAGGGAGGAGCAGACTCCCTGCTGAGCAGGGAGCCTGATGTGGGACTCGATCCTGGGACTCCAGGATCATGACCTGAGCCGAAGGCAGTCGCTTAACCAACTGAGCCACCCAGGCGCCCCTCATCATATGAATTTTGAGGAAACACAAACATTCAGTCTTTAACAACATATAATTCCTAGAATCTAAATTATATGTAAGGGCTTCCAAAAACTATAGAAATGAACTAAAGCAATTTCCATGTAGTACATGAAAGGGAATAGAGGCAAAGAACCATTGAAAGAGATGTCAAGAGCAAGGGGAGTCGTTAATAATAAATCTCAGCAAAAATAAACTGAGGGTGAATATTCACACCCAGGTGTAAAACCTTGTCTTCAATGGCACCTTGGGTGGGAGGAAGATACCAGGTTGGTAGAAAAACCATTCTGAAATCAGTATGATTCAGAAAAAGCAAAGAAGCCAAGACTGCACCCAGAACCACAAACACATACACGCACAGCAGATTTCCTAAAAAACAATCTGTCTTTGGAAAGAGATGAAAATTCTTGCATTTCATAAGCAGCTAATCTGGATAACTATAGTCGTAGCCACATAAATGTACTAGGCTATAATGTGGGAGACTTTTTTTTTTTTTTAACCCATGAAATCAAAAGAAAAGCTTGTTAAAAACCAATTCATAAAATCTGAAAATGTCTACATGGCGTAATTATGGTAAGCAAAGCAAGCAAAGTGCTCAGTAATCTCATCTCCTCAAACTAGACAAAATATATAATGAACAGATCACTGGGAAGAAAACATAACAAGACTTTTAAACATATTAAGAAAATCATCAATCTGTTAATAAGAAACATAGAAATTAAAACTGCATTGATATCTAATTTTTCACCCAATAGACTACAAAAATATCCAAAGGTTTGCTAACTCAGTTGTGAGACTGTAGGAGGCTTAAGCTTATGTAAAACAGGTCAATCCCTTTGAGGACAATTTGTCAATTTCTACAAAAGTCATAGAAGTTATTGTTTGACTAATATATTCTCCTACAGACTAAGATATATCATTTAAAATTGAATATAACAATAAAAGGTAGTCAACATAATCTTTTCCTGTCATATGAGGAAATTTTGCTATAGGAATTATATACACAGGAAATGATCTATTTAATATTCACACAATTTTAACACTGTGTTAAATGGAATTTTTTTTACAACAAAAGTTTACCTATTAACATTTACCTATTAATGTCTATCTACATACGGCTCTTAAAAGGGATTATGAGAGGTCCATGCAATGGAACATTAAGCATATCCTTATATAGGGATCAGAAAGATCTTCAATATATATCATTAAAAAACGACAGTTTCAGAATAGTATGCCATTAAATGTTTTTAAAAAGCGAGACAAATATATACATTTATATTTACTTCTTTATGCCAAAATATCTTCAAAGGAATATATGACAAATTTATGGTATCTCCCATTTGAGGAAGACTGGAAACTAGGTAGAACACACTGGAAAGAAAGGAGTCATTTTCCTGTATGTATTTCCTTTTCCTTCCTTAAATTATCTAAAAAAATAACAAATTTTGAAATATTAAGAATGCTTGGTGTTTCCCCACCCTTCTGCTCACCCATCCACGTGTGTAAATAATTCTAAACAAATGACAGGGAATGGAGCATCTGGTGCTCGAGGTGGTATGAAGCTCCCAGCTGTGCTTGATCCTCAAAACACAATATGTTTTTCAGTAGTAATGTTTTAATAATTACTATCCTCTTTATCTATAACAGATAAAATTGCATGTTGATTTAATGCCACTAAAACAAATAAGAGCTTATCAACTATCATGTAGATTAAGAAGTTACATATATGGGAAGCCAGATTGTAAAAAAGAAAAAAAAAAAATCAAACTGATAACTCACTTAAGATATTTTCAAGGGAGTTTTTAGACAGAAGAATTTAGGGATAATGGTGGAAAAGGCAAAGTTATTCTTTTCTATAGTGAGAGGAATTATGTTTGCTTATGTTGCTCACAGCAAAAGACTTTTCCTAATAATTATCTCAAGCTTTCACTTTGTTTCAACAACTATGCTAAATGAATTCACAACATTTCTTGGGATAAAAATTAAAAATGACCTGAGTCAGTGTGTATGTCTTAGTATTTTGCCATTTAAATCGTGTTCTATTTTCAGATACCACTCCAGACTTAGTATATCTCTGAAGATGGGGCCACGGCTCTGTTTCAGAAAGTGATTCTAATATTCACTAGTGTTTAAGAAATACTGCCCCCAAGTATTATAAACCTAAAATGACAGTGTATCCTATTTATGATGTTGAAAACTCATGAGCAATCTTCCTATAAAAAAAATACAAGAAGGCTGGACACGTGTAAATACACACTAGCATTTGTAATGATGACAGACAGCACATCTTCCTAATAACAGATACCTCTGAGTTACAGTGAGTTCAAGGTTGGGATTATGGAATCAAAGGTTGTTAAGAGACCACTGTTAGAGGCTAAATTTTGCCCCACTCCCAAATTCATATGTTAAAGTCTCAACAACCAGTGTATCAGAATACAACTTTAGAGAGGTAAGCCCTTTAAAGAAATGATTAAGTAAAAAGGAGGTTGTAATGGGCCCTAATCCACCAGGAATGCTTCTTTTTAAGAAGAAATGTGTTTGGGACACCTGGGTAGCTCAGATGGTTAAGCATCTGCCTTCAGCTCAGGTCATGATCTCAGGGTCCTGGGATCGAGTCCCGCATTGGGCTCCCTGCTCCTTGGGAGCCTGCTTCTCCCTCTGCCTCTCTCTCTCTCTCTCTCTGTCTCTCATGAATAAATAAATAAAATCTTCAAAAAAAAAAAAAAAACAAGAAAAAAAAAAAAAAAAAAAAGAAGAAGAAATGTGTTTTTTCCTGTGAAGAAGCTGTGAAAGGGTGACCATGTACAAGTCAAGGAGAGAGGCCTCAGGAGCAAGAAACTCCTACCAGAACCTTGACTTGGACTTCTAGCCTCCAGAAATGTGAAAAAGTATATTCCTGTGGTTTGAGGTACCCAGTCCATGGTATTTTGTTATGGAGGTCCTAGAAAACTACTACAACCACAAATTAAAATTTATTCTTCTCAATGTAGCAAAATAATTAGTCCTGGATTACAAAATTGAGGCAATTCTGCCATTGTTCATGACTGAAAGCCTAAATAAAATTTAAAATTAAACCATGTGGTTTGTGGAGCCAGTCTACAACTTAGGAATTGGGGTGGATTTTGGCTAGTGACTGGACTTGTCTAGGTTTTAGTTTCTTCAGTGTGAAGTGATGAGATACAGCTGACATAAAATGGATGTTGTGAACATGGAAAACAGATAACGGCTTTAAAGCATGTGGTGTATATGTGGGACATAGAAGTGCTCAAAAACACATTCCATTTGTGTTTGCCTGGTAAGAGCGTCATGACAAATATAAATCGAGATACTAAGGAAAACACAACATTCAGGATCAAGATTTTTAAATAACACTCCATTACAAATCATGGTTTTCTTAACAATAAACATCAGGAACAAACTAAATATGTGATCGGCTTAACTAAAGTATCTGAACAAGAATAGAATTTTTGCTAATAGGGCAATTTCCAAAAATACCTCTAACTATCTCTTGAGCAGTCTTAAGGAATTTGGACTCAATGAAAAAATGTATACCTTAGTTAGATTAAGGAGAAAAATTCTACAGGACAAAGATTTTTATTTTCACAATATAAGAGACCTAATTTCACATCTGAAATCACTTTTTATTTTGAATAATTTATTTAGAGATTAGAAATATACAAATGTTTAAAAATCTAAAATTCAGTGAAATGATGTTTATGTTAGTACAAGAGTATCATGTGATTTCCTTGTTAATGAGAGTTCAAAATCTACAGCAAGTTAACTATTCTTTGTATAATTCTCCACAATCTTACATTTCCAATGTATAATAATGCTTACTCAATATAAAGTACTCACTGGTATAAGTAGGACATTTAGGCTTGTCATAAATCCTTCTAGGGACATTTTTTGTTGTTTTGTTTTGTTTTGGGGGGGTGCTTTTTGATAAATCAAGAAATAAACCAAGTGGTGGCTAGATATTCAACATCACTACAGATCTGAGCACATAACAAAGTCATAGAATGGCTTTGTTGTTTCTAGTTTTTATTTTTTTCTTATGACAGTATTAGAACCAGATCAGAAACAATCAGATTAATATGAATTATAAAGTCTATGCTGTGAGAATGTAGAGTTAAAGTTTGGTGAACTTTTCAAAATTAGTTGGTCCTTATTTATTTATTTATAAATAAAGATTTATTCATTTATCTGGGGTGGGGGCAGGGCAGAAGGGGCAGAGGGAGAGAGAGACTCCCCACTGACAGGAGTCTCATGCAGAACTTGATCTCCCGACCCTGAGGACTCTGAGATCATGACCTGAGCAGAAACCAAGAGTCAGATGCTTAATCTACTGAGACACCCAGGCATTCCGAACATTTTTAAAATTACATTAAATCAAACCATTATTGTTACCAAACTGGAAGGAAAGCCCAGCAATAAACCTCTCCTTTTGCTTGACTAAAATGAAATTACTAAGGACAAACAATGCACAAGTTAAAGCAAATTAAAAGCGATTTAATCTCATATGCAATAAATGATATAAAAATTAGACATTTATATAACAAAATGTCATATTTAGAAATATCACCTCAAAACAAACTCCAACTTAAGACTCTGAACTGCCTAAAAGCAAAAGACTGTTGCAATATCATATAATGAAACAAAAACGTTAACAACAGAAATTCCTCAGTTGGTAAACATGTGCTCAATTAGGCGTCTCTCACATTTTACTCTTTACTGGAACTTTCTCATAATTTGTTTGTCATCATCCATTCAATAATTTGACAATTTAAAATTTCCTGACTGGATTCATAAATCTTTAAAATAGGACTTGCCAAAGAATAGCTTTATTTTCTAATATTTTCTAACCAGACTCCTGCCATTGGTCAGTCCACCGCACTACGTACTGCTAAGGTGAGCTTTGATCATGTATTTGTTCATGTGTTATCCTCACTTTCTGTTCATTCTCCGTATCCAAATCCTTCAAAGAGTATTCCAAGTCCCAGCACCTTACATTGCCTTCCTTGACTATTCCTCATCAGCCTCTTTCTCTTCTAACTCTCACAGCACTTTTAGGCAATTTTGACATATTTGCAGATAACTTTATTCTAATTTGGATCATTTGATTCTCAAAAAATGCATCATTTTTACATTGGTCTGACCTGTTCCTCCAACTACATACTAGGTTTTTTGTTTGTTTGTTTGTTTTTAAAGATTTTATTTATTTGACAGAGAGGTAGAGAGGGTACAAGCAGGGGGAGCAACAGGCAGAAGGAGAGGGAGAAGCAAGCTCCCCACGGGGCAGGGAGCCCGAGGACCCCCGGATCATGACCAGAACTGAAGGCAACCGCTTAACTGACTGAGCCACCCGGGTGCCCTATGTACCATGTTTTAGGGTATATAATACATTTTACGCTTCAAGGCTCTGTTCCTTAGCTTCTGCACAGGAAATATTTTCAAAGATTTAGACAAATAAACTTCTTTGAGTATTAGTGTACTAGGAAGAAAAAGATAATTCTAAATCTTCAGAGACTCTTATTAATAAACAACACTAGGATTTAAATCTTGATAACAGCCATAGCCTTGTTTACTGTGTTTTTGCCCAGTAACTTCTGATTACTACCTCCCCTTTCCCCCAACATCTTTTGCCTTTCGTTGAAGATGGTATTTTAAGTGATGGTTTGAACCACTATGGGGAGTTACTCAGTTTTCCTGGGTATCTCTCATACATACAAGAAGTATACATTGTGAAAATATAGGAAACCTTACTAAAAATTGAGCTGGGAAGCCCTGAAGTGGGCGCTCTCACACATTACCACCAAACAGGAAAAAGTTTACTTTATATTCCCCAGCAAGAGGAAGAACCAATTGCTCCTCCCCCAGAAACAGCCCAGCCAATGAGAAACTGCCACACTCAGCCAATGAGAAGCTGTCACCTGTGAACTCCCCTAAACAGCCCCTCCCAATTTCCTCCATTCCTCCATAAAAGCAAGCCCCTCTGCTCTGTTCTCCGGACTTGCCTATGGTTTGCGATAGTTTGCTTGTCCTAAATCACAATCCCTCTGCTAATTCCAAATAAACTCAATTTGCTTGCAAAATAGCTGGCTCTCTCTCTCTCTTTTTCTCTCTCTCTCTCTTTTTTTTTTTTTTTAAGGTCACCAACATGTTACTAAGCTTTTGTTTATTTTTCTTCTGTTTATCTTTTATTACAGGGCTTACCTCAGACAAGAACCTCAGAGAGTAGTGGGAGAATTATTTTTCGTCCTCTGTACTCCCAAGAGGTGCAGTGTAAGTCAAATCAAGGAGGGGTCTTCTATTAGTATACATATGATTCAAAAATCACCAAAACTTACAAATATTGTACTATTTCACTGGATGCAGTGGATAAAGGTACTTTTTACCAAAAGTCACTTATGAGGTAGGAGGACACTGGCCAAATGGTAGATACCCATTTGTTCTTTCCATTTATCACTTTGGCATCTGTATGTATGTATGTTCCTTTTTTTAACACCATATACCAACTTTACTCCCTCAACCCATAATATTAAACTGCCTCTTAGGTGAATGTACTTTAGGAGTGCAGGCAAAGTGGTATAAGAGAAGAAAACTCCAAAGAAAACAAAATTAGACTAGAATCTAAGCCCTGCCACTTAATAAGTATGACATTAAACAAGAGTCTTAAATCTATCTGTTTTAAAGTTCATGGAATGCAGACTGTGTTGCATAATTGCAGGGCACAGTATAAAATGAAAATGCAGTCAGGCTCCAGCCAGTGGATATTTTAAAATGTAGCTGGGAATTTTGTTTGTGTTCAGGAATGGTGAGGCCAACAGATTGGGAGATGACTCCCATTAAAAAGATAGTTCATTACTCACAGTTTCGAAGAGTAGGGGGACATGCCACAACATGAGAGAGCACTGAGTTTGGTTGGTGAGAGAGAACAAGGCAGAGAGATTGCAAAGGAAACTGCTAGAAAGCCTTATCATGGCTTTCTAGGAAAATAATGGGCAAAGCAGGGTGGGTAGGCTAAACAGGTATACAATTGGCTAGCTTGAAAGATTTAAGTGGGCTCCTAGTGTGGGAAGGACTGACTCCATGGTCATCTGTACTGGAGAATAATACTTTATTCTCAAGCTAGATAAAGCAGGTAGAGAAGGGTGGTATGGACTTGGCACTGGTTATTTTGCAAATGAAAACCAGAGTCTCCTTTACTAACTCTAAGAATACATTAATCTTGGAACGGGCAGTCCGTCCTTAGTCAGCAAGCTCCCAAAAACATCGGATACACTTCATCAGATACAGAAACTAGAAAACCTGGTTAATACGGTGGGGAAGTCAGTCTTTCTTCCCATAGTCCCAAACTACTACAACTACTACAACTAGGTGATTCTTATGTGATTCTTACAAACTGAGATGTACTTAGTACCTGGATTGAGGGTGCTCAGGAGACCTCACTGAGTCTCCTACCAAATATCTCATCCATAGCACTGCCACCAGGGAGAGAAGAGCAACTGCCTTGTCCTCCTCCTCAAGGCATATGGGCAACTCTCTGTGCCCATGACTACACATCCACTGGGACAGAGGACAAAGGCAGAATAGAATCCTCCCTAATCCACCCACCAATGCAATCCAGTCATTGTCCCAGGCAGAAGGCAGCAGGAGTCTTAGGATGAGAAAGAGGGGGAGTGTAAAGCCTGATGGTGCTCATTGCACCAGAGAGAAGGGAGTGGGCAGCCTCCAGCCAGGCAGTCAAAACCATGGGGACTCTGGGGGAGGTGAAACTCAGTGGTGTGAGCAGATACTCCAAGTCCCAGTGCATGCTCCATTGCCCCATCCAACTTCACTTATAAAACACAAATTCAAAGATAACATTCATAAGAATTTCACAGAGTATTAATTCCCAAGTTCAGGGGCCTTCTGAGCACAGAACCCTGTGTGAATACCCTGATTGCATGCTCATGAAATCAGCTGGAGATCCATAGGACAACTTTTTTGTCTTATCTTCCATCTTCTAGACCAAACTTTATTCTGGCTCTTGTAGCAGCCAGCTGTGCTCAGATTTAAACTAAGCAGTGCCTTGCCTTAGCTGCCTAGCATATGTCTTATTTTCTATTCCAGGATTTTCTGCCACTCATGCATGTGAACACAGTGTGACCCAACTCAGCCATTCTGGCACTAACTTAGAAGAGGGAGAACACAACCAATGAGGAAATGTTATGTGACGGACAACACAGCATTGCTGTCTTTGGGCCTTGGGCAGACAATCTGGAGTAAGTACTTCTCAATTCCTCAGGATCCCCAGCTGGATCAAGTCACAGCTTCCCACAGTGCCGGCTCCATAAGACACTCTTGGCTTTTCTTCTTGCCCTGGCTCATTCTTTCTCCTGCCCACACATGTTCCTTAGGACTGCATCACAAAATAAACTGTTTGCGAGTCCTTGAATAAAGCCACACTTTTTGTGGGAATTCTGAATAATATTAAATAGGACTTATTTTGAAGGACAAATGAGATAATATATGTAAAATACCAAACACAGGACCTGCAAATCATTGCTATGTAGTATCTTTGCATTCTTAATCCTTTCTCTCTAAATTTGAAAAGCTGTCTGATGTATAATCTACAGCCAGATGTATAGAAAATGTAGCTTTTGTTAGAAAAAACAACAAAAAAACAATCAAACTCAATCTCTATTTCAATATTGAATTGAGGCAAATCCTGGTAAATTCTGTCTATGCAAATTAAAATAGTATTTTCTGGATTCTACCCTTTTCAAGGTGACAGGTGGGGATAGAAGAGTACCTAGTGTCAGGTACCCAGGGAGTCATCTCTTCCCCGGGCTGAAGCAAACATCCCAACTTGTTTCCAAGGATAATTCCACATCCCTAGTGTATCTTTGGATGAGTCTCCTTGCAGGACTCCCGGTGTCTTCGATGTCTCTCAAAGCTCATCAATATCTCTGGACTACCCCTGTGCTCCTTCTGGGGATGTGGAAAAATTGGCTCATCTCTGACAGCCCCTATATGCTGCAGGAGAATGAAGAAAGAAGGCTTGACTTCCACACTCTTCTCTTTATGCATTGTTGATCCGGCATGTTGGTATTTAGTGGATAGAACTTATTTCCACAGGATCCAGCTAAGAAACAGGTTAAGTCCCCTCAACCATTGAATCAACAAATGTTTCTATCTACCCTTTTTCAGTTGTATCTCCTACACTCTGTTCAGGGATAACAGCAATCATGACAATATCTCAGAGATCCCCACCATGAGTTTCTAACTTAATGCTTCCTCTTTTGCTCTCCGCCCTCCCGTCCCTACCCCGGGAGGGGCATCTTTGCCAAATCTGGGTATACAGAGAAAACAAAACTAAAAACAAAACCTTCTCACCATTTAAGGCATAGAGTTCTCCACAATTGCTCTTGAAAACAAAAATCAAGTCTCTTAAAACACATAAAGCGTTTTCTCTCTACAAAACTAATGATGCCTTGAGGTGTTTCTATAATAAAACTCCAAGAGCAATCAGTTTGGAATGGGGATTGTGCATGAAGAACACATAATCAGTATAATCAAATTATTATCCTGTCAAGAAGGAAATGTGTCCTTACAAAACCCAGCATCTAGGAAAACCCAGCAGGCATTTAGTGACTGCTCAATTCTGTCTGCGAGCAGAAGACAATCTTGTGCTGCAGGGCACCATTTGGGGTTCTAAAGAAGAAGGGCATCTAACTAAGTTTTGTCCAATACCAAAAGAAAGAAGAAGAGCATGCCAGGTGCAAAGACAAGATGAGTAAAGCACAAAAGTGCTGAGAACCTACCTGGTACCAGGTAAGCAGGATAACATTTAAGGTATCAGGGGAAAATGCAAGAGAAAATCTCCTATTTTTTGGTGCAGGATTTCTCAGTAGGGAACTAACATCCCAGTTTGCCCTGGATAGTCTCATTTCATCCCTGGTATCCCAACATGATTAATATTTCCCCTTTTTACACATAGAAATATCTGGATTTGAGCATTTTTCACAGAAGAACAATCTTAAAATGTGTATGGAACCACAAAAGACCCCAAATAGCAAAAGCAATCTTGAAAAAGAAAAGCAAAGCTGGAGGCATCACAATTCCAGACTTCAAGTTACATTACAAAGCTATAGTGATCAAGACAGCATGGTACTGGCACAAAAAAGGACATATAGATGAATGGAACAGAATAGAGAACACAGAAATGAACCCATATCTTTATGGTTAACTAATCTTCGACAAAGCAGGAAAGAATAACCAAAGGAAAAAAGACAGTCTCTGCAAAAAATGGTGTTGGGAAAACTGGACAGCAACATGCAAAAGAATGAAACTGTACCACTTTCTTACATCAAAGAGGTTACAAGTAGTAACCTCTTTGACATTGGATGTGGCATCTTCTTACTAGATATGTCTCCTGAAGCAAGGGAAACAAAAGCAAAAATAAACTATTGGGACTTCATCAAGATAAAAAGCTTCTGCACAGAAAGGAAATGAACAACAAAACTAAAAGGCAACTTTCAGAATGAGAGAAGATATTATTTGCTAATGACATATTCAATAAAGAGTTAGTATCCAAAATATATAAATACCTTATAACAACAACCCAAAAAAACAAATAAACTAGTTAGAAAATGGGCAGAAGACATGAATAAACATTTATCCAAAGAAGACATACAGATGGCCAACAGATACATGAAAAGATGCTCAACATCACTCACCATCAGGGAAATGCAAATCAAAACTACAATGAGATATCACCTCACACCTGTCAGAATGGCTAAAATTAACAACACAGGAAACAACAAGTGTTGGTGAGGATGTGGAGAAAGGGGAAACCTCTTACACTGTCAGTGGGAATGCAAACTAGTGCAGCCACTCTGAAAAACAGTATGGAGTTTCCTCGGAAAGTTAAAAATAGAGTTACCCTATAATCCAGCAATTGCACTACTAGATATTTACCCACAGGATACAAAAATACTGATTCAAAGGGATACATGTACCCAATGTTTGTAGCAGCATTATCATCAATAGCCAAATTATGGATACAACCCAAATGTCCATCGACTAATGAATGGACAAAGAAGAAGTGGAATATTACTCAGCCATACAAATGAATGAAATCTTGCCATTTGCACTGACTTGGATAGAGCTAGAGTGTATTATGCTAAGCGAAATGAGTCAATCAGAGAAAGACAAATACCATATGATTTCACTCATATGTGGAATTTAAGAAACAAAGCACATGGACAAGGGGGATAAAAGAAAGAGGCAAACCAGAAAACAGACTTCACTACAGAGAACAAACTGAGGGTTGATGGAGGGGGGGTGGGTGGAGAGATGGGTTAAATGGGTGATGGGTATTAAGGAGGGCACTTGTTGTGATGAGCACCAGGTATTGTATATAAGTGATGAATCACTAAATTCTATACCTGAAACTAATATTATACTGTATGTTGACTTGAATTTAAATAAAAACTGGAAAAAAAAAAGTGGGTTTGGATGATAAATTACAGAGTCATTCTATTCAAAAGACAATCCAAGCAAGTACTCAGAATGTAGGAAGTGAACTTAGACAACACCCAACAACCTTTCAATGGAAACATTTCCATGATATGATTTGATATTTAATTCTAAAAGAACACTGAAATTGATATCATAGAAAAAAATCAGATTCTTATTTTACTTCATGTCACTGACCCTGTCAGGAAAATATCTGACAAAAAGTTTTGTGAATTGAATAAAATTAAATGTAGATAAATCTAGATAATTAGAAAGTAAAGGACCACACAATAAAGTGAGGAAAAAAAGATTCAAACCCTACATAAGTATCTACCCATCCTTTGTACATTTTTAGAAGATTTATGGAATATGTGGCATTTCTAATGTATCTCAAACATTTTTCATAAAGCAAAAGCTTGGAATACAGCCTATTCCCTGGTGGCTTACTTACTGATTATATGAATGCCATATTATCCTACCAATGTGATTTATTCATAAATGGCCTTAAAATATCAGATATGAAATATGATATACATGTAGGTGACATAGCTAACCCATACTTACTGATTGTGAGTGATCTGTTTACCTAAAAATACATTTAAAGTACTATACCATATTATTTTAATTATTTTACTGATATAATTATATTTCAAGTGAAATATAATAATATTAGTATATATTACTGGTTCAAAAATTAATGATGCCTGATTTTCCACTATTTTTCCTCCATTTCCCCAAATTCACCACCAGCTCCTATCTCTGTGTAGATCCAACTCTTGGGCTTTATTTATGATGATTTGGGTACTGGCTCAAGTAAAGAGAACTAGGGGAGCCAACATGATTAATATTTTAAAAAGCAGAGAATCATCATCCAGATATATTGTAAAAATGTGTCATAATCTAGACCTCAGAGAAGTGCATACTAGGTCACACATATATATATACACATATGTGTATTTTCAACTAATTTTACTATATTTTATTTGGGGTTATATCACTTACAGTATGTTGATTTAAAAATAAATTGGGGTGTGATGTCAGGCAAAAACCCTTCACCTCATGAAAACCATGCATGTTATATGAAGAGACACCATCACATCCTTAGAGTTTTCTGATGGAAACAGATTGAACCCCATCAAGTTAAGACTATCCTCCAACATAAATGTGTGTCCATCTCCATGGCTATTCTTTCTCAATACCCAATCCTAGAGGTCACAGAGTCCAGGAAAAAAAAAAAAAGAATAAAAAACCATACCAGATCCCATTCAGTTGAAGAATGAGAGTTCCAGCTCGTGTCTGCATAGGAGGCAGAGAGAATGGGCATGGAGAATATGGGATGAGAAGAGAAAAAAATGGGAGGAGTAGGGGTGTGGTAAAGACAGAAATAGATTACATTTGATTTTGAGTTTAATGTTTTCTACTGGCTTAAAAAAAAGATTTTATAACTAAAAGTGGCCAGAAAAAGTGTGAAGTATGACCAAAGCATCATTAAGGGATAAGAAACTTGGGGCACCTGGGTGGCTCAGTCAGTTAAGCGTCTGATTCTTGATTTTGGCTCAGGTCATTATCTCAGGGTCCTCAGATGGAGCGCTCGCTTAGTGTGGAGCCTGCTTAAGATTCTCGCTCTCCTTCTGCCCCTTTGCCCTTGCCCCCACCAACCCCCACCCCCGACAGGCCCTCTCTCTCAAAAAAAAAAAAAAAAAAAGAAAGAAAGAAAAAACTTAAACTTAGAAGTGACAATGCAGGTGTGAAGGCAGTGTATGGAGAAAATAAAAATGTAAAAAGTGATGTTCATTTTACTGCGCTATGTCGTATATACTGCATTGCTGTTCCTTTTAGGCACTTTTCAAAAATAAGCAGAGAATTATTAATTTATTAACTTAGCCCAGACACTAAAACTTAGTAGTGTCATCCTACAATTAAGAATTTAGCACATTAATCAGCATACGGTTGTGATAGGCAGAATCCCAGACTACTTAGTGTTAATTTCATTCTACATAACCTGGAGTATCAGTGGCTAATTATGAGCATCTTGTAATTTTACCTGTTGGCTGATCCACCCAAATGAATATTATAGGCATCTTTTGATTATAGCACAATGTACAAGTTATTTTTGATCTTCTCTACCAAAAAACTAACAATTTTCCTTTGTAACATTTATATTTGCTCTGATTTTAATGATGATAACTCTACCCAGAATTGCTAACAATAAAACTTTTTATCTCATTTATGACTTGCTATTCCTTAGATTCCTTAGTGGAATCCAACGAGGATTCAATAAAATAATCCATTTCGTAAACTAAAAGGTAGCTTACATCTAAATATACATCTAAATAGTAGGTTTGCTCCATCTGTTATTAGGTAATATTATATTTGCATTATCCAGACTAAGTTGTCTGGAGTTACTAATGGGCAATCCTATTTAAGTTCATATTTCCAGATAATCCTGTTATACCACCTCCCCAACTTTTAATGGGAAAATCTCTTGCCCCACTTTTCCTACCAGTGGACGTGGTTCCTTCCTGTAAGATTCGCTAGAACAATTAATGTATCAATATTACAATTTCACATTTATAATTGTTAATGTTATTTACTTCTAATTTTCCTTGTGGCAAAGTCGTTCAAATATGTCTTACTTGTAGATGTATATGAAATCTTAAGTAGGTAAGAAGAATGAGTTGATTCATAGCTCTTTTTGATAACCAATACACACCACGCCCTAACTTTGAGTTGATTTCATGACTCTGTGAGGAATGTCAACATCATTTTAGTTCCTTAGAAATTATGTACTTCTTGGGGCGCTTGGGTGGCTCAGTTGTTAAGCGTCTGCCTTTGGCTCAGGTCATGATCCCAGGATCCTGGGATCGAGCCCCGTGTCGGGTTCACTGCTCCGCGGAAAGCCTGCTTCTCCGTCTCCCACTCCACCCACTTGTGTTCCCTCTCTCTCACTGTCTCTCTCTCTCTCTCTGTCAAAATGAATAAATAATCTTTAAAAAAAAAAAAAAAAGAAATTATGTAGTTCTTAAAAGAGAGAGAGAGACCATGTAGTTCTTGTTTTCAAAGCTGGTGGATTTTCACTCTCCAAATAGATTTTATTAGTTGTCGATGGGGGATACATTTCGTTGTTGTAAATTTGGTCTATTTTGTGTTAGCCCAATACAATTTGGTGAGAAAAGATTTTTTCTAAATATTCCAAAATCATAGGTTGATTTGTTGTTGTTGTTCCATATTATATTTTTTGAGTGTTTTACTCTCTCCTTTTGATAATACAAGATTATTTAGATTTTGATTTTATTATATGATATTCTGTTAGCTCAGCTATGGAGTAATTCCAATGTTATGAAATCTTCAGAGTTCCTCAAATATTTGCATAGAATAACATTCCTTCAATTAGAGCCATGCATTCCCTTGGGCAATTTATGTTTTTATTGTGCCATAAGTCTAGGCACTAGTAAAAACCACTAATCACTTATATTTCAAGGTTAATGATTCAAAATGCTTAAATGTCCAGGCATATATAGAAAAATAGGTAATCAATATGAATGTGGACTCTGGAAAACCAGATGTTTCATAGTCGAAAGGTTCAGCCCATTTTAGTCATCATAGATATGGAAATAATGTTAGCCCAACAAAATACACCCATGGGCCAGATTTACCCCTACATACCACAACTTTATCAACATTATATATTTTAGCCAATTTTCCTTTGTTTGCTTCTTTCACACAGCACTAAATTTCATATTTAAAAAAAAATTTAAAAATAAAGTTCCTATTTAAAGTTCACTACTGCTATTATTCTTGTAATTACTGTCATCATTGTTATTTTCTTCAGATGGTATTTATTACTATATTATATGCAGGGCACTAAACATTCACTCTGAATTATTTCTTTATAACGTTATAATAATCCTAGGAGATGAGTACTAATATATCATCCACAGCTGTGGCAAGGTTAAGTAACTTATCACAGCTCTGAAACTTGTAAGTAGAACAATCATTCTATTCCAGTATCACATGGCTCCAAAAACCAAAATCCAATTTCCTAAAGTATCCTTTTAATTTTTTTCAATTTTTTATTTAAATTCTCGTTAGTTAACATGTAGTGCAATATTGGTTTCAGGAACAGAATTCCGGGGGTCATCACTAACATACAACATCCAGTGGTCATCATAACAAGTGCCCCCCTTAATACCCATCACCCATCTAGCCCATCCTCCTCCCTCCATGATCCCTCAGTTTGTTTTCTATAGTTAAGAGCCTCTTATGTTTTATTTCTCTCTCTCCTTTTTCCCCCCTCCCATATGTTCATCTTTTTTGTTTCTTAAATTCCACATATGAGTGAAATCATAGGGTATTTGTCTTTCTCTATTTCGCTTACCATAATACACTTTAGCTAGTTTTTGTTCTTTTTAAATCATTATTGGTGAACAGGGTATCATCTTTGTATTCTCAGAACCTAAGGCAGTGTCTGGCATAAAACCAGCACTCGGTAAATAGTAAAAGAGCAAATCAAGAGCTAGTCCCATGCCTGTTTTAGTTTAACAATTCTGTAGTTCAGCTGATATAATACACTAAAGTCTTTTTATCTGTTCATAAAGTTATCACATCATTATTTTTTATGTCTATAAACCTCTCTTCACGACCTCTTCAGTTTTTTCACCACAAAGACAGCATCATCCAAGGAGAGGAACTAGAGTATAACATTTGAATGTAGACTCCAGAGTAAATAAACTTGTATTCCAAACTTCTAGGACATATTATATTCCTCAAACCGGGCATGTTTCATAACCTCTTTACATTTACTAATATGAGATGCTACTTAATTGGGTTTTTGTAAAAGTAAAAGGAGATAGGGGATGTGTTAGGGATATCTTACCTCTCCCTGGGAACTGGAGACCTAAGCCCTTTCAATTAATGGAAACTGGAAATGGATTCATGCAATTATTTTTGGAGTTTATATTTGAGTAATTGATTATTTAATTTATACCATAATGTATTTAAATATCTTATTCAAACACAAATAAAACAATATGATACACCTGGGTAAGATGCTACTACTAAGAGTCTATTGACGAATGAAGTCAATCATTATCTGTATTAAAATATGGGTAGGCACCTGGGTGGCTTAGTTGGTTAGGTGTCTGCCTTTGGCTCAGGTCATGATCCCAGGGTCCTGGGATAAGGCTGCATTGGGCTCCCTGCTCAACGGGGAATCTGTTTCTCCCTCTCCCTCTGCCCCTCCCACTGCTTGTGCTCTCTCTCAAATAAATAAATAAAATATTTAATATATATATTATATATGTAGGTTAATTAATTTTTATATATATATATATGTAGAGTTGAGAAGCTCCCTGTGGGAAACATACCCAATGAATTGTCTTCTTCCCTTGAGTATAGGCATAATCTGTTATTAGTCAATAAATTATATATAAATGTTATATAGTCAATAAATTATGGCTATAGATCATTGACATGGTAAAAGTTAAAGGGTTTTGCAAATTTATTTGAGGTCGTAAATCAATTGGCTTGAAGTATTCAAAAGGGAGATTATACTGCGTGGGTCTGCTTAATCAAGTAAAAGGAGGGATGGGGCCCTCCCTTAACTCAGATAAACTACCACTGGCTTTGAGAAAACAAGCCATCGTGAGTTCTACAGCCAGAAGAAAATGAATTCTGCCAATAACCTGAATGAGCTTAAAAGCAGATTTTTTTTTTTTAATATTTTATTTATTTATTTGACAGAGAGAGACACAGCGAGAGAGGGAACACAAGCAGGGGGAGTGGGAGAGGGAGAAGCAGGCTTCCGCTGAGCAGGAAGCCTGATGTGGGGCTCGATCTCAGGACCCTGGGGTCATGACCTGAGCCGAAGGCAGACGCTTAACGACTGAGCCACCCAGGCACCCAGATATTTTTTTTTTTTTTTTTACCCTAGTCAAGCTTTCAGGTAAGAACACCTTCAAGGCCTGCAACTTGACTGCAGCCTTGTAAGACCTTGAGCAGAGACCTAGTTAAGCAGTCCCTGACTTCTAATGCATGAAAACTAAGAGATAATAAATGAGTTTGCTTTCAAGTGCCTAAAAGTTCATTACACAGGAATAGAAAACTAATACATGCTCCATTCTTCAAGTACACAGGCCCAGAATAACTCTGGAAATAAGAATCCAATTCTGTTTATTTCAGCATCCCTCTACCAAATGAAGGAAAATCCAAAGATATAAGAGCATATCTGAAAGAACTGGATGGATGTGAATGAAGAACAATTTCATAAAAGGACAAAGGTCCCAGAAACAACAACATAAGACATAAAACACAAGGTGCCGGGGGGTGGGGGGGTATCTGGCTTGGAGATATAGGGTATTACTAGTTTTTTTTTGTTTCTGGAAAACAAAAAAAAGTCATCATTCTTGCTATAGGTCATGGCTGATTTTGATTATCAAGACAGACACCATGGTACTCTTTGGAAATTTTAGGGAAAATTCATGCACATTGATGCAGAGAACTTTAACTTTGGAATTCAGCTGTTATCATGTGAAAAAAAAAAAAAAAAACCCCCAACTAAGCATGACTTAGAGAAAAGGAAAACCTTTCCTCTTGAAGTTCCATCATTGTCTTGTTCTACATCATTGAAAGTATATCCTGGGTCTGTGTAAGTGACAGCTCATCAGCAGTGACAGCAAAGACAATTACAGCACTATGGTTTGTAGGCATAGTCAGTGAGGGACAGATTCCTTTGGGAACACCAAGAATTTCCGCAGAACTCTCAGGGACACAAGATACCTTGGTGTGACTTTAGGATGTTACAACTTTACCTGCAGCAATAAAGTGCTTGAGTTCTAGGTAATAGAGTCTTAACAGATGCAGCTCACTGGCAGCTGCCGTTGTTGAACGTGGGCTGATGATTCAGACCACTGACGGCACAGCAAGAAAACTCAGGAATATCCTACGTGTGCACTCCCTCCAGAATCTGAACCCCCTGTTCAAAATGTGGATGTAGTCTCTCTAACTGATACTCAGTAAATATGATCACACATGTACTTAACAATTCGAGAGGCTAGAGGGATAATTGAGTTGACATACCATAAGAGATACAATAAAATTAAAATGCAATACTTAGAGAAAGGAGGCATAGAAAAGACAAGATGAAAATGAAAGATTATGTAAAATTCAATCCTAAATGGCCTGTATATTTCCTGGTAGTGGACTAAAAATTGAACAGAAAGACTTGAAGACTCTGGGCATCCAGATTAAAAAGGTTGCATTGTCACTTTTTGTATTCCGTAGTGTCAAAACATAAACAGGTTATTTTTCCTGAAGATACAAAACTCAGAAATAATTTTCTTTTGAATTTGTGGAAATAATATGACACAATACAGAACCTGTATGCTAGTGGGTGGTCTAGGACACTCAGAAACATGTCACTTCTTCAACATATATATGAAATATAACATTTAAAAATGTTAAACCTTTTAATATTTAAATTATTATTAAATTATAACTTATTTAAAAATATTTAAAACTTTTTAGTTAAAAATCCACATTTCTACCTTCTCTCAAAAAATCTGGAGATATGGCAAAATTTGGTCTGTATTCAGTTTGGCAATGATCTCTGTGAGCTGAGAAATACAGGCTCACTTGAAAGTGGCCTCTAATCTTCAGGTTAGCACAATCTTCTCCATATTTCATTCCATCCAGCCCTAATTGCTTATTTAAGTCATCTGCCTGCTTCCTTTAGGCTACTGAGTTTGGGATCTCTTAATGTCTTTAATAATATCTTCCACAACATCTCTATGAATATACAACAAAGCATTTCATATGTTTCTATAGTAACAATCTCAATGTAACTAATCATGCTTTCCTTTTAATCTTGGCTCAAAGAGAGATAAGAATAAAATCTAATTCTCAATCATGTAATCTATATTTACCATCATAGTGAACAGACTTGCTTTCTTCCTTTTATGGTCTTGATTTTTACTTTTGATTTGTTCCCCATTAACTATATCTTTACAGGCTTTCTGGGGGGAGGGGGGAAGCAGATTCAATATAAATAAAGTAAAAACATGTTTGTTGAATTGAAATTTTTTTACATTATTTTACTTTATGCATCCCCTTACTGAATACCCACAAGACCTTCTCTGCTGTAACTTATCTACAGGAATTTTTATTTTTATAATATGTATAGGACATGAAGCAGGTAAATGAAACAAAAAGTGCCAAAGCTCAGTTGTTACATTTACTGTTTACTGGTGTGATTTAGAAAGATGCTCAGGATGAGGGAGGGGTGGGAGGGTAAGTTATGTTCTCTCACACATCATAACTGTCCCTAAAGGATCTCACAACACCAGTGATACTCAACCTTTAGCTTGCATCAGAATCACCCAGAAGGCTTGTTGAAAACAGATGGCTGGTGGAGTCTGAGACTGCTTGTCCAATGAGCTCACTGGTGATGCTGATTCTGCCCATCCTAGAAGTACCAGGTAACCATGAACCGAACTCGAATCCTAAGTGTAGAGGAGTCTTATTTATTCTTAAATTTCCATTAAATTACACTTTCTCACATATGGGAGACACTTAGTATGTAACTATTGAAGGAATTAAGAGTTTGACGTGACATAATAATATTTAGCTAACAGGGTTTTGGTGGGGCCTCAATTAACAGGAAGTTCAGCTACTGAAAAAGAAGTACCTCATTTCATCAGTCAATTTTGCCTTTTTCTAGTGTATTGGGGAATCTCACCTTTGTATTTGAAAACACATTGTGCTTTTTCTTCCATGAGGGATGTATATATAATCAGAATGTTCCTGTTTTTATTTATTTATTTTTAATTTTTTTTGAAGATTTTATTTATTTATTTATTTGAGAGAAAGAGAGCAAGAGAAAGCATGAGCAGGGAGGAGAGGGAGAAGCAGGCTCTCTGCGAGGAGGGAGCCCAATGTGGGGCTCAAATCCCAGGACCCTGAGATCATGACCTGAGCTGAAGGCAGACGCTTAACCTACTGAGCCATCCAGGCACCCCCAGAATTTTCCTGTTTTTAAATGCAAATACCCAAAATAGAATTGGATCTGTAAAATTCTTAAATCTAGAAGGAAGACTATGTTTAACTCTTAATTTCTATTGGTGTACTATATATGAATGTAGTTAAACTTCTTATGTTTTTAAAACTTTGCAAATGATAATTTAACCATTTTCATTAAAAAAACAATTCATGGATACATTTTTCATGTTAACTTTTTATTTTATTTTTTGGTAAAATAAATTTTTAAATAAGAACTAAATTGTGTCTTTATCTTTCTTTATTTCAGACTATATCCTAACTTCAACAGGCAGCTAAAATTAACTAAAAGTTAAACTGTAAAGTGTTTATTTTGTCCTAGCAGTTAAGATAACACCTGGCTCATGTTTACCAAAATTATTTCTTTCCTCCTGGACATTCAACTGTGTTACATTTCTTTCCCTTTCTTGCAGGTGTGGCTATGATCACTGAGTTCTTGCCAAAGGAATATGGCTGAAAGTGGTAAAATGTCTATCAAGGGCCATCCCAAGAAAGACTCCCACGGGATCCTGCACCCTAAAAATAGGGTAAGACACCCAAGAGACTAAAGGAGCCTAGTGTGTGAATGACAAAATGGAACAGGATTACCCTTAATTTCAACTAGTCTTTATCTGAGCTGGAAATAAACTTCTATTAAATCACTAAGATCACGGGACTTGTCAGAACTGCTGGTATTCCTTCAACTTATATCAAAATTAGTACCTTGCACTTGGGTCCTGTCACCATGTTACGAAGTGGCAAATTTTGGTAAAATTACCAGCTTCAGTAACCCACAAGGATGACAACATGCTAACTAATAAGAGTCAGCTGGGCTGTGATGCCTATTTATGGCTGCATCATGAAAGTATTGTAAGAATGAAATTAGCTTTCTTTATTGTATTAGTGTTGTTTATTGTATTATTATTTCTTTTTTATTTTTAAAATATTTTTTAAAAGATTTATTTATTTATTTTAGAGAGAGAGTGTGTGCATGAACAGGGGGAGAGGCAGAGAGAGAAGGAGAGAGAATCTCAAGCAGACTCCCTGCTGAGCATGGAGCTTGATCTCAGGACCCTGAGATCATGACCTAAGCAGAAATCAAGAGTCGGATGCTCAATGGACTGAGCCAAATAGGCACCGCAGTATTTCCTTATATTTAAGTAGGAGAACAAAAAGAATAGAGATAGTCCAGAGCTTTAAAAGTTTGTAAAAGCTTTGGGTGCAATATGGACCTCAGCAACTGAATGTCAGGTTTGAAAATGTCCTTGAGATTAAACAAAAGAAAAAAAAAAAAAAAAGCTTATTAGGATGTGTTAAAAAAAAAAAATGACTGCTTACATAAACGATCAGATTGAGAGTTTTACCTCCACACTTGGATCAAGGTAGCCATCACTAATTTGAGAGAGGAAGGAACATTGAGGTGAGATGTAAAGAAATAAAGGAGAGCTTACATTTTGTCTAAGCAATACTTTGTGTTTACTGCCAAATGGAAATGATCAGAAACAAATCAACTGGAAGCCTACCAGTTTTTGAGGAAATCTTATTGACAAAGAAACAAGGAGTTCAGACTAAAAATATTCTGGCACCCTGAAACTCAAATCAGCTTTTGGATTCTGAGGCTTGCATATCCAGGAAGCAGGTAAGGAGACGGATTCCTCAGGGTAAGAGAGGGACCAGTGCCCACTTTAGATGTAGCCATGGAAGTAAAAAGGTAAAGCTAGGTGCCTTATTTTCTATATAAGAGATAAGAGAGTTCCTGTCATTTGATAGAATCTAAGTCTCAACCCAGGAATATTTCAAAATTAATATGAAGTGGGAACTACTCCTTGTCCTCCATTCTTCTTTTCCCAAGGAGTTTTGTTTTTTGTTGTGTTTACCCTAATCTGGTTCTGCCCTAGACTTTGGATGTGTGTGTCAGGTGGGTGGGTAGGAATATCTTTTAGACCTTGGTCTTTTGGAAAAGACTACTGCCCCAAAATCTTAGACACTTTGATTCTGGGATGCATATTGTCTCCTTTAGGATGAGATGAATATGTTGTATGTGGAAGATGAAGGTTGAGACAGATATTTGGAAAACTATGATTGGGACTGGCTCATTGTTTACTATACTTATGTTCCACTTTTCCTGGACACATCGCTAGACTAATTTCCCAGTCCCCACTGAAGTTAAAAGTGACCTTATGACAACAATGTAGAAGACAACAAAACTAAAAAGCAACCTACCAAATGGGAGAAGATATTTGCAAATGATATATCCAGAAAGGATTAGTACCCAAAATATATAGACTTCTACAACTCAACATCCAAAAACTGAAGAATCCAGTTTAAAAAAAAAAAAAAAAATGGGCAGAAGACATGAACAGACATTTCTCCAAAAAGACATATGGATGGCCAACAAAAACATGAAAAGATACTTAACATCACTCATCATCAGGGAAATGTAAATCAAAACTACAGTGAGATATCACCTCACACCTGTCAGAATGGCTAAAATAGGAGACACAAGAAACAACAAGTGTTGGCAAGGATGTGGAGAAAATGGAATCCCCTTGTACTGTAGGTGAGAATGCAAGCTGGTGCAGCCACTCTGGAGAACAGTATGAAGTTTACTGTAAAAGTTAAAAATAGAACTACCCTACAATCCAGTAATTGTACTACTGGGTATTTACCCAAAGATACAAAAAAACACTGATTCAAAAGGATACACGCACCCTTTTGCTTATAGCAATATTATTTACAATAGCCAAATTAAGGAAGCAGCCCAAGTATCCATCAATAGATGAATGGATAAAGAAGATGTGTTACACACACACACACACACACACACACACACACACACACTGGAATATTACTCAGCCATAAAAAAGAATGAAATCTTGTCATTTGCAATGACGTGGATGGAGCTAGAGTGTATTATACTAAGTGAAATAAGCCAGGGAAATACAGATACCATATGATTTCATTCATGTGGAATTTAAGAAACAAATGGGCATAGGGAAAATAAAAAAGAGGCAAACCAACAGACTCTTAACTACAGAGATCAAATTGATGGTTACCACACAGGAGGTAGGTGGGGGGATTGGTGAAATAAGTGATGAGGATTAAGGAGGGCACTTGTTGTGATGAACACCATGTGTTGTATGGCATTATTAATTCACTATATTGTGCACTTAAAATTAATAGAACACTGTATGTTAACTATACCGGAATTACAATTTTAAAAAAGTGACCTTATGACTCAATTCTGGTCAATGGGATCCAGGTGGAAATGATTAACTCACTTCTAAGCATGCCCATACCTTGTGATTAAGTCTCCATCTGCTCAACCCATCTGCTGGATGGACAGAGAAAACACTGAGGCCCTAGAGGAAGGCTGAGTCACAATGGAAGGAACTACTAGATGATGGGCATTGTGTTAGACAATTTATATCCATTCTCTCACATAGCTTTGCAGTTGTTCAAAGAGGAAGGCATAACAAATGCTAATTTTATCTATGATGAAAATCAAAGCTCAGAAACATTAAGAAACTCAACTACAGTTATACATCTTTTAAGTGGCACAAGCAATGCTTATTTTAAGGGTCTATGATAAAGGTCTCAAACCTAGAAGAAATTTTATGAAAATCTTTTCTTGTGGCACAAAATAATAATTTACATTTTAATTAAAAAACCTAATTCTCACTTAAAATGTTCAAATTTTCTAAATTCTTAAACAATAAGTACTATCCAAAAAAATCCAATAAAAACAAAAATGTGTTTACAACTATGAATTAGTTTGTTCATGCATTCAAATATCTACCATTATACGTATTCTCATTTTGATAAACTAAAGAAATATAAACTTGAATGTGATATTAATGCTTCTTTTGGATCCACTGAGTGATATTCTAGTCTAATCTTTTAACTAAAATTAGCTTAACTGGCTCAATATATTTAGTGTTTTAATCTAAGCAGAGTCAAATGGGAAGGGAAAAAAAGCAAGTGTAATGTTGTAAAGAAAGATTTTTTATAGGGTGGTAAGTATGCCCTAAGTGAATTGAAAAAAAGTTTTGTGAATTCTTTTTTTTGGAAAAAAAAATGTGAAGTCTTAAAATGAAAAAGATGTAACTCTTTAAAAACATTTTTTGCCAATAACTTATTTTTCATAACCCTAATGTAAGGCAGTAAGAATTGATATGTCAAACACTGACCTCATAATAACGCCCGTATTTGTAAAGGAAATGATGAAATAGAATAAAATGTGAGCCTAAAAGTTCCAGGTTACCATTTAAAACTTGGTATGGAAAACAAAGGCAAAATAAATTAAATTTCCTTACTCCCTACAGCCCACTGACAAGTCCTTGAAACAAGCAGAATCACCTTCCTCTAGGAACTCAGCTGCCTCAATGTTAATACTTTGCTAAGGGCAAGAGGCAATTTTAGCCAGAGCCCCAGGATTTTGTGAGTCTACTTTAACATATAAAAATTCCTTTAGAAACTTCCTTTATCTCTAAATCCCCTAAGACATATGTTAGCAATCACCCCCCAACCCCATGCGTATGACCCACCGATATACATCTGAAGGGCTTCATGACTAGGGTTTTGCTAGACAGTAATAAATGATAGCTAGCCCCCCTAAGGTCCTGGCAACCTTGCTTCCAAAATTCCTTAGAGACTTACACTATCCCTAACACCCTCCCAACTTGAAAGTATATAATGGGCCACTCCTCCTGACCCTGGTTGAGCCCTTTCTGCCCATGGGTCCTGTCCCCATGCTTTAATAAAACCACCTTTTTGCAGCAAAGATGTCTCAATAATTCTTTCTTGACCATCAGCTTCAAATCCCAACCATTTCCTACATCAAAACTTGGTTCTGCCCTGTATTACCTGTATGTTGTTGGGTAAATTTCTTTGAAGTAGCTACTTTATTTCCTTGGTTGTGATATAACTTTAAATCTGAAACATGGCATTGTTGTGAGTCATCAGAATAGCAGATACAAAGTAATTGCTAGAGCAATGCTGTGGCTGCAGCAAACATTTAGTAAATGTTAGAAGTGTTTAGATATTAAAACTGTTCATATTAAACCAGAATATTAAACTTTTATAAGGAAATGGAATACATGTGTGTGTCAGAGGCCACAGATATTTAAGTAACATATTTGATTTGTCTGATTAGTTGTTTCTTTAAAAGCATGGTTGTAGCTCCTAGTTTGGGTCTAACCTGCTTGAATTTCTCTACAATGGTTTCTTCTCAGTGTTGCATGTGACTTCATGCCTATTTACATCTTAAATAAATACTTAAAGACATTTATATCTTTCAAAGTTGACTTCATAATCATTTACTAGGAACCTCATTATATCCTACTAGGTGAGTTAAACAACACAATTCACACAAGGTCAAATCTTAATACATTGCTTTGGGGAATGGCATGAGCAAAGCTTTTTATTTTGGAGAAAATGACCAATCAAATCATGTTCACATTAATCTTTGTGGGTATTTTATCTCTTTTCTACTCTTTAATTATCCCATGGACCAAATATTTAATCTCCATTCAGTGGAAACAAGAGATGAAATAATTTAGAAGTTATTAAAAAAAAAAAAGTCCATCTATCACAAACAGAGCCTTACCTATATTAGGCACTTAAATATATTAAATTAGATTTTATTTAAATTACGCTTCCAAACAATAAATACCATCCACTCATACTGAGGTGAATGCAAACTGAGTAGTTTTGAACAAGAAGAATTTTTAGAAGCCCTAAAATGAAGAGTAATTACACTCATTTAGGTAACCATCATATCTATAGGATTCAGCTTTCAAGTGAATTAAGCATTGAAGGATAGATTTATTTGACAGTTTGCTGAAGAGCACCTCTGAATTGCAATATTTTTGGTTCATATGCATGTGTACAAGACCAACTACTTTGAAAATGAAGTGCTGAGAAAAATGTCAAGAGATCAATTTGGTGCAATCATTGCTCTGGACTTAAGTACTGTGGAATGATGTACAGTAAATTATTGAAGTGTCTCATTTTGAAGGGCACATTAAATAGCATTTAATTATATCTGTTCAAAACATGAAGGAATTTTTAATGCAACATCCAAAATATCTAAAATTAGAATGAAAAATCTGTTTGAAACATTTGTATGCTCACAGAGAAACACTAAGAATGTCAGAACTTCCCAAATAAAGATTCCATTAACTCTCAAAAGGAGTATTTCCTATTTAGTGGCTTATCTATTGCTAATCTCATCTCTAAATTCTTATTGACTATGTCTGCTCTAATTGTTGACATCTCAAACAATTTCTATTTACTCTTACTTAGCATGATGCCTATAGCCCTGCAGGGAGCCCCTTTGAATTCACACACTTAATTACTTCCCTCTCTCCAGGGAAGTGTTATTCTGGCAAAAGGAGAGGGGAGAAAGTTTATTAAGCGGTGTCATAAACTAGACAGTAATATTATAGAAGACATGTGTATAAAAGGAGAGGCCAGAAGAAATATTAAGAAAAATTATCCAAAATTTGGAAATAAGTCAAAAGAAAGATAACATATCCCTTAAATGCCTTATTTTAATAAAGTGCTCAAATATTATCCAAATATCTAGAAGAATATCTGTTTTTGTGCCATTTACTCTTGATTAAAGATTGATATTCTGACAAGTTACATGGTAACTTGTAGATTTTTATCATGACAAATGCAAATGATTCTGTCCATTAGAAAAGATAACCATCAAAGGTTATGGTTTTATTGTCCTGAAGGACATCTATCAGTTTCATAGTTAACCAAGTAATCTTATTTTAGTCCAACATTCACTTTCTAAATGCTGATAAATACCCAGATCTTCAAGGGCTCTTTGAATCACCTTTATTATTCTGCTATTTTCCTCACTGATGAGTTTAATCAAATTTTATACATACTCATTCACAGTATATGATAATCAAAATGGCCCATACCCTGGCAAGTAGATGGAAATGACTAAATTTTTAATACAATTTTTAAACTAAACTTCATGGTAAAACTAAACATTACTATTTTGTATACCTGAATTCAGGTGATGCCATTTCCTAATATGTGAATATTAAATTTTTCAGTAATACCTCATCGTGATTACTCATGTTTTTTTGTTTTGTTTTTTAACGATTTTATTTATTTATTTGAGAGAGAGAGAGAGAGAGATAGTGAGAGCAGGAACACAAGCAGGGTGAGCGGGAGAGGGAGAAGCAGGCCTCCCGCTGAGCAGGGAGCCCGATGCTGGGCTCGATCCCAGGACCCCGGGATCATGACCTGAGCCGAAGGCAGACGCGTAACGACTGATCCACCCATGCACCCCCGTGATTATCCATATTTGATCTCCCCTCAGTATTATCAAAAGTCATATGTGCACCTCACATTATGTAAGTCTTACAGCATTATTTTACTCACCTTTGAGAAGGTAATTGCACACTCAAAAGCAATGTTCACTTTTTTTTTTTTTTTTTTGCTATTCTTTTAAACCTGTTTCATTACCTCATCTTTAAAATGTAAGTACAGAGGTATTCTATTACATTCTATCCTCTATTGTTTTTAACGTTGGGGTAGATGTACATTTAGTGATATGTAAGTGTTGATTACAAAATATACTCATAAAGTATAAACGAACTTCTCGTTTGGATGTTTTTATTTCAAAAGTTACATTAAAAGTTTAATTTTCTTAGAATAACTAAATTATGTAAGACAAGAAAAAAATCACATACATTTTTTAAAACTGATATTCTGAATACTTTGTGAACTAGAATAGGTTGGATTATTGCTATAAATGGTGTTAAGTGAAAATTATATATTAAAAATTCAAAACACAAAATTCATTTCATGGGTTCACTTTAATGTCTAAAATAATTTTGTTTCTAAACTCTCTGGGACTCTCTCGACAGCACGGCATCAATATATATACTCATTGTGATAGAAGTGAAGATATTAAAACTTGGGAAGAAGCAATAGAAAATTTTTCATTAATATGTGATCTCTATCATCTTAGAAACAATGCCCTAGGACAATACCAGAACAGAAGATGCATATGCATGATCAAGGAATAGATTTCTACTACATGTAAGTCCTCCCTAATAAAGGAAAGAAGGGGAAAATGTGAAATTTATCAGTTATGAAGATATCATTGAATGCATTTTATTATCTTTATAGATATACAATTATATTTATATGCCCAGAGCACTTTCAGATTGGTAACAGGAGTAACAGGCTACTGAATGCATTTAATCCTATAAAAGAAAATATGTGCTTGGGATTTTCAAGATAGTTTAGACTTTACATACAAAAAAATGACCTATAGACATACCCTGCCTGCCACATACTTCAGATGGCCCAAAATGCAGATTCTAGAGCCCCAATCTAGACTCACAGAATCATAATATTTGGGCATTGTCTGAAAACTACATTTTAAACAAGATCTTCTGATGATTCTTATGAATGTTTGGAAATTAATATCTGGAGACTAATGTTTGGAGTCACTGGTCTTAAGGAATGGGAAAAACAATTATTTGAAACTATTTTTGAGGACAAGTATGGAAGACTCCACTACACCATTAGAGAGAAGTGTTCAACGAACTTAAAAAAAATATGAGCAGTTTATACTCGAAAACGAAGTTGAGGGCATTGAATATCACACCACACTAATTACCCATGGATCATTTATTACATTAATTTCCTTTTTTCCTCTTAGGTACTTGGGATTTGACTTCTAATCATGAGCTTTGCTCTTACATTTCTAATGACTTAGACTGTTACGACTGTTTTGTCCAGTATATTTTCAGAGCTATTTGTCTCTTCTTTCAGAATCACGGGGATCTATTTCAATACATCTAATGAAAGGCATAGTTTATATATACTAAGACACATCTAGCTATCTAGTTATTATTTTATTGAAATTAATGTTTTGGAATTGGTCATTTTTGTTTTCCAATATTACATGGTTTTTAATAAAGTAATTTTTATAAATCTAATGTCATATAATGCATATAAATATTATATTTGAATATTAACTAGAATTTGAAAATACCATATGAACTGGAATATGAAAAACAGAGGGTTTTAATGTTTAGATTTTAAGGCCACATATGTATTGTAGTTGAGTTTTTACTTCTAAATGCAAAAATAAATCTCCACTTTTAAATATACAAAAATAGTTTACAGAAGAAATGTGCTTACTGTTTAAATTATTAAAACAATTCTATTGCTTAGTATTATGTTATGTCATTTTAATATATAATGTTAAGCTATTATTCATGTCATTTTTGTTTAAATTTCATTTGATTTTCTGAAACATGACTTAAGGAATACAATTTGTTCTATGTATTTTATAGTCCATAAAGTGTTTATTTCTTTTCAATGTGTGATTATTTTTATGTACAGTAAAGCATAGGTTGTCAGCTGAATATGTTGAAATGTATAATCTTTAAACCTTTTATGGAGAATTCTGCGAATAGCATATCTTTTTCTATATATTTTCAACTGACAGTCAATGGGAAGTTAAAATTATGGCTACAGTTGGAGCCCATGTTCTACTAAAAAGGCTGAAAATAAATTCAGCAGCAAGGTTGCCTGCTTCTGATCATCCCTTGTTATAAATGACTGCTAACAAAATTGTTTTCCCTTAACCGTTGGTGATGTTGGCAGGGGAGCGTCTGAGGTAAACTCAAGACCCATTAATGGAACAGAGTGAGAACAAGGAAGGAAGGAAAACAGTCCTGAAAGAAAGTAGAAATACAGAAAAGTTATTAAGAGTTGCCTAACAGAGCAACGACTTTTTCCCTTGAGTCTAGTTCCTATTTTAATGTGAAATCAATCCTGTTGTTTCTTACTAAAAGGAATTCCTATGCAAAATATTAAAATCATAAAAATATAAACAGATTATCCAAAGAGGAATAAATATATAGCGCATCATTATCCTTTTGTATGGATAACAAATACATAAGATTAAAAATCAAATGGAAGGGGCACCTGGGTGGTTCAGTTGGTTAAGTGACTGAGTCTTGATTTCCACTCAGGTCATGATGTCCTGAGATCAAGCCCGTCTTCCTTTCCCTCTACCCCTCCCCACACCCTGTTTGTGCTCTCTCAACAAATAAACAAATAAATAAAACAAAATTAAAAAATGGGAAAGGAATAACAAATACTGTAAACTATTCACATAATTTTGAAAACATCTATAATAACTTGTATCTGTGTGAGTAATCATCAATGTTCTTTTGTTATTCCATTGGCAATCGAAAGTAGAGGATGATTTCTAGCAATTTTCAGTAAAAAAATTTTACTTTTCTCTCCCCCTAACAGCTCAACTGATCTATCCTACCTCCTTTTCTCCCCTCTCCTGCTCTAGATTTCTTTTTTTTTTACCACTAAAGCAGCTCAATTTTACCAAATATAGGACAAGGATGTCATCAAATCACATCATTTACAGACAACTGACCATTGCAAACAAAGTGGGAAAGGGACAGTTCGCAGTTGATACCACATAGTGTCAAGATATGACACATTTTTTGCTGTGTCATTTTGAGATGTGGTAGCTGTTCAAATAATTAAGTATCATGAAAGAGCTACAAATTTCTACCACATTTTCGCCTCCTTTTCCTACTCTCTACAATATTACAGGTGAACAGAGAAGATTTAGTAGTTATAATTCAGTGGTTCAGTGAATGGACTCTGGTGCTAGACTACCTCAGCTCCAATTCTAGCTCTATCCCTGAGTGCCTCCCTGGGGGAAGACAAAGTGGCTTCATTTCTAATTCTTTCATCTTTACTTATAAAAAGGATATAAAAATAGCACATTCTTCAGAAGGTTGTTGTGAACATTAAATTAGTAAGGCATCCAGCTCACTTTAAACACTGCTGAAGTATTAGTATGTTATCAAGCAAAGTAAAACTGCATATGGCATGATGCTTGCTTAAAAAGGGACAGTAAATCTGTAATGTGCTTTCATATGAGTCCAAGAAACATATAAAATTGGAATCATTATTGATCTTAAGAAGATTATATAAAAATGACATGTTAGGTTATATTAGAGGAAAACGTGTTAGTTAAGAAACTGCACTACCATTTGTTGTTGATGTCTTTTTTTTCAAAAAAAAGACTTTATTTGAGAGAGACAGAGAGAGAGAGAACAAGCAGGGGGAGGGGGAGAGGGAGAAGGAGAAGCAGACTTCCCACTGGGCAGGGAGCCCAAAGTGGGGCTTAATCCCAGTACCCTGAGATCATGACCTGAACCAAAGGTAGATGCTTAACCGACTGAGCCACCCAGGTGCCCGTGTTGTTTATGTCTTAATTGCCAAACAAAGACAGCATATCATAGCTAAGAATAAGAGCTCTTTCATTAGAATGCCCGAGTTCGTATCCTATTCCTCTACTGACTGGCTGTGATATCTTAAGTACCATTTTTGTATCAGCTTCTATATCTATAAAATGGAACTCAAGCTGAAACTGAACTCACAGATCCACTGTGAGTTAATTGATGTCAAACAAAGACAGCAAAGCCTGAGATGCAGTGAATGTTCAATGACAGAGGAGCTCTATTACCAGTGTCATTATTAGTAGCAGTAATAATAATCAGCAGCAGTCAATAATTTCATGTTATTTCATGTCATCTTCAAAATCACATCCCAATAATTTTGTGAGGTATTAAAAGAACCATTTGGCAAATGAGGAAAATGTGATTCAAAGAGACAAAACCGTAAGTGAGTTAACTGGAATTTGAGCTCAAGTCCATTTGGCCCCAGAAATAACTTCCCTGTAGTACATCAGCAGATCTTAGGGTAGTTCAGGGAATCACAGGGTTGCTGGAGATTCTATCAAGGGTCTAGGAGATCAAAACTATTTTCTTTTTTTTCTTCTAAACTGTTTTCTTAACACTGCTAAGTTGTTATGTTCCTTTTTTACTTCATTCCCTCTCTGGTGCAAAGTGGAGTTTTCCAGAGACTCTAAGACATGTGATATTGCAACAAATTGAAAGCATAAAGACAAATGTGAAATGATTACCCTCCATTAAGTCTGATATTAAAGAGATCTACAAAAATGAAAAACAATTTTTCTATTTTTTGTTTTTGAAAATATATTTTTTAAAAATAAAACACATGGCATGCAAATATGCCATGAGTTGTTATTTTATGGAAATAAAAGAAATATTTTCATAATTTCTTAATTTTACTTTCTTATATGGCCAATATTGATACATACAATCCGTATAAACAAAAGCTCTTGAGGTGTCAATAAATTTAAGATTGTGTTAAACCAAAAGATTTGAGAGCCACTGTAGTGTTCATTTTCTTTAAATCACACAGACATAGCAAGCACAACAGGTATTTTACTCCTGGTTCTCCAGTTGCAGAGAGCAGATCATGGCATGTCTCATCCTCCATGACTGTGTGAGCCAATTGCCATTATAAATCTCCTTTTATTTATTTATCTGTTTGTCTGTCTGGTCATCTGTCCATCCGTCTATCCTATTGGTTAGTTTTTCTGGTGGATCCTGACCAATACAGAAATGTTATTATTTTACCAATAAGTATGTTGTTTGCTTTAAATTATCTGGTAAAAAAAAACGCTCTTATATAGTTTTCTAAGAATTTTATGACAATTGAAAAATTTCATCTAATATTTTTTCTTTTTTTTTAAGATTTTATTTATTTATTTGAGAGAGAGAATGAGAGAGAGAGAGAGAGCAGGAGAGGGGGGAAGGTCAGAGGGAGAAGCAGACTCCCGCTGAGCAGGGAGTCCGATGCGGGACTTGATCCCTGGACTCCAGGATCATGACCTCAGCCGAAGGCAGTTGCTTAACCAACTGAGCCACCCAGGTGCCCTTATCTAATATTTTTCTTATCTATTGAGAAACATGAACATTTTCTCCTATATTCTATAAAAATTTTGAAATATATTGAACTTAAACCAACTCAATTTTGCTATTTTCATATGCTGTTTGATTTATTTTGGTACTTTTTTTTTTTTTGACAAGTAAATCAGCTTTTATTTCATAGCACTTTTTTAAAGTTTTGATTTAAATTCCAGTTAGTTAACATGCAGCGTAATACTAGCATGGAGCCTGATGTGGAGCTTGATCAATCTCATGACTCTGAGATCAAGACCTGAGTCCAAATCAAGAGCTGGACACTAGACTGAGTAAGCCACCCAGGTGTCCCATAAAGCTTTACTATTAATGGGAAAACATATAGTGAACCCTCCATTTCTACAACAGTGAATAACATTTCTAAGACTACAACATCCAGGTTTGTCACCAAAGATTCTTTCTTCTCTGTGAATTCCTAATATGGGCATTAGCAGCTTCTGGCTTTGGGGTTCGCTGTGATCATTCCATTTTACCAATCCCTCTTCTAACTGATAGACTAGTAGAAATGAGCATATTGAGGACTAAGAACCCTTCTATTTTCCTAAAGTGTCAGTACATCTCTACTCTGAAGTGGGCAAATTGTATAGTTTCACTTCCTAATGGCAATATAATTTCATTTATTTCAGAATTCTTGTCTGGAGTTACAGAGGAATGAAGGTGAGTCTGAGGTGCAAGTGGGAACATTTCCTGAACCAAAAGTTCTGACCATGAACATCATCCTGACTTATGAAAAATAGTTGTGAGAACTAGAGACATTAATTCTGGATGAGTCTTGGTTTAGAGATAGGTTGTGCATATAAATGAAAAATTATCACACTTAAAAAATGTAATTTTTTGACTCAGTATAAGGAAGAACTCATAAAACAACTATAGTAGTCCAAACTGATCAACTTTCCCTCAGGATATAATTAAGTACCTGTAATTAAAAGTCCTCAAACATTAAGTGGGTTATATTTGTCAGAAGGAAAAGAGAGAAGATCCTAGCATCCAATTGGTACAAGGTCTCTATAACCTTTGAGTTTCTCCCAAAGCAGAGATACTCTGTTTTCAGAATAGAAACATCAGCTTTGGAAAAGATACAGACTCTAGCCTGGGCAGATCTGATCTCCCTGTTATATTTAAACTTGCTTTCCAACTGACTCACACATTCGCCAAGAGAATGGAATGTAATTACTTATTTCATTTTTAAAAGTGTTTCCTAGGAGCAAAGTAGGAGAGAGGGACTCTTAGTAGGAGGAAAGAAAGACAAAATGAAGACTTACCACAGATAAAATGCCTTCAAGGCCATTGTCTTGCCAACATTTTATTTGGTTGTATTTCTAGGTAACTTCTCTTTTCCCTTAGTCCTAGCACTTTGTGAGAAATGAGGATGAGTAGTTAAGTGCACAATTGGGTGAATATCAGAGAGGATAAGGCAAAATAAAGACTAGATTTAATTTGCACATTTGATACAATAATCAATGTTAGAAATAATAATGAATTAACATTATTCAAAACAAAAGTTAGAAGACCCTGCTTGACTTAGCTAAAATAACCATCAAGCTACAATTCTACTTTCTTAGGTATATGAAGGACAATCATATCTTTAAAATCTCATCGTTAATATTAGTTTACCATTAGTAAGAAAATTAATACTATTTTACACAATACCCATTTCTTCCTGACATATTAAAATCATAAATTATAGAATATAATTTTAGCTTTTTATGATGAGAAGAAGTTGGAAACAATCACTGTGTAAGGAAAGTTTTGTGAAGTTATTACCTTTATAATGATCAATTATATTGTCTACAATTCTTAACATTAGAATTAGGCATTTGAGCTAAAGTAGCATCACTAATGATCTGTGACCCCCATGAGTCTTGACTCTTGATATTGATGTTCCTATGTAGTCCCATCTGACATTGAGTAAAGCCAAGCTGTATAACCTATAAGGATATTGTAGAAATTATGGAATATAGGAAGGAAGGCTTCTACCTTATGTTCTTTTGGATTGTTCCCTCTGAGAGAAGCCAGCCACCATATCATGTGAACACTCGAGCAGAAGCCAAGATAGGAAGAAACTAAGGTCTGTCAACCACAAGGTAAGCATCTTTCAGAAACAGACAAGATTTCAGAAGATGGAGGCCCCTGTCCATGCTCTTTGAAGGTACTCTCCTCTGAGAATCTGAGCCAAAACCACCCAATTTAGCTACTCATGTCTTGACACATAAATATTATGTGAGATATTAAAAATTTATTTATTTATTTATTTTTAAGATTTTATTTATTTATTTGAGAGAGAGAGAATGAGAGACAGACAGCACGAGAGGGAAGAGGGTCAGAGGGAGAAGCAGACCCTCAGCTGGGCAGGGAGCCCGATGTGGGACTCAATCCCGGGACTCCAGGATCATGACCTGAGCCGAAGGCAGTTGCTTAACCAACTGGCGCCCTTAAATATTTATTTTTTAAGCTGTTAAGTTTTGGAGTAATTTGTTATGCAACAATAAGTAATACAGTACTATAAAATATATTTGTATAAATATGCAAATATTTATATAAATTATGTTAATCCGTTCACTGATTCAGTATCAAAGTGAAAAAATTCTTCAGCCTTTGCAAATATCCACATTACTCTTAGACACAGCACATTACTAACTCTCACAGGGGAACTTTAAAAAGACCCAGGTGTACATTCAGGTCCACACAGACTGACACAATAATGACTTTAAAAAGTATCTCTAGTTAATAAGCAAAGGACATTTATACATATACACAGATATACACACATGATAATTTAAGCTTCACATTACAGCAAGTTCAAGGGAAAATGAGCAAGGGGACATTGTGAAAGGACAACAGTCTTGCTTATTCCATTGAAAGAATAGTAGAGACGATTCAGGGAAGTTCTATTAAAATTAATGTGACCTTTCAAAAAAAAAAAAAAAATTAATGTGACCTTTCAACACATATTGGTTTTTTTGTTGTTGTTTTGTTTTTTCTTGGCTAAATTCTCTTTTAGGGAGTTGTTAATGTCCAAATTTGGTAGGGGATAACGTCTGGTAAAAACACATATATTTAACTTCTTTGTATTAATTATTTAATACTAAAAATTTTTGTGATAAGAATCAAAGATGGGAAAAATATTCTCTTATTTTATTGCAGTAACATATCATGAACCTTTTTACTTTTGCTTTGTATAACTCATCATTTTGCATTTCTTGAATTTAAAAAATACTTACTTTAAAAGACTGTACTGATTGTGGGGTAAGATCTTTTTTTTTTTTTATATATATAAAGGGAGAGATGTAAAGGTTCTCTAAATTCTGATCATCCTAAAGCACATTAGTATAAGAATAAGGAATCACTATAAGAAAATTCACTGATATTTTCAAGTTGGATCTATTTTATTTTAATTAACCTCCTCTTTAAAGTGAAAAAAATGATAGATCTCAGTGTATACACATAAAAAAACTAGTAACTACTTGAATATTTTGATGCAAATTAAATATAACTGATATTTTATAAGAATATATGTTTTCATGTATCTATGTAGTATTCTAATTACTTATTTAATATGAGAAATAGATACATTAAGTAACATATTAAAAAATGACAAACTAGGGTGCCTGGGTGGCTCAGTTGGTTAAGCAACTGCCTTCGGCTCAGGTCATGATCCTGGAGTCCCAGGATCGAGTCCCGCATCGGGCTCCCTGCTCAGTGGGGAGTCTGCTTCTCCCTCTGACCCTCCCCCCTCTCATGTGCTCTCTCTCTCTCTCAAATAAATAAATAAAATCTTAAAATAAATAAATAAATAAATAAATAATGACAAAATATTAGATCTCCAGAATTAAGTAGATAGTGGCCACATCCAAAATATCAGGGAGAAGAATTTCAAAATTTATAGCTTGACTTTTTAAATTATGAAAATACACGTTTTAATTCCTTTTATAGCAACCTTTTTCTTTATGCTTTCTATGGAGATATTTTTCATTGCTAGAGAAAATTAATAAATATGCATTGTCAGCTGTAGAAAAATTGGAATATTTTTGTGTTGTCATATAACTTTTTCCAAATGAATTCCTATTTATCTTCACAACTCTTTGCACAAACATTTAGGGGCTATAAAGTCAGTAACATTTGATCTCTGAACATTTCTATATTCCCTCAGACTCAACCAATATTAGAGAACACCAAAAAGTAATTTATCATTGTGTCACACTTGCCTGAAGAATTTCTTAGGGGCCTAAGAAGACCGATGAGGTTAATCATTAAGCCCAAAAAATCCCTGAAGGTGAATTTTTCTCTTTGATGTACACAGATAATTCTGTCTTTGTTGAAGATGGCTCATGGATCTTTGTTCTCTATGCCAACCTTTAGGTTTGAGATACCCTATTGAATATCCTTATCTTAATGGAACCTCGAGTCAAAATACTCACTTATACATCAATCTAGGTAGTAGATAGTTCAGTCTTGGTCTAGACTATGTTCACTGTTGGAGTAGAGGCAGGTTAGCTAAACATTGGGGCAAATACAGAGAATTGTTAATGGGAAATTGGAACTGAGATTCTCCTTGAAAAGGAATTTTAGTTGCACTGGATAGGTTTTTCATAATATATCTTGCAAACTAATATGGTCCCCAATAAAAGTCTGTTTGCAAGGAGTCTATGGAGACTTCTGAGAGAATAAGCCATAAATGCTGAGCTTAATCTTATTAAGGTCATAATTTTTATAAAGGAGTTTATCTGAAGAAAGCCATGAGACATACTTGAATTTGCTCTAAAACCCTCAGTGTCAAAGAGCAAAGGATGCAATACTTAAAAATGACAGAGTTCTAAACCTCTAGCAGTTCCAAACGACCCAGCAATTATACTCCTGGGCACTGATCCCAGAGAAATGACTATTTATTTTCATACAAATACCTGTACACACATGTTGATAGTAGCATTATTTGTTATTGCCTAGAACTGGAAATAACTCAAATGTCTTTCAAGAGATGAATAGTTATACAAACTGTCATATATCCATACCATGGAAAACTACTCAGAGTTAAGAAGGATGGACTACTGATAAAGACAACAGTTGGGAATAGCTGGAATAAAGAAAGATCCAGGGAATTACGTTAAATGAAAAAAAAAAAAAAAAAAAAAAAAAAAAAAAACAAGGCCAATCCCAAATGTTTACATATGATTTCACTTATATAACATTACCAAAATGATAAAAATGGAGATATGGAGATGGAGAACTGATGGAGTAGTTGCCACAGACTAGGAAAAGAGGAAAAGATGGGTGAGAGGAAGGTGGGTATTGTTACAAAAAGGCCACAAGAGGAACACATGTGGTAAGGGAGCTGTTTTGTATCTTTACTGTGGTGGGAGGTACACAAACCTACCTGTGGTAGAATGAAAAATGGACTCCAAGAGGTATCCATGCTCCAATCCCTGAAACTCATAAATGTTACCTTATTTGGAAATGGGGATCACTAAATTAACCCTAGACTATTCAAGTGGACTCTAAGTACCATCATAACTGTTGTTATTAAAAAAGAAAGGCATGGGGAAATTACACAGAAAAGGAGGCAATGTGACCATGGATACAGAGATCAGAGAAATACAACCATAGGTCAAGGAACAAAGCCAGACAGCAGGGCTGGAAGAGCCAAGAACACTGATAAGAGTTGTTTCACTAAAAACTATCAGAGAACAACAACGACAAAAAACTGGAGAATATCTTCATGACTGTAATGTATGCAAATATAAAACATGATACAAAAAAACTTGTTAATCATAAGAAAATAAAATATGTTAACAATAAGAAATGTAATTTCTTAAAAAAAAATTAAGAGAATGAAAAGACAATTGACAGAATGGGAGAATGTTTGCCATTTAGGTTTGTGACAAATTAGTCATATGTAAAGAGTTCCTACAAAACAAAAAGTCACTATGAAAAAAGAAACAGGCAAAAAGTTTAAACAGAATGACTTTACAAGAGAGCATAGCTAAATGACCAATAAACATAAAACAATGATTAATTAGTAATCAAGGAAACGTGAATAAAGACCATGATGTATTACCATTGTACAATTATCCAAATGGTTATCATTAAAAAGGAAGTCAATACTAGGTGTTAGGTTGTAGACAAATTGAAAATTTCTTACACAGACAATGAATTAAAATTAATATATCTATTTTGAAAAACTTTTGTACTGGGCGCCTGGATGGCTCAGTTGGTTAAGCAACTGCCTTCGGCTCAGGTCATGATCCTGGAGTCCCTGGATCGAGTCCCGCATCGGGCTTCCTGCTCGGCAGGGAGTCTGCTTCGTCCTCTGACCCTATCCCCTCTCAGGTGTTCTCTCTCTCTCAAATAAATAAATAAAATCTTTAAAAAAAAAAAAAAGAAAAACTTTTGTACTAATTTGAATATATACATTCTTTATGTTCCAGCAATTTCAATCACATATATATCCAACAGAAATAAGTACAAATATACATACACATATGCTTAGAACAATATTCATACTACTACTAAACTGGAAATGACCCAAATGTTGTCTACATTTTAATGATTAAATACTCATATTCATATATAGCAATATTATAGAGCAATAATGAAATAATTATAAGTGTATGTATACCACGGATGAATCACTCAAAAATTGTTCAATGAAAAAAGAAACATAAAAATGTATATAATTAGTACATAGTGAACAATTCTGTTTATGATATGAAAAAGATATAGAAAAGGGATTGCACTAAATTTATAGACTTGGAAATATTTTTATTCTTGTTATTTGGATTATACAATCTGGGAGTACACTGTATTTTCATACTTATTCAGTATTTATTCCATTCTGAGAAAATTCTCAAATTTTCTTTTTTTCACATAGGTCATGAAACTTTTGGTAAGATAATTTTCTTAATCTTATATGTATATCAAGAACTGTTGCTATTATGACCAAAAACTTATCAATATATTGCATTTTCTAATTTGCTAATAATAATGTTAGGAAATAAATTCAAAATTTTAGAATGTATTATATGAAATTAATCAATATGTAAATACAGAACTTTATGGAGTTTCATCGCAATGCTACTTATTGAAAATTTAGGGAAAATGATCACTAATAAAATATTGCTTAAATAAAATGGGTACAGTCATATAAAGGAATAATGAGTCAATAAAAATAATGTAGTATAGGGGACGCCTGGGTGGCTCAGTTGGTTAATTGTCTGACTCTTGATTTCAGCTCAGGTCATGAGATTGAGTCCCATATCTGGCTCCACTCCCAGTGCGGAGTCTGCTTCAGAGTCCCTCTCCCCCTCTTTCCTGCTGCCCCTCCCCCTGCTTGCATCAATCAATCAATCAATCAATCAATAAATGATATCTTAAAAAAATAAGGTATGTGAACCCTTAATTATTTGGAAATGAGGAGAAACCATTGCTAAGTGAAACAGCATGTTAAAAATGTCATGTATGGTATGAGTCCATGTAAATATCCATAACTCAAAGAAAGTATAAAATGGATACATACTAATTATTATTATTTTTTTTAAAGATTTTGTTTATTTATTTGACAGAGAGAGATACACAGCGAGAGAGAGAACACAAGCAAGGGGAGTGGGAGAGGGAGAAGCAGGCTTCCCGCAGAGCAGGGAGCCCGATGCGTGGCTTGATCCCAGGACTCTGGGATCATGACCTGAGCCGAAGGCAGATGCTTAATGACTGAACCACGCAGGCACCACCCCATACTAATTATTGACAATAGTAATATGTCAGTGTCATGGTTAGGATTGGTTTGTACTCTTTTTAATTATCTGTTTTCCTGAGTTTTTAACATATAGCTTACTTTAATACTAAGATTTTACAAGCTATTATATTTTTACTGGAAATCTGCCTTTCCTCCTTTTTAAGAACAATGGACACTTTTAAAAATATCAGTAAAATCTCTGCAGAAAAGGGCACTTCCAAAAATATCATCTGAGTAAATGGAATCAAGCAGACCAGGTTAAAATCCTGGCTTGGCTTTTGTGACCTTATGCCTTCAGAAATTTACTTCTATGATATTTGATTTCCTCATCTATAAAATTTTAAAATGAAATAATCACATAGGATTTGTTGGTCTTGTCTTAAATAAATTTATAGTTTATATTATGACTTTTGTCATAATTATTAATATACTGGAGAAACCTTTGGGGGTCATATTTTGGTACATTGATGACCACCTTCAATAACCACAAATCAACACAGTATACTTCTAAAAGTAGATGTTACTTCCCACTTATATAATTACTTTTCAAAATGTTGTCTATCATTTCAATAAAGAAGAAACTGGTTTCAATAATTTTATAAATTTAGGGGCACCTGGGTGGCTCAGTCAGTCAAGCATCTGCCTTTGGCTCAGGTCATGATCCCAAGGTCCTGGGATCCAGCCCCATGTTGGGCTTCCAGCTCAGTGGGGAGTCTGCTTCTCCCTCTGCCCACCCTCCCCACATGTGCTCGCTCTCAAATAAATAAGTAAAATCTTTAAAAAATAATAATTTTATAAATTTAATAGAAGAAAATACATAATCATGCACCTTGATTTTTGTAACTGCACCTTTTCTGTTACATTTTTTCCAAGAAATCTTTCCTCATTTTAAAATGAGCCAAACTAATTATCCTTCAATTTATCTACATTTGAATCCCTTACATCAATTGCATTGGAAGCAAAATGAGCCTTTGAGAATAAGTCTTAAATCTGATATGGAAACCATCAGAATCCTAGAGGAGAACACAGGCAGCAACCTCTTCGACCTCAGCCAAAGCAACTTCTTACTAGACACATCTCTGGAGGCAAGGGAAACAAAAGCAAAAAATGAACTATTGGGACTTCATCAAGATAAAAAACTTCTGCACAGTGAAGGAAACAATCAACAAAACTAAAAGGCAGCCTACGGAATGGGAGAAGATATTTGCAAATGACATATCTGATAAAGGGCTAGCATCCAAAATCTATAAAGAACTTATCAAACTCAACACCGAAAAAACAAATAATCCAGTTAAGAAATGGGCAGAAGACATGAATAGACTTTTCTCCAAAGAAGACATACAGATGGCTACAGACACATGGGAAGATACTCAACATCACTCATCATGTGGGAAATACAAATTAAAACTACAATGAGATATTACCTCACACCTGTCAGAATGGCTAAAATTAACAACAAAGGAAACAACAGATATTGACAAGGATGCAGAGAAAGGGGAACCCTCTTAACGCTGTTGGTGGGAATGCAAACTGGTGCAACCACTCTGGAAAACAGTATGGAGTTTCCTCAAAAGTTAAAAATAGAACTACCCTATGATCCAGCAATTACACTATTAGATATTTACCCAAAGGATTCAAAAATACCGATTTCACTCATATGTGGAATTTAAGAAACAAAAAGCAAAGAGAATGTGAGAGAGGCAAACTAAAAACCAGACTCTTACCTATGCAGAACAAATTGAGAGTTACTGGAGGGGAGGTTTGTGGGGGATGGGCTAGATGGGTATTAAGGAGTGCATTTGTTGAGATGTCTAAGTGATGAATCACTAAATTCTACTCCTTAAACCAATATTATATTATATGTTAACTAGAATTTAAATAAAAACTCAAAACCAACAAGCAAAAAAAGAGTATTTCGAGCTCTAAAAAAAAAAAATCTGATATGGATAGTTCCAAGTTTCAGAAGGTTTGGACTTTTCACTGAGTTTGGAAAAAATAAGTATTTAAGTATAATATGGTATGTCTTTGAAATATATTTAATATTAAAGTTCACATAAAAAGCATTAAAATATCTATGAAACATTAACTTAGAATATATTTCTTGGTAGAATTTGAAATATCAGATAAATATACTCTATAAACAAAATGTTAGACTCAAAAACCCAATATTGACCTTTTCTGTGGTTAATATTATGGCATCTTGTGAAATAAATGTAATTGCCATATCACATGTTCAATTATTGGATAGATATTTTTTTCATATGATGTTTAAAGCATAGAATTATTGTCACATAGATCCCAGTATCTCAATCAAAAAACAAATAAATGACATGTGCATTAAGTTAATATAAAGGAATAACTAGTTCATCTGTCTCAGAATAATATCATGACACCCTAAATAAATTTTCACCACCTGTATCATAGCTTTGCATAGCCCTAATTTTTCTTGATTCAACCAAAACAAATACATTAAGCCATCACAGTGTTAATTTGCTTCTAGTATTATAAAAATATTAGGGGAATACTTATTTCAAGTTTAACGTGTTCATAATCCTCAGAGGAAAAATGTGGTACTTTACATGTGACAAAACATATATGGAATCAGTCTGTAACATCAGCGTGGAAGTCTTAAAAACATAACCACAAATTATTGAATCCTCTCCTAACAAGATGGTGGAGATTCATTTTCCATTCCTTGATTACGTGCTAGACCTAGTGGCTGATTCTATAGGAGTGTGTGGCAGAATTGATGGCATATCATTTCTGGGATTGTTACAAGAAGGCTGCAGCTTTCCTCTTGGGTTCTCTCTCTTCCTGCCCTCCTGCCTCCCTCTTGGATCACTCATTCTCAGGGAAATTAACTGCCATGTTATGAGTTGCTTTACAGAGAAGCCCATGAGGTAAACAGCTGGGGACCTCAGTCCAACAGCAAGCAAGGAACTGAAGCCTGCAAACAACCAGGGAAGTGAGCTTCAAAGTGGATTCTCCAGTCCTAATAGAGCCTTCAGCTGAGTGCAGACCCAGCCAACTGTAATCTTGCGAGAGATCCTGAGCAAGAACCACCCAGGTACCTACTCCCAAACACCAAACCCCCAGAAACTGTGAGATAATAAATATTGTTTTAACCTGCCAATTTTAGGAAAACTAATATAGACAGGAAGAGCACAGGAATGTGCTGACATAACTTTGGCTGCAAGTGTTACTTCATTATTGCAGGGTAATGCAAGATATAGATAAATAATGTTTAACTCTTATCAAATACCTGGTATTATCCCAAGAAAATGGTCATCTAGAAAATAATAAATGATACATATTATAATTTTACCATTTTTTTATTCTGAGTATTATTTCAAATATGTCTTAAATGTTGAACTATTTAAAATAAAAGAAATAAAGAATTGAAATAACTCCTCTATATCTCTATATGACTGCTTTCCCCAACCAGGGTTTAACTTGGATAATTTTTTTTTTAAAGATTTTATTTATTTATTTGACACAGAGAGAGATGGCAAGAGCAGGAACACAAGCAGGGGGAGTGGGAGAGGGAGAAGCAGGTTTCCCTCCAAGCAGGGAGCCCGATGTGGGGTTTGATCCCAGGACCCTGGGACCATGTCCTGAGCTGAAGGCAGACGCTTAACGATTGTGCCACCCAGGTGCCCCTAACTTGGATAATTTTAATAGATCTTCTAAACCTGTACAAATCTTAGACAAGCCAAGAAAGAGCTATTATTCCAGTCACAGAATGTAAAACATCTCCATACAATAATAAAGCATTAGACATTTTAAGTCTAAAATTGAAAGGGAAAGTGTTAAGTCATAACATTTTTGCCTCAGAATGTCTAATGCCAGATTTAGAAATTTTGTAGGTGATTAATCTTACCAGAAACAGTATCTCTCCCCTTCCTTGCAAATAATGCTGAGAGTGACCTTTGTTATCTGCTAGCTTCTAAGTAGTTTTGAAAAGGTAAGTGGAAAAAAAAAAGTTATGTGTTTTATTATGAACAGAGCAACATAACCTTACTTTGGTAGTTAAAACTCAAAATAATGACATATCAGGGACATTTTTAAAAATGTAATCAGGAGCTTCAGCCCTCACTTTAGTTTTTTCAGTAATACAAATAAAGGTTTTTGTTTTCTTTCTGAAGGAGTGTACATTTAAATCATCTGAACAGAATTTTGCAATATGCATACAGAACTCACTCAAGCATCCAAAGAAGATTCTGCTTGTTTCTACGAGAAAAACAAAAAAAATGTCCCCATATTCCTCCCATTACTTCAAAGGACATAGGGAGTTTTTTCCCAAGTACATGCTGACAAAATGGACTGTGCTCTGGGAAAGTACAATCTTCCTAAGTATCTTTTTGTCATTGGCTGAACAAAATCATTGAAACACATGACACTTAAATCCCTCTTGTGTTAGATAATTTTTAAAATTTTTTTAAAGATTTTATTTGTTTGGAGAGAGAGAGAACACAAGCAGAGAGAGAAGCAGAGGGAGAGAGAGAATTTCAAGCACCCAAACAGGGTTTGATCTCACAACCCTGAGATCATGACCTGAGCTGAAATCAAGAGTCGGACGCTTAACTAGATGAGCCACCCAGGCACCTCTGTTAGACAATTTAATTGTTCCATATTATAAAAGTCTTTATCCAATAAACATAATTAGTAGCAAATAGAAAACCAGAGAGGTGAATATGTGTGACCTCAAGTTGTCAAAACTTGTTAGGACTAAGAATGTGGGGAGGCACTTAAAGGTATAAGTGTATAGGACTACTTTAGGAAAATATTATCAGAGGCAAAAAAGCCCCAGAAATCTCTTTATACATAAGTTTTCAGTTAATGTGATACAACACTGATCTTTGCTTAACTTTAGCTTTGTAAATGAGCTAAATACATAAGCGTGGTTAATTGAGTACTACTTTTGGCTTTTGCTTCTCATCTGAAAAACAAATGTTACATCTATGATCTTGAAGTATCTTCTTGTGATCAACTCTATCCTATATTGTTAATCACAGAGTTAATTTGATTATTTTTTTTAAGATTTTATTTATTCATTTGTCAGAGAGAGAGAGAAGGAGAGAGCACAAGCAGGGGGAGCAGCAGGCAGTGGGAGAAGCAGGCTCCCCAACGGGCAGGGAGGCCAATGCAAGACTCGATCCCAGGACCCTGGGATCATGACCTGAGCTGAAGGCAGACGCTGCTTAGCTGACTGAGCTACCCAGTTAAAAGCTACGTTTTGATTCTGATCTAACTATGGTATGGTTTACTTTCCATATCTTTGTTTTGTTGGGGAAGCAGGTCTATAATTCCTCTGAGAATATGGTGACAGCTGTGGATCTGCTTTCTTGAAAAATGCAGATATACAAAGATGACCACAAGACAGAATACAGTCTTAAAGGCAAGTCTCAGAGATAAGCATAGGATTTATGAAGATCTTGCAACAGCAAATGGTTTCTTGCTAAGAGATTTTTCTCCATACTGATAAAGGATCTCAATTTATATTATTTGAAGTGGGAGCTTCTGCAAGGTAGGGCTGGAGGAAGGCAGGGAGAATTCTGCAAACAAAGGGAGATATAGAGAAGAAAGATGAAGCACAAGTGTTCCAATTTCCAAGTTAGAAATTGGAGACTGTTTCCTAAAGAAGAAGCTGGATAAGTAATGGCCAGGTTCTATAATGATCCTGGTGCTACATTTTAATTACATTTTGATTTAGGTAGAATCTTGCAGGTTGGCTTCGTGTCCTAACCACATTCATCACACAGGTTTTATGAGGAATATGTTCCAAATTCTAACAGTGGCTTACAAATGAACTTGTAGAGCACAACCTGTTTGTGATTTGGGAATGACTTGCAATCCTTTCTTTTTATTAATAGTTCATTAAAATATTGGCCATGGGATAAGGAATGAGTTGGAATACATTTAGAACTATAGCAATTTTATAATAAATTTAAGTGATTTCTATGTTTCTATATTTATAATTTGCCATTTAGTCTAAAAGCCACTTTTCAAAAATTTTTCTGACTTTTCATCAAAAAGCACTCATCAACACTAGCTATAGGAAAGCTAAAAAATCTAATGGCTTATTTCTTTGCTTCTACATACATTTTTAACCTGTTAAAAAAAAAGTCAATGAAAGTGTCAGCATAGACTAATTGTATCACAGGCCATGAAACAATGTATTAAAATCAACAGGACTTGTAACATTAAAAGTGAGGGCTGGCAGAAAATCTAGGAAAAAGCTGACAAATAGCAGTTAGATTTATATAGTGTTTACTGCATTTGGTATTATTAAAATGTTTTTTTCAAGTGGGGAAAACCTAGATGTATGCACTAACACTAGCCATCCTTAATAATACCACTTGTATTATTTTTTTAAACAATTACATTCTGAAGCTAGTACACTTCTCTATAAAATGAACAAAATATTTTCTTTTAGTAGCTATTAACATATTCCTCAATAATGTATGTTTTCATAAATTAATAGTCAGTATAATAGTCCCTAGAGACAGTGGAAGAATCCATTAATTGATGAAGAGCTAATTATCAGAAAAGTGAAAACCAGATGACAATAGTTTTCATATATCTAGTGATATCAGATGTAAAAATAATTAATGGCACTTGGTACAAATTATATGAGAGAAGAGATTCCATAGGACTAGTAAATGTGATCCATGGGCTTTAACTATATAATTCTCACATTCTCATTAAAAAACAAACAAACAAACAAAAAATCTACCCCTTGATCATTTCTTCCTGTTAATATTAAGTTTAAATGTGTAATATATGTTAAAAAGTTTACGTTTTCATGCAAAATACCTAATGAAATTTTGACCTTTTCTAAATAGAATATATCTATATCTATAACTGTATCTAGAAAGTGTATAAGTAAATCCAATTAAAGATATTTCTTACTAACCTAAACAATGTTATTACCACTGAGAAGTTCTATACCTTGACAACATACTCATTAGCAAGCCCTTATCCTAAGCTTCTTTTTATTGCAATATTATCAAAGTGAACTACTAACAGTATCCAAAATTCCAAGACTTTATACAAAATCATTCTGAAGTACTTTCAAACTTGTGTAATCCTGAGAAGCATATTTAGAAAAGTGTACCAGCTCCTTCACCTATTCAAAATAGCATGCATACTATGCAAATAGAAAACGTAGTCAAATATGCATCAATCTAAGATCAATTATTAAAGAAAGAATGTTTGAAAATATAAATACATTCATGATTGTGCCAAAGAAATAACAAAACCAACAAGCAATCCAAATGCAACAAGCACCTGCCCAAGTCTGTGTGTCTCTCTAAGCTTTCACATACACCATTTGTCAGTAATTGGTAACTAAAACACAGTGATCTAGCACTTTAGAGAGAAATAAAGACCAATCAGAAAAGGGAATTTCCAATGTTTGGTGATTAATGATAAAATGACAGTGGTATGTCTACCATAATAAGCCTGAAATTTAAACAGAACATGATGATTGCTCAAAGGTGTCTACTAATTCAAAAGAAAAAAATCTTATTTTGTTTGTCTTTGTGATAACCTTTCCCTCAGTATCCTAAAAAGACAAGTGTTGCAAGATATCTCCATTAAAAAAAAAAAAACTATTGTTATATATGTTTGACAAATGCTGTCCACTAAACCTAATTCTGTAAATTGACAAGCATCATACTTTGTATTTGGTTAGACATATAGTATTATAATAGTTTATAAAGCTAAAAAATTATGATGATACATTTTTACTGTTCTTTTTCACTTCCACAATTTCTGATCATTTTGTTTCTTGACCATGACTAATTGATCTTAAAAAATTAGGAAAAGCATATTCACAAAATAAACTAGTATAGAATTATATCATTGTACTTTGCCTTGGTTAATTTACTTAGCAAATTCACTAAGTTCCAAAATTATCATATTTCTTGAACTTTATAAATATCACAATTTAAACCAACATTCATTCAGTATTTAGGAATAATATTTTATATTTCTGACTCAAAATGAAATAATATCTTATAATTATAGCAACCTGACCTGTATGCTTTATATTCTTTGAATGTAGATAAGGAAGAGTTAATCAGAAGTGTCTAATATATAATTTGCCTTTATTATTTCTCAATGATGTATCCTAGCAACAATGAAAGAGTAGTTGTTGCTTTGCTTTCTTCTCTTCTTGGTAAGGAAATAAAAATCTTATTTCAGAAGGCTTATTTACTATCACTATAAAAATTGTCAGAAGTACCTGATCACTCATTACCTTTTTTTTTCTTTTTTTATGGGAAAAAAAGCCAACAGAATATGATTAAATGTTCAATGGAAAATGAAATTCAAGTACTCATACATTTCAAAGCATGACTGTTTTGATGAGTTCTAATGCTGACAATGACAATGTTTCTTAAACATAGAAACTTTAATTAGAAATGCGTTTCTATAGTATGAACATCTGCCATAACCTTAGCCTAAAGTTCTGTATGTGCAAGGAGAAGACAGGACAATAATATATATTTATTATGTATTAATAATATGTAGTAATAAAAATAGACACATTTTGAGTCTAAAGTAGTTACAAAGAATATTAATATTTTCTATTGTAAAATTCTATTCTTCTAAAAAGAACTTGTGTAATTTTAGGAACTTTGTTTTCTACAGTTGAAGGATATCAAAATGTTAAAAAAAAAAATTCTAGAATTTATTCATGCCTTTCCAGGTCATTGACAGCCCTTCCGCAGAGAGCACTGTCTGTGCATGCCAAACACATTGGCAACCAGTGGCCAGTCGTGTGACCAACTTTCACCTGAGCTGAGATTTTCATTTCTTCCAAGTAAGCAGTGGTATAAGGATAATTATTTACAGTGGTAAATTTAATTACATTTTATCAGCCCTGAATGTTAATGTAAAAATCTAATACTGAAATCTCCTTGCTAGAGAGGCTTCTCTAAATCAGAAATACAACAACATCAAAAATAATATTTGGTTATTAGGTTGAGCATTTATGCTAAGAGGGAGATGGGTAAGTTCAGTGGGTAAGAGCAGAGTCTTTGGTGTCAGTTGGTTAGACTGGTTCGTAGCCTGGCTCAGTCACACATTAACTCCATGCTGTTATGTTGGACACCTCTCCTCACTGCAGAAAGATCAGCTTTATTAACTACAAAATGAGAATTATATTAATGCAAAGAAGAGAAATTGGTGTTTTCCACTTTTTTTTTTTTTTTTTTTTTTTTGAGGAAATATAACACCCAACGACATCTATCCCAGGGAACTCGAACTTCAATGAGTCAGCAACTCCACGATCTTTGTTAAAGCATCTCAGCCATCTACATAATAACCCTACAGAGTTGTTAGGAGGGTAAATTGAAACAATGCAAATAAAGTGGTTTCCTGCATTTCTGTTAAACTGAAGCTCTTTGGTAAATGCTACTTTTTAATAATTATTATTGCATTAGAAATCTGATGCCAAAGATATCCAATACATGAAACAGCAAAAATAAAAAAAATAAAAGGAATAATTACCAAATAAATAATAAAAATACACAAGTGTTGATGTCTGTTGGTATAGTTACTCTTCTCTTGCATTATCATTTACTTCAGATTTGCCAAAAATGATACTAATCCAAAAGAAGTGTAAACCTATTTGGTGCATGTTTTAAATCTGCCTTCCCTGAAATGATCATTGTAACAGAAAGAATATCATTTCCAACTATCATGCATCTTTAAACTCCTAGCAGATGCATATCCTCCTGCCAAATATGTGACAGTAAATATATAATAGATTCAATAATCCAAATAAAATAACCATGGTCTGAGGATGCCTTGTGCCCTCTTCCGTTTTTTTTTTTTTTCTTTCTTTCAAGGATAATTACTATAGTTTAGAACTTAAAATATGTGCACTGAACCATATGTTATTTTCCTCTTCTCTTTGATACATGAACATCGACTTCCGTTCAGCCTGTGAGTTCATTCTTGTTGTGGCAAACATCCTTTAGGGGTCCACTAAATAGATTTTTTCTTCTTCTGCTAATGTATCAGTTAACCTTCAAAATGGGGATAGTTCTTATTTCTTCTCAGGAAATAAATCAGTCCCCATGTTGCTCAATAGCTGTGGCCAAGATGGGATGGAATAAGAGGGAAATATAAAAAGTACTGCTTGCAAATTGGTGTTATTTACATCTACTAAGGAAATACAATATACTATGAAATATATCCTAGTGAAGTGGAACCCAAATTAGTTAACAACACTATAATCATTTTTTTAAAGTGTCTATTCATACCTGAATAGAAACGACTCTATACGGGCTTAGATTACCTCTGAGTGTAAACAAGCACATTTTCCTTAAGGACGCAGCAGCAGTGGTCTGTGCTCCATTAAGCTCTGTATTATGAACTGATGTTGTGGGGATTTATTTGCTTTTTCTATCTTCAGAATTCGACTATCACAGCTGCAATCTTGTATGTAAGTTCAATTATGGATTCACAAGTGGATATGGTCAGAGATATTTCTAGGCAATCAATACTCCTTTACTTATATTAATAATTCATAAACTTTATAGACATGATGGCAAAGGAACTCAAGAGTTGGCATAAGTACTCTAAGAATGTATTGTACTACAATAGTCAAATAACGCTACAAACATGTCTGAAGGCAATACATAATATAATCATCTATTTGAAAGTATTTGAGTAAGGTGCACGATGTGTCCTAGAATTGGAGATGAAACATGTGCCAAGTAGAGAAAGACCCTGCTTTTTGGGATGGTACAGACCAGGCAGTAGGGTACAGATAGACATCAACCCAATAATCATGCAAATAATAATAATAAAACATTCTAAATTCCAGGGGGGGGGGATGTATAGTGGAAGTATATAAAGGAGTATATAAAGGAGGGTTTCCTCTGGCCTGGGGGAGGCATTCTTTCTGAAGTGACATCTGAGCTGATGTGATAAAGATAAGTAGATACCTACCAGGTAAACAGACTGGAGGCAGAGGGAATATTCTGGGCAGAGGATAGAACATCTTCAAATGCCTGTAAGCATCATACAACTGGAAGAAAGCTATTGTGGCTGACTCTTGAAAGATCAAGAAGTGGGGGAAGGGAAGTCAGCTAGGGACAGGAGCTGGAAGCCCTAATTGGGGGCAAGCGCCAGCTCCTCTTTTAGACTATGATATTATCCCCAAACAGTGAGAAGGCATGGAAAGGTATTTGGTAGCTCAGTGTCATGATTACACTCACATTCCCATTAAAAGCTCTGTTCTCTTGGTGTAGCAAGAAATGGGGAGGGGGCTAGGAGTCTGGATCAAATAGGATGATGATCTGACAGAGGGTGCTGCTGGTGAAGAGACAGAGAGGGGGACAGATCCCAGAGATCATTAGGAGACAACACCTGTTATGGACTGAATGTGCCTTCAAAATTCATATGTTAAAAACCTAACTCCTAAAATGATAATATTTGGAAGAGGAACTTTTAGGAGATAACTAGGTTTAGATGAGATCATGAAGATGGGGCCACGATGATGAGACTGTATCTTTATAAGAACACAGAAGAGCTCAGTCTTTCTCCGCCATTTGAGAACAATGAGCAGGCAGTTGTCTGCAAGTCAGGAAGAACTGAATCTGCTGGCACCCCGATGAACTTCCCAGTTACAAGAACTGTAAGAAGTAAATGTTCTCCTTGCCACCTGGTCTAGAGTATTTTATGATAGCGATCCAAGCAAAAACCATACCCACAGAGAAGGTGAACCAAATCCAGGAGGAGGGAGGAAGTTACTAAGAGTTATTTTTAGATAACTTGCTTCAGTAATAGATGCCATAGAGAAAAGGAACCACAGAAGAGCCTATATTTAGGTTGGTGGGTGCTGGGCAGTAACCACATTCAGATGTGGTAGAACTTGAGCTGTCTTTGAGACTCTAAGTAGTGGTGTCAGCTAAGCAGCTAGATTTACAGCTCTGCAAATCAGAGAAGGTGTCTGGGTTAGAGATATACTTTAGGAGTCATCGATTTCAGGTAATAATTAAAGGCATGTTTAAGAGTGCTCAGGAAGAAAGCACAGAGTAAGAAAAAAAGAGACCCAGGATTGTCTGGCTATTAACGATCTACAGCATTTAAAAGCTTTGTAAAAGCAAAGATGATTGAAACAAAGTAGCCACAGAGAAAGGCAAGAAGAAGGAAGCACATTCATCGAATTCATATGAAATTTTCTTGAAGAAGGCAGACAAATGCATCAGTGTCTGAGGCTCTAAGAGATTAAGGGGGATGAAAACTGAAGAGTGCCCATGGATTTAGTCACCTGGAGGTGACACACCCTCGACTGGAGTGGGCTGGGAATAGTGTCAAACTTAGAGAATAAAATCAAAGAATTTTCTGACTGAAACAAATTTTAGAGATCACCTCATAGTTTCCTCTATTGTCAACACTCCCCTTCACCCCTGAAATGTTATTCCATTTGTAAGTGAAGAAAGAAGAGTGGAATTATCTTGGTAATGCTTATTTTGCATTCCGAATTTATAGACATCAGATGCTCTGGGAAAGATAATGTGTGCACGGAAGAATGACGAAAAACTGCATAGAAGAGATTTGTTTGAGCTTAGTTTGAAGAATTAATGGAATCAAGTGAAATGCAGTGGGTAAGAGGGAAGGCTAAAGGTGCTCAATGTTATGAGTCACAACCACAGGAGAGCAGGAATGAGAAGACAGGGAGCCGTGAGGATACTTCAAAGGGGAGATTGGACCCTGAGCCCGAGGAATTAGCTGGGTCCAGATGACTTTCACAGGGCTTGAATGCCAGCCAAAGGATTTTAGACATTTCTTAGATACAGTGAAGAGCCTTTGAAGCATTTGGTCAGGAAAATGGCAGGAAGAATATGAGTATTTTAAAGAAAATCAATCTCTTTTGCCCATCACTGTGGAAAGAAAGAAGGAATCAAGAAAAATGACAGAAAAGAGGTACTGATTTTTTAAAAGCAGAAATTGATGTTTTGTGTGTAGGCAAGGATCCTTTCATATTTTGTGCTAAAAAAGAATTAGGTTCTCCTTATATTAGTCATTAGTACAAGGATATCTTAAAATATGAATAACTTGAGAAAATAAAGAAAATATAATGCTTGTCACATTTTTTATGAAATTTATGATTCTAGAAGGAGATAAAATACAAATAAATGTATCTGTTGAAATAGTTATTCTTATGTTTTTGAGACGCAAGAGAGAGAGATTTGATCTGCAGCAGAAAAAAATTAGAAAGAGATTTTTCTTGAAAATGCTAACAAGTTCCCAGGGTCCCGGATTTTCAGTGACCCTGACTTTGCTTGACTTTTCAGCTATGAAACAAAACAAAACAAAACAAATAAGAATTTTCTATCATGGTTACAACCTGGGTCTGAAATTAGAGAATCATAATGAGTCAGTGGCAGTGCAAGAAGATATGGAATGTGTACCTGTACAATTAAAATGTGGCCCCTATGTTCCCCATAAGAAAATGCAATTAGCATGACATTGATAGGTGAGGTCATCAAGTATTCGCACATGTTCATATTTGGATATATCCATCCATCCATCTAAATATACACACAGACTACTAAATATTTTGGCTTTGTGTTTTCATTGTTGGCAAACAATAGTTAAAAATATGAATGGATAACTAATAAGATAGGGGAGAGTGTCAGAAATAATAAAAGCAATTTGAATATTATGCGTCTCGGAGAATGGGGTTCAAGAATCACTTTTTGCTACAAGAAACAAAACACAACCCCAAGTCAATATATCATAACTGGAGTCAATACCTCTGGAAAGAAACACTCACATACACAAACACAGTCACATTTCTATTAAAAATAAGTCATATGATAGAAGTTGGTCACTTAATTTTTTTTTTTTTTCATGGTGATACTGAAATTAGTTCCCACCTACTACGGTCTTAATTCTTTTTTTTTTTTCTCTATCTGCATGAACTAACAAAAATTACTTCTATAACCTATGCAATCGAGGCCCATTAGGAAAGAAGTATCTGTGCTAGGAAGGACAGTAAATACCCTCTTAGAAAATCAGTGATATGGGGAGCTTTGAAGTTGCACTAAAACAAACTGCTTGATTTTAAGGAAAAAATGAAAATTACCATTTTTGCCTGAGTCTGCTTTTGATTTCTTAGTCCTTTTAGAGAATCCTTTGTTAATTTTCTTTTTAAAAATATTTCTTTATTATTTTAGAGAGAGAGAGAGAGTTCATATGGGTGGGGGCAGGGAGGTCAGAGGGAGAGAAAGAATCTCAACCAGACTACCTGCTGGGTCTGAAGTGGGGCTGATCTGGAGACCCTGAGATCATGACCTGAGCCAAAATCGAGTCACATGCTTAACTGATTGAGCCACCCAGGCGCCCCTAACTTTCATTTGAGAAATACTTATCTTCCATGGTCTTCCCCAGTTCATTTCTCAGTGATGTCTTCTTCCTCTACCTGGATCCCTCACTAGCATTTTAAACTCTTCATCTTGCCAAGTTTGAGACCTCAGACTGCATCACTTCATTTGTCTGCATGTACAGCCTACGTCAGTTGCCCTCTTTCCTTTACATTAATTAAATTTGACCTTTTGTGAAACTCAAGTTGCCTAAAATGTTGTCTTTATTTCCTGCCTCTTCTGTTCTCCAAACTTTGTTGCTGGAACTCTCAAATGGTAAATACTGCAACTTTAAAATGGGATACCATTTGTCAGAGTTGGAGTTGGAACTTTTTGGTCTTTTTTATCCATGGGTTGTTCTCTGGGAAAACTGGCAAAGAGAATGCTCCACACATCTCTTGGTAAAGTGAAATGCGTGATGGGAGCAGGGAGGGTCTCAGCCTTTGACCTCAGCAGATGCTAAGTTGTGCCAATGGTGGAAGACAGATCAAGGTTGATCTGTGAAGCTACACACAATTAAACTTTAATTTGAAAAAGACTGACCATGAGATACCTGATTATTTTCTAAATTCTTACAGGCATAGAATATACAAATCACTGAATCCCAGTAATGAAATCAATCTCAAAAAATAGTACTAATTCTCAAATTATCCTCTGTATAACATACCTGAGAGTGGTGTTTAATATTTGATAGGGCTCTTCAAATTATCACTGTTTCCCAAAGAAGTCTGGGGCATTTCCACTGAGACTGCATTTATTCATATGTATCCCATATCTGCTTTTTGTCAAACTTGCCATTTGAGAGAAAATATTACTTTTTTAAAGAAATTGAAATATTAACATTTCAATTGTATTAAGACAGCCTGACTGCATGAAACATTAATATCTATATATGTGTCTGTACAAATATATGTATATGTTTTTATCTTTTATTTTTCTTTTATGAATTTTTCTCTTAATTTACTAATTGGATATATTTTATTAGAGGAGATAATATTTATTAAGTGGCTGGGCCAATGTCCAGATTGTAGCTAGGGCTCCATAAACATCTATTCGTTATTTCATCTTTTAATAGAACTTTTGTTTTTGACTTCCATTAAGCTTACAAGTAATATCACTGTCTGGTTTTACTCCACGAATTAATCATTCCTTTATTTTAGACTTCTGAATGATTGTGGATATATTCATGTTAAATGCTTCAGGTTGTTCAGGCCAACATTACTGGAGGGAGCCTCGACTCTGATCCCTCACTCACACCCCACAGTAACTTCTTAAGGAATTTTCCTGCTTCAGTTGTGTCCCCATCTACAGTCTAATTTTAACACAGCAGGAACAGGGACCCTTTTAAATCATCAGTCAGATTATATCACTCCTTAGCTGAAAGCCATCAAAAGCCAAAAGTCCTTTATGCTATCCCACAGGATGCTATAGGAGCTGACCTCTTAATATGACGCCCCTCATGTACTCCACATTCTTTACATATGCCTTCTTCGATGTACTGGATTGTACTAGACTTACATCCCTTCCCTTACCCCAGCTCTAGCTATTCCTCTGCTGGAAAATGTTTCCTTCAGATATCCACATGTGTTATTCTTTCCTCTTGTCCCAGTTCTTGTTCAAGTCTTACTTCTCATGAGACAACTCTTAACCCAGGTATTTAATACTGAAGCCCACAACTCCCCCGTCTCTCTTGGGTCAGTTCCCATACCCCTTATTCTTCCCTAAATTTCCCCTATACATATACCTATTACCTTGAAAATATGATTATTTATTTTCTATGTGTCCCTGCTAAACCATAAGATCCACGATCCATTAATGCAGGGGTAGCTGTCCCTGTGTGTGATAGATGTAGTCCAACTCCTTGAAATAGTGCCTGAAACTTAGTAGATACCCAATATTATTTTTAAATCAGGATTTCACATTTATTCTTACACAATTTTATTTTTGTTAACTTATTGCAATCATTCCAGTCTGTGAAGGGCATTTAATTTTTTTATCTTGTCATCCAAAATATAAGCTAAACCTAGCAACTCTGGTTAACTTGGATATTTTATATACATGGTTTCAACAGAATTTGCTGCTAAGAATTCTGTTGCCAAGTATAGAGCTGTGCAACACGCACATGTTAATCAAGATGGCGGTCTTCCTATAAGCAATCTTCTGTGAATATTCTATTAAAATGGTGTAAATTAATGATCATGCAATCCATGATTTTAGAATGTCCACAAATTATTTTGAGAAAATCTGTCAAATTCGTGATTGAAATCAACATTTATCATGTCTACATTTTAAGTTAATATTTTACTAGCTCCATGATAACATTTTTTTTTCAACTTGAAACAACTGATTCATGGTGACTTTGAAAAATTATTTCCTTTTTTAAGAGTTCACAAATTGTGGATTAAAAAGAATCTGATATACAGTGATTGGATTCCACTTCTCTATAAGCTCCAAAAAATGAGGATTCTTTTGCGTCACCTACATTCTGGGCTTTTTTCCCTCATTCTCCTGTATTTCTCCCTCCCTCCTCCCCCCCTCTCTTTTTTCCCTCCTGGCTCTGAGGACTTAAAAATCATATTTGCATGTTCTTCTAGAATCATGGTCCTGAAGTTTTAAAGTACTTTAAGCAACTGGAGAACTCAGCATCCTATCTGTGAGACAGTTTAGAAGAATAGAAAAGACTTTAGGATAAGTTTTATAAAGGTGGATTTCACATTATTGGGTCCCCACATAATAACCTTGACACTTGGAAAATGCTGTTTCATGTCTCTGAGGTGCAACTTCTATATAAATGCAGCAAGTTATATTCATTCAGTTTACCTCTCATGAGAAAACAAGAGTTAACGGATGCAGATGCACATTAATACAAATCATATTAAGGCAAGAACTTATTACTGTAAGCTCTTTGAAGGAAAAACACACTACATTATTTATTGTCACATTTCCTCAATACCTAGAAGAGGATACAAGTTGATACACTAAAAGTACATGCTGAACCATAAATCATTACAAAATGTGGCCAAAAATTCCATTTTTATTAGGTAGCTCTTTGATACAACTCAAAAAAAAAAAAAAAATTTGAACTGAGCCTCTAGAATGGGCAAGTACTAATAGGTATTAATTCTTGAGCAGTTGAAGGAGAACAGTGAGACATGGAAGAAAGGGAAATCCTGTCTTCAGGAGCTCACAACTCTATAAGAAAGTGAGCAGTATTATAAGTCTCTAAAATGATGTTTGTCTTAGTATTCTAGTAGTATCCTTTAAAATCAGAGATTTTTATGTACTGAGGAAAACTTGCATGTGTACAGGGCACAAATACACAGCCAAAATATGTCAGTGCCAGCCTTAATCTCTGACTTTAAACAGAACAACTTCAGAAAATGAATAACTTTTATTTTTTATTTTTTATTTTTTTAAAAGATTTTATTTATTTATTTGACAGAGACACAGCGAGAGAGGGAACACAAGCAGGGGGAGTGGGAGAGGGAGAAGCAGGCTTTCCACCGAGCAGGGAGCCCGATGCGGGGCTCGATCCCAGGACCCTGAGATCACAACCTGAGCCAAAGGCAGACGCTTAACGGCTGAGCCACCCAGGCGCCCCAAGAAAATGAATAACTTTTAATATGACAGTTCAACTACTGAAAGTTGATACACTCCAAGATAATGTGAATTCACATTTATCTTTAAACAATGACTTAGCATTTACTGATTAGATTTTATTGCACTGTGTCATCAGAGTTAATTTTTTTTCATATATAAAAAAAAATAAGGTTTTAAAACTCTATTATCTTGAACAGAATCATGGAAGAAATTCAGGCAACATAGGACATGGCACAATAATTTCTCTGTGAATTAGTAAACAATGCATCATGACATGTGCTTAGGTCTTGCCCCAATATATCAAGACTCACAGACACAGATTAATGCAGAGATTGCATTTGTTTGTTCAGGAGTGCATTAATAACTGTGCCTTCTATGTCCTGCAAAAAAAAAAAAAAAATTCACTACAAAAAAAGAGTAAATAATAAACAAATTTTATGATTAGATAAATGAAGTGAGATTTTTTTAATTGCTTTATCAAAATTAGACCATTCCTTGAAAAAGTAGTAAGAGATCTCAAAAGCATCATGTAAGTAAAGTTTTTGTCTGTTGTGGTAGACCAGTTATCCTATTTAAATTTTTACAGATGTCAAATGGTTTGATGGAAGAGAGGATGTTCATTTCTACTTTGAATATATGACTGAAGTTCTGTTCTAATATGAACAAAAAAATGGTAATAATAATGTAAAAAAAGGAGATGATTACACCAAGTATAGACTTATAGTAGGCTTTCTGGGTTATGTTTTCCTATACATAAATGGAAACAAACAAATAGTGAATGAAGAAATAAGCCTATAAAAGACCAAATGTATTAAACTGTCTCTATCTATGTTAATTTTCTTCCCTTTTCAATTACATTGAGGATAGCTATCGCTATACTATAAGGGAAAATAAGACCTTATAAATGGTAAATTCAGCATTAGTAGATCACTTCACAGTTCTATTTTATTTCTCAAAACCCATTTTGAAGTAATTGCAGACCCAACGTTAGAAAATACTCTTTTCTAGACCATAATACATAGCATAATATACGTCTCTGGTTAAATTCTTATTATTTTTGAAACTTTTAGGTTATAATTCATGATATCCTACAGAAAATTCTATTTTACCTTCGATTTTCACTAGACAATTTATATGTCAAGAATTTTTAAGCAAACTAATCATTTGAGCTATTTTTTTTTTTTTTTAAGATTTATTTATTTGAGAGAGAGTGAGAGAGAGAAGAGCGGAGGATCAGAGGGAGAAGCAGACTCCCCACTGAGTGGGGAGCCTGACATGGGCCTAGATTCTTGGGCTCCAGGATCATGACCAGAGCCAAAGGCAGTCACATAACCGACTGAGCCACACAGGTGACTCTCATTTGAACTATCTTAATAAGCAATAATTCAAAGAGATGAAAACTCATTGGGTATAATGTGGTGAGCAAGTATGACTTGTAGAATGGATGTTAAGAGGCACCAGTTTGGGTCCCAGCTATATGGTTAATACTGTTGCTGTCACTACCACCATCTTCTCTAAAATCACCATTTATCCAAAGTATATTCACACAAATTTCTCTTTATCAAATAATATATTAGATAAAACATATAAACTTACTTTTCTCATCTCTGAAATTAAGAGGCAGAGAACAAAGTAAGCACATGCAAACATGAGGGGATTTAGTGCAACATTAAAAATACCATTTCTTTTTTTTTTTTTTTTTTTTTTTTTAAAGATTTATTTATTTGACAGAGAGAGACACAGCGAGAGAGGGAACACAAGCAGGGGGAGTGGGAGAGGGAGAAGCAGGCTTCCCGCAGAGCAGGGAGCCCGATGCGGGGCTCGATCCCAGGACCCTGGGATCATGACCTGAGCTGAAGGCAGACGTTTAACGACTGAGCCACCCAGGCGCCCCTAAAAATACCATTTCAAAGCAACAAGGAAAAGATAAATCATCTCAAAATTATATTGTGACATTTTTTTCATCATCTAGACAAAAATACAATTAGATTACTACCTCAAACATGATAAAAATGTAAATTTTAGAAAGCACAAAAATTTAGATATACACAAATAATGCACTTGAAAAAACAATAGGAAGGGCCCCTGCGTGGTGCAGTGGGTTAAGTGTCTGACTCTTGATTTTTGCTCAGGTCATGATCTCAGGGTCATGGGATCCAGCCCCGAGTAGGGCTCTGCACTGAGTTTGAAGCCTGCTTGAGGTGCTCTCTCTCCCTCTGCCCCTGCCTTCCCACCACCCCCCCCACTTGTGCACACTCTCTCTCTCTCTCTAAAAAAAAGAAAAGAACAAACAATAGGAGAACCATACGTGACTTTAAGTCAGAAAGAACATTGTAATTATAAAATAGAAAACACAAATGAAAATAGTGGCAAAAAATACACATAAATGACAACATAAAGTCTAAATCTAAGACAAACTACAGAAACTTTGTAACTTATCTCAGTGATAAATTATCTTGAAACACATAAATTTCCTGAAAAGAAAAATGCAAAACTCAATATGCAATTGTGCAAGGAATATAAAGATTTCACCACAAAAGAGATGTAAAGTATTATGAAAAGACATGCAACCTCAGTCATAATATAATTAAATCTATATGATATTTTTCACTTACAATGAAGAAGAAAAATTTTAAAGAGTATATTGGTAATAAAGCATGAAGAAAGAAATTTTCATAAAAATTCCTCAGTTTTAATTTTTAATACACTAAATCAATAAATAAAGCCCATATAAAGTAAGGCTCTTTGTTTTTTTATATTTATTTATTTATTTGTTGAGTAAAGCAATAGAAGTTTATTAAGTGAAGATACAGAAAAAGTGAGAGGGTCCCGACAGGGTTGCCAACGAGGGCCTTTAGGGTTGGTCTTTTATAGAAAGCTAACCAGGGAACTTAAACTGAGGCTCTTTAAAGCCATCAAGAATATTTAAAACTATAAAAAAAAAAAAAAAAAAAAAAAAGGTCTAGAAACAAAGATGTTTGAAAATCAGTGGCTAGAGTAAAGGTCTCTCACGTATATCTCTGGCTTTTGTTAAAGAAGGAGGATAATACTAACATCAGAATTGAAGATGGGGAGTATTACTGAATTAACAGTTTCACAGGCAAACTTTTTGTCTCTCAGTGTATTGTCACAACTAATTTCAGTTCACAAGGAGAGTGTTTTTTATTCAGAGTAACGAATCCCATCCCTGTAACATAAACTGCCAAAGGAAACACTTTAATAGAGGAATATAAACAAAATCATTTCTTGTTCTGTTCATGTTTCACATATATTCTGCTTTTGCTTGGTCAACTGAAGCAGTATTAATACTTCTCTCCATCAGGTTGTGATATAGTTAAATGAGCCTGAAATTACTACAAAATAGTGCTTTAAAAAATGATCAAAATATTCAGAAATGCTAAATATAGAAACAAACTTTTTTTCAGTTAAAGAATTATGTGGAGGGGCACCTGGGTGGCCCAGTCAGTTAAGTATCCGACTCGATTTCAGCTCAGGTCATGATCTCAGGGTCCTGGGATCGAGCACCTCAATGGGCTCGGTACGCAGTGGGGAGTCTGCTCAAGAGTCTCTCTCTCCCTCCTCATCCCTTTGCCCCTCCTTCCAATCACACGCTCTCTCTCTTTCTAACATAAATAAGTCTTAAAAAAATAAATTGTGTAGATATTATAGTAGATAAAGCCTGTCAAATAAGCATCAAGTGCTATCATGCAGCTTAATATTATATATGACACTGTCAGATCTATGTTTTTGATGTAAAAATCATCCCAAACCTCCTCCCCACCTGTTGTTAACAAGATCCTTATTGGCTTACAATAGAAATAGAAAAAAATATTATATATATATACACATATACATATATATATGTATATGTATATATAAAATCACTGAGATGCTACATACTTAATGAATTTACTTTTAGTCTTACTTCTCTACCAACAATTATTCTCTCATCCTTGGAAATTTATATACATTCTCTGTTTAATTTTACTGGCCTTTGAAACATTTATTTTGCTATTATTCTTCCAAAGACCATATGAATAATTATTGAGGAATCAAAAAACTGAACCAAAAAAAGCATTATATGTCTTCTTAGTATCATTAAAAATGCTCAAGATGCTCCTGCATTGTGAGATATTTTTTTGGAGGAAAGGAAAACATTGACTTACTTCCCAAATTAGCTATAGATTACTATATTTTTATCATTAGAAAGACAGCCCCCTTTATATATATTTGGTGACAGCTTTAACATGAATTCTGCAACAGTCTTGCAATAAAATAAAGTGGACTCTCTGTATCGTCCACTTGGATCTGGGTTTGTGGTTGTTTTGAGCAACAGGGTGCATAGAAGTAACACTCTGATTAGGCAAAACTAGGTCTCAGAAGACTATGCAACTCTCTGCTCATTGAGACTTGAGCCACCGCCATGTAAATCCATGGACTGCCAGGTTGTAACAAAGCCCAGGTCACATGGAGAGGCCACTTATAGGCATGTACTGATAGGCCCAGTTGAGTGCAGCCTTCAAGATATATCAACCTCAACCCCAGATATATTAATGAAGAAGCCCTTGGATGATTTCAGCAGCCAATCAGTTAGGAAACCTCAAGCCTTTTATATCTTCCCTTATGAGGCTCCAGAAGCATGAAGCAGAGACAGGCCATGCCCTTTGGGTACTGTCTGATTTCCTGTTCCACAGAAACTGTCAACATAAGAATAAAAGTTGTTACCTTATACCAATAAATATGGATTTTGTTACACATCAATAGATCTGGAAGAGATTATTTCCTTTAAGTATCTTTGTCACTTGTATATGGGTTCAATTTGCTTTCCCTTTGTCACTACACTTCCAACTTCACACATATTACAGAAAATGCAACATCTATCCATCTAGACTGTACTCTAATGAAGATATAAGAATGCATCCTCAAACAGTAGTCATGTTTACTATTTTTCTTTCCTTTTTCCCCATTATAGCATTTTAAATTTTGATAAGACATTAGGAATCCTCTAACACAAGTTTAAAATTAGCTGCATACAGGAAACAAAGAAGTAATGTAGATGAGAAATCTGAGTGAGCATCAGAGATGAGTCATGACTGAAGAGTACTGGGGACCCATGCAGAATCTAAAAGTGTGCAGTTCCAACACCTCCCCAAATGGAATACAACTTCAATACTTCCCATACACCTGACATGGCAGAGAAGATTTTATTTTTTTTTTAATATTTTATTTTTATTTATTTGACAGAGAGAGAGAGACAGCTAGAAAGGGAACACAAGCAGGGGGCGTGGGAGAGGGAGAAGCAGGCTCCTGGCCGAGCAGGGAGCCCGATGCGGGGCTCGATCCCAGGACGCTGGGATCAAGACCTGAGCCGAAGGCAGACGCTTAACGACTGAGCCACCCAGGCGCCCTGGCAGAGAAGATTTTAAAATATAGGCTGCAGAACCTAGGAGCTTTAGAGAATCAATAAGTTTTGCTCTTAATTTCATTTGTACAATATTTTAAATAATTTTTAAGACTATAATAAAAATGAAATATCAAATATGTTTTATACCAAGTTAACACATGGGCAACCATTAATTCACTGTATTATCCAGTTAACTTTTGTAGAAACCTCAGGATAAAGCTGCTTCAATCATTCCTGTTTAACTGAAGAATACTCCAAGTTTGCTAAGTGTGGTCTTTAAACACTTAGTACACGTTATTTAGTAATCAAGATTTTTTTTTTTTTCAATTTTAAACAAACAAAACAAAGCAAAAGCATACTTTGGAGACTGAAGTTAATGTAATACTAACAGCTCTCTCTTTTTTTAAGATTTTATTTATTTATTTATTTATTTATTTATTTATTTATTTGAGAGAGACAGAGCACAAGCAGGGGGAGGGGCAGAGGGAGAGGGAGAAGCAGACTCCCTGCTGAGCAGGGATCCTGACATGGGGCTGGATCCCCGGACCCAAGGATCATGACCTGAGCCGAAGGCAGATGCTTAACTGACTGAGCCACCCAGGCACCCCTAACACTAACATGTCTTATTCATAAGCCCTAGTTTTCAACTTTTCTATCAATCAAAACAGTCTCATTTTTCTAATTGAATGACTCCAAACAAATTATAGGTAATAAAATTGACTCTCAAGTATGATTATATTGCTTTGACATATTTTCTATGTAGAGAGACTACAAAAGATTTGATATGGCATGACGCTTCAATTTGCTACCAAAATGAAAATCAGTGATCCGATTTACAAATTTTACTTACCATTTTTTTTTTTTCCTTTTTCTTTTGGATAAGCTATGCCTAGAATTTCAGAATGTAATGGCTAGCAACCAAATTAATTAATTCTTTTAAACATAAATAACTTTTATTTTCAACATGGAAATCATCTACATAAATTTAAAAAATCCATATTTAGATGAAGGATCCAAATAGCTAGACCATAGTCTGATTAATCTAAACATTGTGTCATTCATAAAAAAGGCAAACAAAAATTAAATGGATTGCTGCAGGGTTGTTTTTGTCAGTTGGTATTCTATTGGTCTTGATAGTGTTGGGAATTTTACATTGACTTCTTTATTTTTTTTAAAGATTTATTTATTTTTAGAGAGACAGAGAGCATAAGTGGGAGGGGCATAGGGAGAGAGAAAGAATCCGTGCTGAGCACGGAGCCCGACTTAGGGCTTGATCCCATGACACTGAGATCATGACCTGAGCTAAAACCAGGAGTTGGTGCTCAACCCACTGAGCCACCCAGGCACCACTACAACGACTTCTTTAAAGTAAATAATACTAATACTTATACTAACAGCAGCTAATGTTTATTGTAATCATATAACCAAATAACTATAAAAAGGATTTAAGATTTTACCTTGCTTTTAAGCCAAGTTAGCCTGCTTATGAGGTTTTTATAAATGGTGGCATAAAACATGGGATCCCTAACTCAGACACAGAAGACAGCATTACTCAGGACACAGCATACAGCATGAGTTTCATGTTCACATTAGTTTTCCTTGCCCCACAAGTGTCATGGGGACCCTATGAAATAGCTTGTATGCATGTTGCACATGTATACATATACCGAGGAATCCAAGCATAGAAAATCCCTAACTTTCAAAGGTAGCTCCTAGCACACACACTCAACCTTTCCCTAGGATGGAGACATTATCTTTATTATGAGGTAAAAAAAAATAAATTTTCCCCCTTTCATGAAAAGAGATCCTATCTCTATGATGGATGGTTCTTCCTATCTCCATATCTATCTTCTCTCTCATCTATGGTTTAGACAGGGATGTCAAGGCCCCTTGCTCAGAACATGTGCAGAAACACAAGAGAGTCACAGAGAATGTTCTCCCTCCCAGGTGGCATACTAGTTTACATATAATAACTCGGTTCATCCTCACAAAACTCTATGAGACAGTTTTGATTCTTGCATTCACTTTATAGAGGAGGTTATATAACTTGCAAAGTCAAAAGAGTATATTGTGGTGAAGCCTTGATTAGAACTCAACAAGTGCCTAACTCCAGATACTAAAGTTTTAACCAATGTAACATCTTGACTCTTAAAATGAGTAAATGTAACCAGTACCTTAGCAATAGTAATAACATAAAATATTTCTTTTAATATTAAAGATCCAAGATTCTGAAACACAGTATGAAAAGATAGATGAAAGAAATTGTCGTGATATGTTATTTTATTTTATTTTATTTTTAAGATTTTATTTATTTGACAGAGAGAGACACAGCGAGAGAGGGAACACAAGCAGGGGGAGTGGGAGAGGGAGAAGCAGGCTTCCCACAGAGCAGGGATCCCGATGCCGGGCTTGATCCCAGGACTCTGGGATCATGACCCGGGCCGAAGGCAGACGCCCAGTGACTGAGCCCCCCAGGTGCCCTGTAATATGTTATTTTAATAAAATCACATTCTGATGAGAGCCACTGCAGGTTAGCTGCTTTCTAATGTGAGAAGGCAATTTTGTCAAGACTATGTATAAAAAACTTAAGGGAAAAATATGAATCTGATGTGAATTAAGAAATGTGAAATTGAGCCTCAATTTATCTTTAGAATACTGAAGAATTTATGATGTACACATTTATTTGTAAATAAATTACAAGTGTTTGCCCTCTGACCCAGGTGATGGCATGCCTTTTCTAAATTCTGCTTTTTTATTGTGATTCTGAGCCTTTAAACAGAATTTGGTCACTGAGCCCGTAAGAGATTTCATGTCTATTAAATCCATTCTATTTTATCGTGTTTATTTGAGATAAATCTATTTATTTACACAACTTGCTCTTTGATCATGCAGAGATCCTAACAACACAGCACGCCAGGGTCTATGCTGCATGATTTATTGCCATGGAGAAGCTCAAGCAATACCCAGACTCTGTGAGGAGGACAAAGGCATCTCCAGATTACCTGCAAAGAAACCCCATGGCTTTCAATGGCTGCAGTCCAAATACACTTAAACTGAATTAAATTGCACCCAAATACTGAAAAAAAATATTAAAATGGATTCCACCAAATATGCTGCTCACCAATGAATTAATTTTTTCCCAGTACTAGAAATCATTGATAGAAATGAATTAATGTTTGCAAATACTCTTAATAGGATCCGCCATAGAAAGCATTATATAAAAACTATTGAAGAGTTTGTCAAAAAATATAAGAGATGGGAATCCTAGATATGGTCAAGACTACTTCCTTTTGCATTTGATTTAGCAATTGCCAAACATTATATAGATTTCACATGGAAAAGTACGACCCGATATTCAATACTTGCATGCAAGGAACAAAGTATTTTTAAAGAAAGAAATGTAGAATGGCCAAGAATAGAAAAAAAAGAAAGCAAGACATTGGGAAGAAACATAGGGCTGAGCTTGGAAAGATAAGAGCCTAAAGCTGGTATTGCCGTGAATTATGTGTCAGCTGAATTGCAACCCTGAACCTCAGGATCTGTTAATAAACTTATTGACTGCTCACAGAAAGTCAAGCTCTACTAAGCTCTTTAAAATGTGACCTTGTTTAATCCCCACCACACAGGTGGATACAGGGACTGTTATTATTATCATCCCATTTTTTGGCTGATGGACCTTAGTCAGAGGCAGTTCCAGAAACTGGGCTGAAAGAGGACTAGAGCATTTTCCAATGTTTTGAGATTTCAGCCTCACACAGTGGTTTCTATTCTTGATTATATGACGGAAGTAGACTTCCATAAAATATTTTGGGAGTCCATTCAAGACTATAAAACATGTTTTATACTTTTTATAATCGTTGGGAATCACTATGCTTGCCAAGTACACATACATTATATATTTTCTATGATCAATGGCAAAGAAAAAAGCCCCAACTCATCTTTGTGATAAACCTCTTAATAGTTATGAGTCACCAATTCTTCCATTCATGTACTAGATGACTCAAAATTTGGCCTTTGAATCTAATTACTTAACCATGTAGGTTTAGTTTGGCATCAGGCATAGCTCTTGATGGCCCCTGCATGCTCCATGTGAACAAAATAGTGCTACTATACACACAGACTACAGGCATTAGGGAAAAGTCTGACTTACTAGAGAGGCTCAAACGTTTTCTATGGGAAATGGGAGCAAGCCATAGAAGGAAGGGACAGTAATATAAAGGGATTTTAGGGTGACCAGTAAACAAGAGGTGTTGGGAATAAGGATGGATATTTAGGTGGCACCAGACTAGAGCAGACAGGAAGCATTATGGACATGGCATCTTCCTACATTTATAATTTGCCTTGTCAATCAACTTTTTAATTTTGGTGGATATGTGTTAGGTCTCCATTAGTATGCAAACATATCTTGGTTGCCCAAATCTGATTTTCTAAGTCAGAGTAGACATGCACTAGTTATTTAACGAATAAATGGATGGATGGATGAATGAATGAATGAATGAATGAATCAATCAATCAATCAGTGAATGCCTTAACTAGATCTCAGCATTATTTTCCTCAGATTCTGAAACCCAGAAATTGGGAATCATCTCCATGGTATTTTTAAAAGATTTTATTTATTTATGGGGGCGTAGCAGAGGGAGAGGGACAAGCAGAGTTTGTGCTAAGCACCTAGCCTGACGTGGGGCTCGATCTCACAACCCTGCGATCATGACCTGAGCCAAAAGCAAGAGCCAAGAGTCAGACGCTTAACTGATGAGTCACCCAGGCATCCCTGCATGGTATTTAATGCATGATTTACAAGGACTTTAAAATCAAGAAAGACCCTGATTAATCAGAACCTTATATTTTGATGTGCTAATATGACTACCGTAAGCCAAGTTTTGTAGCCTAGGCACTGTGTTTTATTTACACTTTCAGTGGTAAATGGACTCAGCTAAACTTATCTATACCTGTTTAATTTTCATATTATATCCACAAATATTTCAGGATTCCCAAATTTCCAATGATTTACTAAAAATGAAAACACAATGGCTTTCTGTGGCAGGGCTAATGCTGGTTAGACTCAATCACAATGAGAAGTAGTGGTAGAAGTAGAAACTTAGATGGGAGAAATAGTTTCAGATGCATAATCAGGGTGACAGAATTAAAGTCAAGAATGGCAACTGACATCCACCAAGAAGAGGTTAGTGCATACCAGGCAATATTCAAAGCACTTTGCAATATTAACTCATTTAGTACTAAAAGTTCCTGAAGGGTCACATCCTATAATTATCATCCCCAGTATATGGATGCTGAAAATGGAATACAGATAGGCTAAGTGACTTACTAAAGATCTTCTTCATACATCCCTGATAATTAATAATGCTGGGATTCCAACTCACGGAATATGGTGCCAGAGTGTACATACTTAATTACACTATTGCCCATGGAATGTGTTCAAAAGCTAAATGTAGAGTAAGAGAGGAGACACAAACAATATATACACACTGGAGAAGCAGAGTTACAACATAAGAGTAAAGGAAACAATGAAAAGGAAAATAAGTTGGCTGTGAGGAATACCCAAATACTAAAAATCAAAAATCCCTCCATCCCATGGAAATGAGAGAGAAAGCATTTCTACATTTTGCACAGTGGCATTTCATGTTCTATAATCTTATCAATCGAGGAGGAAATATTGGTCAGGTGGTTACTGCTTGAGAGGTTCCATAAAGCTCCCAGGGACACATGTGTGAGAAATAAATAAAACTGTAAGGTAGCAAGTGCAAGGAGTTCAGAGGCCCTTGATTACAAGAGGTCTAGCAGGCTGCTAAGGAACATGCTTCATGAATGCCAGCCTTGCTAAGCTTGTAAAACAGGCCTTGTTTGTGTTATGTAAGATCCATCATATATCTAAAGATCATCATCATCAATGTTCACAAAGTAAAACAATGCAAAAATAAATACTCAAAAAAACTATATCAAAGATGTTTCTGTAGTTTAATAACCCAATTGAAAACACATAAGAAAAATGTCAGAAAAAATCTGAAAAATGAAAAATAAATCAAAACTTGGAAAATCTGAGAATGGAAAGGGCATCAAGGCCTTGCCATGTGCTACATCTTGATGGATATAATTTAAATATATGCTGCAGTCATGGGTTGGTGCACTATGTACTCAGTTACTGAAATATTCATGTAGACAAATAGTATTAGACATACAATGCCAGTGAAGTCACATGAGGTACACTGCTTACATAAATTACAGTACTAATTTTGTCATATTTAAGAATTATTTAAGAGTGTCATAATCCTACACATATTTTATTAATAAAATGATTCCTGTTAGTTCAAACACAGGATTCTTCAATTACAATTTTATATCTTTTCAATCTAATCTCAGTTGTGATTTCATCCATCAAGATAACTTCAACTTAGTTAAGATGCTAACACGTATCTACAGCTAATTTTTTTCCTCTCTGTTGTATAGGTCTTACAAAGGAAAAAAAAATGTTACTGACTCCAAAATGAAATTTTATTTTCTTTTGAAATTAACATGCCCTTTTAAAATTGTGATGGATATTTTTCCAAAAAATGTGATTTAAATTGAGACGTGGATATTAAAGCTATTGATATATTCCCTAATGACAATTTTTTCTGCTTTTTTTTTTTTTAAAGATTTTATTTATTTATTTGACAGAGAGAGAGACAGTGAGAGCAGGAACACAAGCAGGGGGAGTGGGAGAGGGAGAAGCAGGCTTCCCGCCAAGCAGGGAGCCCGATGTGGGACTCGATCCCAGGACCCTGGGATCATGACCTGAGCTGAAGGCAGACGCTTAACGACTGAGCCACCCAGGCGCCCAGTTTTTTTCTGCTTTAAATATAGCACTAGCTCATTTAAGCTTTCAGACACAGGGCATTTTAAAGCAGAAGTCTAAAATCTGTCGGTGGCCGACTACAGATCCAATACAAAAGTTTTCTCATTAATATTTGCATATGGTGCAGGTGCCTGAAACTTGGTAAACTTTTCAGGTCCAGAGATGGGAAAATGTTATATATAAATATATATACATGAAATATGTATATATACTATGTATATATAATATTATGTATATTAAATATATATTTAATTTATTTTTTTGCTTAACACTGAGTGTTACTATGAGAATTTTGTTCAAAATCTCTCAAGTCTTTCATATATCTCTCTGCTCTTATATTAACTCCTGCATCCAATGTCCCTTTCTTGGCCTATATGCCTCTCCAACCGGTTTTCTGAGTGTTTATCTCTTTACGTAGATACCTATACCTCCTTCTCTCTTTTAAGTTTCATTTTCTCCTTTTTCTCTTAGTCTACCCCTTTCCTATGCCATCTTTCTTCCCCTTTAAACAAAGATAACTCCAACTGCCCCATTTTGACCTCTTTACCTAGTCTGCCTTTCATTCATTTAAAGTGTATGATTTTTTTTTTTCCCCTGGGAGTTGAGTTTATGGATTGAAATTTATGGACTAAAGAAGGGCTAGAGTATATCACTTTGCAAGCCAATAAGGATGCACTATATATCCTATATTTAGGATTCTTGGTTCTCTGATATACTAGCAGTTAGGCATTTGAAGGATGAGAGAGCAGTAAGCACATAACATCCAGTCTGCTGGGAACACATTGAAGATTTCACAGTCAAAAACACTGACACAAGAAAGGGTCTGTTTGATAGCCAGTGAAGACATATTTAGCATACAATTTCTATATACAAGAGAATGTATATTATATAGTCGCCCTAGCCCTGCTTTTTCAAATCCTGAATCACTCATTCCCTGCAATAATGCCATCTATTTCTACCTAGATGGCCCTTCCAATACTCTGAGCTTTTCAATTTCTTGACCTACTTTACTCCAATGATACTGATCTGCACCATACCTCAATTCCTCTCTATAATGGTCATCCACTAGACTTTATCTTTCTGTTCATAGGCATCACTTCTTTCCCACCATCTCCAATCTTTACAGCTCATTCCCTTTATTATCTCAACTTTAACAATTCTTTGACCATCCTTGAACCTATGGTCCAGTGATTCTATAATTTTTCATAGTACCTTACATCCACCATGTCCTCACTTTCCTGTTTACCCCACGTAGAATTATTAAAAATATTCTCTTGCATACACACTCAACTCATTTAATTCCCTCTTCTTTAAATACTTATGTGCATCATTTGACTAAATTGTAACACCAGCGAGATTGAACTCTTTTTCTACTCTATGCTTGTGTCCATGCTCACTGGTTTCTCATTAAATTTATGATTATTCTAAAATGTGCTCCCAACACCCTAGAAACTATAATCTTGCTCCATTCAATATCCTTTGCTACTAGCTGATTCTTTCATTCTTTCCTCTATCTTAAACCTTGACCACTTTATCCCCCATCTTTAACACTCAACTGATGATCAGACTTCTTATTCCACAAGAAGGAACAACCAGAAGAAACATAAGTTCCTACTATCACATGTAACTGCTAACTTAAATCTTTTCCATATTATCTGCTTTTTTCTCTCTTTTTTAAAATTATCAATAAATGTATTCATGATACCATCAAATTCCAAGTAATCTACATGTGCATTAGACTTCTTATATTCCTGAGAAAAACATTCTATCAATCATTCCCTCTTTCTTTTCCATCCATTATTTTTCTCACTTTCTTTGGATACTTCTACCAGTATATGAATATGCTCAATATTGGCCCTAATTCCCTCTCTATCTATTCCATCATTTCTCTACTTTCTTGAAAGCAAAACTTTGAGAAAGGGTTACCTATACTCACCATCTCCATTTTGCTTCCTTTTTTTCTTCTTTGTAGCAATTTTAGTCAGCATTTTCCTATCGTCACTCCATTCAAACTGATCTTAAGATGACCAGTGACCTCCCTATTGTTAAATCCAATAGTTGGTTCTTGGTGTCATCTTCCTAGACCAAACAGGGGGATTTAGATAGTTGATCACTCTTTCCTACTTCAAATTTCTCCTTTTGCTTCTAAGAATTAGAGTCTCCTGGATTTTCTCTACCTTACTGGCACCTCTTCTTAGCCTCGTTTTCTGAGGCTCCTTCTGACCCTTAAATTTTTGAAGAGGACCAGTTTTTTGGATCTCTTTACTTTTGTATTATCTAGGAAAGAGATCATATGTATTCTCATGGTTTTAAATAATAAATGTGTATTATTGCCTTGACAATTTTTACCTCTATTGTGGCTTTATCTGCTAAAATAGACTAAAATGTTCAATTTCCAACACATCATATCTACTTCCGTCTCTAATAGCAACTTAAATTTTGATATTCCTCACCACACTTCTCAACCCTATTTCTCTTGAATTCCTCCCCATTTAAGTAATAAGTTTTAAACATATAAATTTGATATATATAAAATTCATGAGAGGAGGGGCTATTTTCCCTATTGTTGTATAAAAGAATGAACAAGTTAATCCATGAATAATTTCAGGGGCATTAGATTTGGGAAGAGTTTTAATGAGCTGGGCTATTTTTGTATACATCAGGCCAGTGGAATGAGGTAAATCTATAACACTCTGCTGCACTTCAGTTTCTGAGAACTAAACATCTCTCTTTTAGGGATGAAGATAATCCAGTGGATTCCTGTTTCATCTTTCCTAAATGTTTTAATATTTTATGCACCAGCCTTCTCTTTCTAATAGGTATGGGAAGGCCACTTGCAAACAAGCGGTTCCCTAAAGAATTCTTATAAACACTGAAGCCTGAAGCATGCCAGAAAAAATGTTTAAACATGTTTTTTTAAAAAATGCCCATTTTTACTTCCATTTCATAAAAAAAAAGAACGTTCACATGCACAGAAAGTATGCACTGGAGGGGCTTTGATTAGAAAAAAATGTAGCTTTGAGGTATGGATATGGGAGAGGGGGGTCTTAGGTGATTCTTTCAACAATACCATGCTACCACACATAGGATTGCTTTTATTTATGTAAGCATCATTTTTTTTTCTTTTCTTTTTCTTTTTTCTTTTTTTTTTTTTTGCAAGTGCTTAGACCATGGTTTTCATATGATTAATATATTTTTGAAATTGCAAAGAAAATTGATAGGATCCAAAGGTCTAGATCCATCAAAGTGGGTAAGTTTGGGCCTTTCCAATAATTTTTCTTAAGACCTAGGTTGCTCTGTTAATATAATCCTAGAAAAAAATGTGGGAAGAAAACAATGGGTTTCATAATATCTTTAATTTATTTAGCACATTTCCTATGCATAAGCTTTCAAAGACACAGTTTGGAAATGGGGAAAGAGAAATTAAGTTGTTATTCCAGGGATTGGTCTTTTCTTGTCTGCATTTGTCCTGTACCCTCAAAAGGGAAGGCCCTTCCAAAATTTCTTAAGGGCTCTCACAGTTCATAGGCAATACACTTATTAATGACCAGCTTATTGCATCTTGAGAGCAATGTTTCGTTTACTTGTTCCAACCTGGAAAGATGAGTATTAATAATAAGCTTTAGATGGCCTGTTTTAGTATGCTTCACTGTATTTTCTATGGGCATCCTTAATTAGGCCAGGTAATTTTAATTACTTGAGAACATTTTTTTTTTATTAAAGAAAAGGAAGAATCTTAACGTATCTGTCATTCATAAATACTGAGCTAGATTTTAGGAACATTAAGGATCCCTTTCCCCCTCTCTCTCTTCCGAATGTCTTCCGCATGCTTGTTTCTACTGGTGTGTGTGTGTGTGTGTGTGTGTGTGTGTGTGTGTGTTTTCTCCTGATTGGTCTCCTTTAATTTGTTAACATGATTGTTCTAAATGGTATAATTGAAATGGTGATTATTTTCCAGGTTCTACATCACATATAAATGTACTACATGATAACAGTGACACAAATTCATGTTTAGACAATCCATATGAATTTAACGTGATGCCACATAGTATGCTAACACTATGACACTTTCAGTTCTAATTCTCTTATGCTAAGAATCCCAAAAAGTTGCGATAGTTCTCCATATCAAGGCAGTTGATTCAAATGTAGTGTTACATGTTTTTATTTGTTTTGTTTTGTTGAGTCATTTGTTGCCTTGCTAGTTTTAAGCATTTCTCCTTAGGCATAAAAAGAGCAACATATCCTTTTTGTCTCAGTTATGTTTTTCAACAAGAAATATTGTACAAGTAAGTTAAAGGGCATTCCTTTTATTTTTAAAAGAATTAATTATAAATGATATTTGTTTCTCTGGCTAAAAATTTGTACAAAATGTTTAAGAAAAATGTGGGAATGTTTATACAGTAAGTCCTTTAACCTGAATTGTTCCGAATCTTGTTTTTAAAACACTGTATACTGCATATTTAAAAATTTGAAAGCAATACGAAAATGGTTAAAAGCAATGTGCTCTATACTTCTGTAAAAAGAGGGGTCAAATAGCTACTCTGACACTTTCAATATAATGAAATTAATAGACACTGCAAATATGCTCCAATTTTGTTTCTTGGATATCTTTATTTTTTTAAAGATTTTATTTATTTATTTGAGAGAGAGAGAGAGTGCGTGTGAACAGGGGAGAGAGGGAGAAGCAGGCTTCCCACTGAGCAGACAGCCCAATGCGGGACTCGATCTCAGGACCCTGGGATCATGACCTAAGCCGAAGGTAGATGCTTAACCAACTGAGCCACCCAGATGCCCCTTGGATATCTTTAAAAAACAAAACAAAATGAAACAAAAACTTGATGGTCTGGAATAATATAAATGCTTGCATTTTGGGGAAAACTGTGGGATTCTTAACGTATACCTTGAAATTTTAAATAAAATAACACTAGAGCTATCTTTATTTATTTAGCATGTGAATATAAAATTCCTTTTTTGGGGAAAAGATTTAAAAATAAAATATAGAGGCTGTCAAATATTTCAGTTAAAACAGGTGACTAATGAATACAGATGTAGTAATACTTGTATATAGATTGTGATATTGTGATCTCAATTTCAAATATACTTTTCATGGATAATAATACCACTGTGAGTATCAGTATGACTAGGTATGATATTTTCTTTTTTTAAGATTTTATTTATTTATTTGAGAGAGAGAGAGACAGAACATGAGAGGGGGGAGGATCAGAGGGAGAAGGAGACTTCCCGCTGAGCAGGGAGCCCAATGTGGGACTCCATCCGGGGACTCCAGGATCATGACCTGAGCCGAAGGCAGTTGCTTAACCAACTGAGCCACCCAGGCACCCTAGGTATGCTATTTTCAAGTAATTATACATACTGGTATTATTATACATGATTAAAATAATTCTTTGAAAAATAAAATATTAATCACCTTTGATTATCATCATAGATGTTTAAAAAACATCAATATCTATCAAGATTCTAAATTTCATGATTAGACTATTGCAGGACAGAAATTTGAGAACTGAAGTAGGCAGGATCTATAATAACAATATAATTGTGGTTATGGAAAAACGCCTGCTCTGGATACTTATCATTCATTCATCTGGTTAGGCAGTAGTTTTCATTTGGTATAATAACATCTCTTGAGCACTTGCTATGTAATAGAGACTGACATTCTTAGCAAGAAATCAGCATGGAAGTGTTAAGTGGGGTAGTGAAGCTATGATTTAACTTCAGGTCTGATGTGGTGAGGCACAATGGCCAAATAGGGTTAAATGAATGCCCATAGTGGAAAGGGAGAACCTGAGTAATATTGGTAGAATATAAATATAGATTAGAATAATGTTTTTCAATTATTTTGGGTTACAAATGTTTTATATAGCAAGTCAGAACCATAAACATAACAACCAAATATACATGTGTAAAGACACACACACATGCACACACACACACACACAAATACACATATAAAACTTCAAGAAAAATATAACATAAACAGTATCTATCCTCATTATGGGCAGTAAACATTTCTTATTCTATTCCATGTAATTTTTTAAGGGGGTGGTTGAGAAGGATGAGACTTCCTGTTTGAAATAACCATGGTCTTGAAGAACAAAAAAGTTCCAGAAGTTTTTCTTATTTAAACAATAGATACATAAGACCCATCCTTTGTTATCCACTGTTTAAAAATAAGTCAATTTAACAGCATATATCATGAAGCCATGAAATATTCAGGAAATATGTGACATCCCAAGACCATGACAAAAGGAAGGGCAAAGTTTGAGGGATTGGGGGCCCAGTGATTCCAGGTTTTGGGAACTTACTCTGTTGTCATGGTTTATTTTTTTTCATATCCTTTGGTTTATAGTCTTCCTGATTGAAACCCAAAGTTATTTTTTTAATTATTATTATTATTACATCAGATATCTTTTTTTTTAAAGATTTTTTTATTTCTTTATTTGACAGAGAGAGAGACAGTGAGAGAGGGAACACAAGCAGGGGGAGTGGGAGAGGGAGAAGCAGGCTTCCCTTGGAGCAGAGAGCCCGATGTGGGGCTCGATCCCAGGACCATGGGATCATGACCTGAGCCGAAGGCAGACACTTAACGACTGAGCCACCCAGGCACCCCTACATCAGATATCTTGGATCAAAGATTTAATAGAGATGCCATCTTTCAGCAGTTAGATGCATTATCATATAATGCACTTCATATCCCAATAAAATACATAATTTTATAATTCCATTTTAGAACTAGAAAGGTAAATATAATCAAAATAAATTGCAAAGGTCACCAGAAATTTCAAGAATATGCCCTTCTATTATTTTTGTAGGACATATTTTCCAGTTATTGTGTTCAATGACTTAAGCAAACTGATTTTGCATGTAATAATTTGTTTCTGAAATAATCCTCAGGACATAAAGTGTATATATAGGTACTTTTAAATAGTATTGACCAAAATTTTTAGAAAAAATAAATGGCCTTGGAACTCCTGGGTGGCTCAGTCAGTTGAACAGCCAACTCTTGGTTTTGGCTCTGGTCATAATCTGGGGGTGGTCAGGGGGGATAGACCCATGCATCTTGGGCTCCCTGCTCAGCTGGGGGTCTGCTTGAGATTCTCTCTCTGCCTCTCCCCCTGTTCTCAGTCTCTCTCTCAAATAAATAAATATTTTTATAAATAAATAAGTGAATAAATAAATAAATAAATAAATAAATAAATAAATAAATAAATAAAAAATGTCCTTGCCTAATTTACGTCTTCAAAAGTTATGAAAATAATCTATGCAAGGACACATTTTCATTTTTTTAAAAAATGACTAATTTAATGTAATTTTTAGTGTACTTAAACATATTTTGAGTATGTCTTTATAATTTTTTTTTTTTTTTAGTTGGAGTTAGGATTACTGGAATGGCTACTTCTTATACACCAAGAAAAGCCTTAGATTTTAATAATAATTTCAGAAAAAAGCAAATACATTTAATAACTGGCCTTTCATAATTGAACCACCTTTCCTTTCCCTAAATGATAAAATTATTTGCCAGTAAAATTCATTTAAAATGAGCTCTTCGACAACAATCCAAGTTAATTTTTTTCCTCTTCCCTACTGTAGGTCTACTGGTAGTAAACATCAAAGTTTATTATTACGATTATTTTTAATTCAGTGGCATTTTAAATATAATTCATGAAGTAAACATATCTATTTATGAAATTCAGTAATAAAATGTTGTATTTCTTAAAATTACAAGCAAGCAATAAATCCTGTCTAGCATTTTATTGTATTCTTAGTAATTTAATTTGTATAAATATGTCCATTTTCTCAGATTATAATCTGGATTTATTTAGCTTCATAGTTTATTTTACCATTGTATCACTGACAAAAAAAAACAAACTGTCCAATTCCTTTATTTACTGACATTTTTTGTGATAATTTTCTGTCCTAATTATATTTGTAACTGTGTGTACACTAATTATGAATTAAAACATAATGCTAGAAAAGTATTTTGTCTCTTAAAGAGTGATTAGACCTAAGATATTTTCTTTCCATCCTTGGGTTGGAATTCAATTTATATACTGGGGACCAAAACTTTCATCTCAACATATGGGATGGTATATTATTAGTGATCATTTTGAATTATTAAATTTAAGACTTGGAAAAAAGCTTGCAGTAGCATAGAGTTTCCATTATTGTGTGGACTGAAGCTTGCAATAGCATAGTGTTTCCATTATTGTGTGGACTGAAAAAAAATGCCATCTAGTTAGAGGGCACTTTTATCTCACTTCAACTTCTTATATTGTAATTTTAGGAGACAGTAAATAAAAATCAAGAATTATTTAGATTTATTAGCTTTAGTAATGCTTTCTTCTATTCATATTATTTACTCCAGTTGTACAGAAAAAAGACATGGCTCTTATACCTTTGACAAGTGTTGGGTGATTGTGCAAGAAATGCTGAAAGTTACCAACGTTTGCGAGTTTAGCAACTTGACAGTCTTTTCTTATTTATAGAAAGACTTTAACAACCTAATACCACACAAAAAAAAGAAGAAAAAAAAAAGAAGAAAGAAATCCCAATAGATGGATATTATTGTATTTAACTTTTTGAAGATAAAACTTCCTGTTTATATGATGGTCAATCAACATTAAACATGGAGAATTGGTAGTAATAATAATATACAAATATATTTTCATTGAGTTATATATGTTTTAAATATTGTAAAAATATAGCTGACTTTTGTCTCCTGTCCTCTGCCATCCTTCTAGCCTACACCAGAATTCTCTATCTTAAGTCACTGCACTATTCTGCTAACTACAGATCTTTAATCTTCAGATGTTTCTCCCCTCTACCCATTCTCTGGCACATCAACCAGACCACTGTTTTTTTTTTTTTTTTTTTTTTTATTTTTAATTTTTTTATTGTTATGTTAATCCCCATACATTACATCATTAGTTTTAGATATAGTGTTCCATGATTCATTGTTTGTGCATAACACCCAGTGCTCCATGCAGAACATGCCCTCCTCAATACCCATCACCAGGCTAACCCATCCTCCCAACCTCCTCCCCTCTAGAACCCTCAGTTTGTTTTTCAGAGTCCATTGTCTCTCATGGTTCTTCTCCCCCTCCGATTTCCCCCCCTTCATTCTTCCCCTCCTGCTACATTTGTCTTCTTCTTTTTTTCTTTCTTAACATATATTGCATTATTTGTTTCAGAGGTACAGATCTGAGATTCAACAGTCTTGCACTATTCACAGCGCTTACCAGAACACATACCCTCCCCAGTGTCCATCACCCAGTCACCCCAGCCCTCCCACCCCACCCCCCACTCCAGCAACCCTCAGTTTGTTTCCTGAGATTAAGAATTCCTCATATCAGTGAGGTCATATGATACATGTCTTTCTCTGTTTGACTTATTTCGCTCAGCATAATACCCTCCAGTTCCATCCACGTCGTTGCAAATGGCAAGATCTTATTCCTTTTGATGGCTGCATAATATTCCATTGTATATATATACCACATCTTCTTTATCCATTCATCTGTTGATGGACATCTTGGCTCTTTCCACAGTTTGGCTATTGTGGACATTGCTGCTATAAACATTGGGGTGCACGTAGCCTTTCGGGTCCCTACTTTTGTATCTTTGGGGTAAATACCCAGTAGTGCAATTGCTGGATCATATGGTAGCTCTATTTTCAACTTTTTGAGGAACCTCCATACTGTTTTCCAGAGTGGCTGCACCAGCTTGCATTCCCACCAACAGTGTAGGAGGGTTCCCCTTTCTCCGCATCCTCGCCAACATCTGTCATTTCCTGACTTGTTAATTTTAGCCATTCTGACTGGTGTGAGGTGGTATCTCATTGAGGTTTTGATTTGGATTTCCCTGATGCCGAGCGATATTGAACACTTTTTCATGTGTCTGTTGGCCATTTGGATATCTTCTTTGGAAAAATGTCTGTTCATGTCTTCTGCCCATTTCTTGATTGGATTCTTTGTTCTTTTGGTGTTGAGTTTGATGAGTTCTTTATAGATTTTGGATACTAGCCCTTTATCTGATATGTCATTTGCAAATATCTTCTCCCATTCTGTCGGTTGTCTTTTGGTTTTGTTGACTGTTTCCTTTGCTTTGCAAAAGCTTTTTATCTTGATGAAGTCCCAATAGTTCATTTTTGCCCTTGCTTCCCTTGCCTTTGGCGATGTTTCTAGGAAGAAGTTGCTGCGGCTGAGGTCGAAGAGGTTGCTGCCTGTGTTCTCCTTTAGGATGTTGATGGACTCCTGTCTCACATTGAGGTCTTTCAACCATTTGGAGTCTATTTTTGTGTGTGGTGTAAGGAAATGGTCCAGTTTCATTCTTCTGCATGTGGCTGTCCAATTTTCCCAACACCATTTGTTGAAGAGACTGTCTTTTTTCCATTGGACATTCTTTCCTGCTTTGTCAAAGATTAGTTGACCATAGAGTTGAGGGTCCATTTCTGGGCTCTCTATTCTGTTCCATTGATCTATGTGTCTGTTTTTGTGCCAGTACCATACTGTCTTGATGATGACAGCTTTGTAGTAGAGCTGGAAGTCCGGAATTGTGATGCAGCCAGCTTTGCTTTTCTTTTTCAACATTCCTCTGGCTATGCGGAACCAGACCACTGTTTTTAATACGTGTATCAGATGGTGTCAAAACCCTTTTGGACCTGCACTTAGAAAAGCTTCTAATTCATTATTTGGCTTTCATTCCTCTGCATAAACTGATCCCTGTATAAATCTCCAAATGTATCCCCAAATCTCTTGTTAGTTGTGCTTCACTCATGTAGGCTTTTTTTCCCCCCCACTTGCTCCAACCAATCAAGACCCCATACTGACATTTGTATTTATTAGCCTATGGATCCAGAGAATTCTTTCCCTAGTTCCTTTTTAGTTTTCATAGTATGCTTCAACAGCAATGCCTCAGAGAGGGGTTCTTCAACTATGCTGCTTAAACTGAGACCCCTCCCCTAGTACTTTTTCTCCAAAAATCTGTTTATTTCCTTCACAGCATTTGCCAACAACAACAAAGTTGTCCCATATTTTTTTTTGTTATGTTAATCACCATACATTACATCATTAGTTTTTGATGTAGTGTTCCATGATTCATTGTTTGCGTATAACACCCAGTGCTCCATGCAGAACGTGCCCTCCTTAATACCCAGCACCGGGCTAACCAATCCCCCCACCCTCCTCCCCTCTAGAACTGCCCCATAATTTTGTATTGTTTGCTTGCTTATTTTTTCTCAAGTAGAATTCAATTCCCAGAATACAAGAGCTACATTTTTTCTTGTTTTACTTCTCTATTTCCAATGCCTATTATAGGATTCAATATATTTTCAATTTATCATCCCCTTAATAAAAAGTGGATGTAAAAAAAAAAAGGTTTAGAGAGAGTAAACAACCTGGCAAAAGTCATACAATAAACATTTGCTTGAGACAGGATTGAATACAGGTGGTCTGACTTCACTGTCCATGACCTAAACATCTGCTTTTGACTGTCCCTTAATTACGGTTAAGAACTATTTCAACCATCCTATCTTCTTTGTTTTACAAGAGAAGAAATAGGATGCATCACTGACATATCTTCCTAAGAATGTATTTCAAGCTAGATGAGAAACTGTGACTGATATAAATGGCTTGTCTTCCAAATCATGCTCATTCATCATACTACACTGTTTTCCTTTCAACTCCTGGAGCTTCACGTAAGCCTGGAGATGGCAGTTGTGTTTAGGTCTAGGGCATGAAGACACAACCAAGAAAATGGATTTCAAATGGGAAATAAGATATCAGACAGTTAAATAATAGCTCAGCATCAAAGAGTATATTAAGTCAGGGATCGAGATCATTAAGATCCATGCCATGGGCAGAGGTCTTACGCCCTAGCATTGCTGAAATTTCAGGAGGATACGGACCCCTTTTTGAAGGAAGAATGTGAGAACTTCAGTGAGACTATTTCCCCTAAATTGAGTCAGATATGATTTTACTTCAACAGATTCTCATCTTTACCTGGGATAACTTAAATCATACACAAAGTTCTTAAAGCCCTGGCCCTTGAAATTAAGTATAATACACTCCCGCCACTGAATCACTAACAGATTAATAAAGAACTCTGCCATTGAGAAGTGACTCTCTGGATCCAGATATATGTACAAATAAAATATTTTCACTTATCAAGGGAGCTACATTTTCACAAATAGTCAAATTTGCCACAGAAAATATGTCCATTCTAAAACTCTAGAAGATAACTTTGATCCTTGACTTCTGGGTTTCAATCTGCCATTTTACTGATATTCTCCTGAAACGAGTCAACCCACAGGCTGAATCCTTCCAAAAGGATTTCACAAGGCTGACAGACATCACCTTTCTTGATCTACCCCCTTTGAGGCTGGCTGAGACAGATTAAGGAATATGACTTTAGCTTGACATCAAGTCAAAAGCCAGAGCCAAGTTTGAGCAGAAAACAGAGGTGAAGGCAGAAACATGAGGTAAATCTCCAGTGTACAGCCAATGTCAAGAAATCCCCTGAACCTTAGGGACAGGCAGTCAAAGCAGCAACTGGACTGGACTCTAGCTCCTGATAGGGATTGATGACTAGCACACACCAAATTCAAGATTTAGAGATGGGACTGAGTGAACCATATCACAAATGGAAAACCTGCCTTATGACATACTCTCTGCTAGGTGATAGCATGATGCCTCTTTAAGATTATTTTTAGCTAACTAAGTTTGATGTAAAGAGATACTTTTAGAAACAATGATAATAAAATGATTTATAAGGTATGTTTACATCATCTCATCTCATCTTGAATCATGATCTTCACAGGACCATGAGGTACACAGGACAGAAATGCTTATAATCCTTGTTTTCCAGTAAGGAATGTAAGAATCAGAATAGTTAAAAATTTTGACAAGCCTATACAGTTGCTTTATGGTGAAGTTCAAATTCATATATAGTCTCTTGAATCCAAATGCCATTTTGATCCCACTATACCATATCAATCTAAGTAATTCAGTTCTCAAAGTGAATTGGAAGGAAACATGAAACTAAATGTAATATTTCAAGGAGATATAGAATGAATCCAAACATATGAATCCTGAGATAGAATTCAGATTGTAAATAACCAATCTTGTCAAGCTATAAAAGCCATTCCAAGCTATAAACTGAGATGTGATTTAAATGTCATATTTGAATAACAGTCCTCTGATCCATTATCTGCTTTACATTTTATGATCTAATTTTAGAGAAAATAAAAACAAACAAGTTAACCCTTTTTTTTATGTCAATATAAAAAAATGTATAATATCCTATGAATCTTTGAGAATCATGATCTAAAGTTTCCAGTGAATACTTCTTATTCCCCAGGGAATACTTTTAAAACTATTTTTATTTCCTAATCCCTTATCCCTTAGGCCATTACAATGTTCCATTTGTAATTAAATATTAATATGAAAAAAAAACTAGCAGAACACGTATTTAAAACTTTCCTATAAAGAAAAAAAAAATATCCATTGCTGTGCTATTTGTGGAAAACTTATTTGTCATTAATTTATAAAGAAAAAATTCTCTAAGAAATGAGATTCAGGCAGTTGTTTTGTTTTGTTTTTCCAATAATTATTTTGTACTACTAAAAAGCAGTTGTTACACATACTCATTCTGACTTCAAACATTCTAACTACCACTATCATAAAAACCAGGTTCACTAATTCAGCCAGTAAAGTAAAACAAACTGATATTCACTTACAATTTAAAGATCTATATGAGTTGAAGAGCTGGGGATGAAATTACCTCTTGACATCGTTTCCCTTTTACTTTTCTATTTTAATAAAAAATAGATGATTGTCCAAGTGATTGTTCTGGTCTAACATTCAATCTTCTAATAACTAATGGAGTTTCCAATGTTATCAAGCTTTGTTTTGTTTTCATCTAAATATCTAAGTGCCCTACGTCTATTAATATAATGATATTTCACCAGAAACAGAAAAAAAAAAAAAAAAAAAAAAAAAAGAACAAACTCCAACCATTCAACCTTAATTTAGGACTGGAGAAAAAAAACAAAAAAAACAAAAAAAAAACAAATCTGTACTTAATAAACAAAGTATAAAACTCGGGAAATTCTAGTCCCTACAGTCTACATGCAATAAAGGTACACAACTCCTAATATTAAGATTTTGTTTTTGGCAGCAATTGCTTAGACTGGTTTAGAAGATAGAAATATATAAATCCCATCCCCTTTCAACATTGTCCATACCTAGAGAATGCATTGTACTCTACAGAGGTACCTTCTGTTTTTAGAGTTGATGTTTATCCTCTGCCCATTTCACTCAATAACTTTGTTAAATATAAAATACTTACCTAATTAGCCACTATATTAAGCTGGTATATTTAGTGATCTAGATACATACATGCTACGTTCATTCCCTCAATAATTAGGATACATGCCCATATTAGATGGCATAGATTTACTCTTCCCTACTCCCCTCTTCTAAATACAACTAAATACTCTGGAAATAATCCAAAGACAACTATAAAAGGATCTGAAAGTGGGAAAGTCAAAGTGTGTCTGGGTAGGGACTCTAGGACTCAAAATGGCATGATAATGAATTGCCTGGGTTTTCTTTTTCATTTACTATTAATCTTAGTTTGGCCTCCAGAGAAGTCTACAATCTAGAACCATCAATAACAAACAAGAAGAACCTGCCTCTCTGGCCAAATCACCCAGAAAGGAGAAGCCAAGCACACATCAAGTGAGCAGGCTGCACCCCCATTCCAGTGTAGTGGGGCAGATTCTTTCACATTGCCAGCAGACCCTGGCATCTCTGAACCTCTACTTATTGACATGAGGGCACCCAGGCCCAGCACCTGCCAGTTCTCTACCCATGAAAGAGATTGCTTTTCCCCACTTGCAGAAGGTGGCTCAGGAAAACACTATGTGATCCTGCAGGCACAAAGACCAAGTCAGAAATCCAGAAGCCCCAGGAAAAAAAAAAAATAAAGCAGATAAGAAAATATTACAAGGGACCCAAAAATTAAACTGAAACCATAGACTACAAAGGAAGGCCAGACGTATACAAAACACTACAAGGGCAACTGGTGACATAGTAGATTTAAACAGGATTGAGTCTCCTAATATAACCAAAGATCCAAGATAAAATCCCTATTCTCTTATCATACTAAGAATGAAGACATTCATGATTTGGTGAGAAAAACACAATCAACTAATACCAATATCAAAATGAATCTGATCTTGGAATTACCTGGCAAGAATTTAAAGCAGCCATCATAAAAGTGTTTTGATAATCAATTATGAATCTTGAAACAAATGATATGGTAGAAAATCTCAGCAGATAAATAACAGTTATAAAAAAGCACCAAGTGGAAAATACAGAACTGAAAAGCACAACAAAAACAACACCACAATCTGGATGGGAGCAATAGTAGAGGGAAATGGCAGAAGACAGAATCAGTGAACTTTAGGACAGGTCAAAATAATTTACTGAATCCTATCAACACAAGGAAACAGACTAAAAAACAGCAGAGCCTCAGGGATCTGTGGGAAAATATGAAAAGATGTCATACTGTTATACATACATCAATCTGTATATTGATGTCATTGTAGTTACAAAAGAGAAACAGTGTGGAAATGAAAATTACTCATACAAGTTGTGCTGAAAACTCCCCAAATATGTAACACATAAACCTACAGATTCAAGAAACTGAGTGAATCTCACAGAGGATAAACCCGAAGAAATCCATACCAAGACATCAGAATTAAACAACTAAAAAACAATGTCAAAGAAAAAAGTCTTAAAAGCAACCAAAGAAAAATGACTCATTACCTATGGAAAATCCCAATTTGAATGATAGCAGTTGTCTTATCTGAAAACATAGAGTCCGGAAGAAAGTAGAACAGCATTTTTCAAGAACTAAAAGTAATGCCAGCCACGAATTCAATCATTATTCAGTGAATCTTGTTCCAAAATGGGGGGAAATAAACACATTTTTAGAGAAGTTAACTAATTTCTATCATCAGTGGGCCTCTCCTTTAAACACAACTAAAGGAATCAAGATAAATAAAAATAAAGTATTAATGGAAGGAAAGAAAAAATGAAATGGGTAAAAAAAGGAGAATATACAATATACTATTCTTCTTCTCATGAGTTTTTTAAGCCATATTTCTGTGCTGAATCAAAATAATTCCACCATCAGATGTGGTGTTCAATGTATGTAAAGACAATACTTATGACAATATATTTAAAAAACAGCAAGAAGAAAGAGCCTGACTGAACCCAGATGGAACAGACAATAGTCCAATAACCAGTAAAGAAATTAAGTAATTAACCTGTTCCTATAAAATAAATCCTCAAGCCACAATGTTTTCACTAGGGTATCTACCAAACATTTAAAGAGGAATTAACACTGATTTTATAAAATCTCTTCCAGAAAATAGAAGGGGAGGGAACTCTTCCAAACCTATTTTATAAGGCTGGTAGTCCTGACAACAAAACCAGATACAGTATGGAACAAGAAAAACACAGAGTAGTATCTTTCATGACGTGAGATATAAAAATCTATAACAAATAGTAAAAAACTTAATCTAACAAAACATGAAAAAATTATATACAATAATCAAGTGGGACTTATTTGAGACATGCAAGACCGGTTAAATATTCAAAAATCCAATATAATAACCACCAGGTTAACAGGATATAGAAAAAATTGTGATCATATCAGAAAAAAAGCAAGTTGACAAAGTCCAAACCCAATTTATTATAAAGCACTTAGAAATCTAGGATTAGAGGATATCTTCTCTAATAGATAAAGTGCATCAACAAAAAAATCTACAACTAACATATTTGATGTTGTAAGAGTGAATGCTATTACCCTGAGATCAGGAAAAGGGCAAGAGTGTTTGCTCTCACCACTCTTATTCATCATACTACTAGATGATCTAGCCAGGCCAATAAGGGAAGAAAAGAAATTAAGATATACATACTGAAAATGACTTAAACTTCATACCTTTATAAAAAAATAAACTTACAATGAATCAAAGGTTTAAATCTAAATATAAAACCACAAGCTTATAGAAAAAAAATTTGAAAAAATCTTTGGGAGATTTATATACGTATATATATCTTACATCTTTATATATATATGTATCATATATAATATGCATATGTCTTATATATCTTATATCTGTGCATATATCTATATTTATAAAGAGTTATTTAACTTAACCTCCAAAGCATAATCAATATTAGAAAAAAATTGAGAAGTCTGACCCCATGGAAAGTAAAAATCATTGCTCTTTGACAGTCCTTGTTAGAAGGCTGAAAAGACAAAATACAACTATGAGAAAATATTTGCAAACCACACATCTGACAAAGGGCTTGTATATAAAATATATAAAGAACTCTCAAGTCTCAACGGTAAACAAAAAAGCAATCCAATTAGAAAATGGGCAAAAGAAATGAACAGACATTTCACTGAAGAAATCTTTAGATAAGAAATACAGATAACGTATAAGCACTTGAAAAGATGTTCAACATGATTAGCCATTAAGGAAATGTAAATTAAAACCACAATACAATATCACTAAACATCTGTTAGAATGCCTGAAACAAAATATGCTGACAAGGATATGGAGAAACTGGATCACTCATTCATTGCTGGTGTGAATGTAAAATGGTAAAATGGTACAACCACTCTTGAAAATAGATTGGCAGTTTTTTTTTACATCTTTTTAAATGTAATGGAAAATACATTTACCATTCAAAGCAGCAGTTGTCGTCATGGGCATTTATCCTTGAGCAATGAAAACTTTTGTTCATACAAAAAATCTGTACATAAATGTTCATAGCAACTTTATGATAATCAAGAAATGAAAAAGCCCAAAACGTCCTTTGATGGGTGAAGAGTAAACAAACTGTGAGTTACCCATACCATGGAAACTACTCAGCAATGAAAAGGGATGAAATGTTAACACATGTGATAACTTGAATAGACCTCAAGCAGATTATATAACATGTTTAAAATAAAGTAATTCGACGGGATGCCTGGGTGGCTCAGTTGTTAAGCGTCTGCCTTCGGCTCAGGTCATGATCCCAGGGTCCTGGGATTGAGCCCCGCATCGGGCTCCCTGCTCTGCGGGAAGCCTGCTTCTCCCTCTCCCACTCCCCCTGCTTGTGTTCCCTTTCTCACTGTGTCTCTCTCTGTCAAATAAATAAATAAAAATTTTAAAAAAATAAAATAAAGTAATTCGAGAGACTGAAACACATTAATGTTACCATTTGAATGAGTTTGCATTTGGGTAGTAGCATTAGGGTGTCTGGATGATAGAGCAATTCTGCATTTTGATTGTTGTTGCATATAGCATAGGACTATACATACACATGTACACACAAATGAGTGTATATTTTACAGAATCTGAATCTGTTTTGTGGATTGTACAAATGTAAACGTCATGGTGTACTGCATCTATGCAAGATGTGAACATCACAAGAGAAGTGAAAAGTGAACTGGGCCTCCCTGTACTTATTTCAACTTTCTAAGAACCTATAATTACCTTAAAATAAATGTAAAAAGGAAATGTATTCTATGTGCCCAAAGTTTGCTCAAAAACTCAAGCAAGGTAAAGAAAGCTAGCTTTAGTTTAGTCTGTATTGAAGTGGTCAGGACTGTTCTTCTCCATGGTACTTATGTCTAAGCAATGAATCAAGCTTTCCATTTTATATATGATTGGTTGACCTACTTCATAATCATAAGACAGTTATGTTTAACAAATAAAAGCAAGCCCAGCTACACATGTGGATTCAAATATTATATTAGTCATAATAATAAAATTACATGTTCTTAGGATGTTTCTTCCCTGGGCATAAGAGGAGTAACACTAAGTCTATTCTTAATATCTCCCAAGAGATTCTGCCTTAAAATGAGTTTTCCTTGGTCTTGTACTTCGATCCTAGTCTTCTGTTTAGAAAAAGGAAAACAAGTTTTGAGGTATGTGCATTTTTCCCCCTTTCAACACTTGGTAACAGAAACTCATCTAAGTATTTGACACATTAGAGTTTACAGCCACTTCCCAGCTTCCTGACAGAATCTTTGACATAGAAGCAACTATGTGTGAGATCTCACTCCTATTTTGAACTACATAAGCTAGACCTGCACCCTCAAGCTCAGTCTTGTCCATTTGGAAACTATGTGTAAGTTTTAGATTTAAATAATATTCCCTCTAAATTCTAAAGAGAATATAAGCAAGTAAATATACCTTTCTTTTCAGAATTTGGGCTGGGAAAATGTATTTAAAATAAGTACATTACTCTTTTTTAAATTGAATCTTTGTTTTAATTTTGCTGGGAAGTAGGGAAGTTATAATTTTTGGCTAAACCAGAACACATCAGCTTTGCTTAATAGATAAAATATAGTTACAAATTATTTGGTTGGTTTTGGTCTAACAACTGCCTCCAGTTACAAAAGAAAAAAGGTTTATAATATTTATTAAAAAGTAACTATCAAGGGGCACCTGGGTGGCTCAGTCATTAAGCGTCTGCCTTTGGCTCAGGTCATGATCCCAGGGTCCTGGGATCGAGACCCGCATCGGGCTCCCTGCTCAGCGGGAAGCCTGCTTCTCCCTCTCCCACTCCCCCTGCTTTGTTCCCTCTCTCGCTGTCTCTCTCTCTCTCTGTCAAATAAATAAAATCTTTAAAAAAAAAAAAAAAGTAACTACCAAGATAATTCTACTCCATAACATACGGAAAATGTTAACTACAATTGTGAAGATTTTCTGTGACCGAAATTATTCTCAATACCAATTGTCTCTGCTAAGTACTGCCTGAAATTTAAGTTATCAGGTAAACCATACAATGTGGATATCAAGAAACAACTGCATGCATTCAGTCATAAAATTAAGAATGTTACTGTAAATAGCTGTTGAAAATGTACATATTTGATATTTAATGTGTTATTTTACATTGCATATAGATATTAATAAATGGAAAACAAACATGACTTTTACTATAAGGCTTAAAATTATTTATCAAAAGTTTGTCAGCCTGCAGACAAATATTTTTAAACCCATACTTCCTTACTAAAATCGTATTAAGTAAAATTATCAGGATACTTTTGCCTCACTTGGATTGGGTCATTCATTGCTTGGGTTCACTGACAGTGACTATTTTAAGACTCAGTTTAACTCGTGTTTTTGTGCACCAATTATATTTAATTAGATCTGGGGTGAATAAGTTTCAAGTTCAGAGTCTGCTCCTTTCAATTGGCTGTGACAGCCTTGAGCACGACTTTTTTTTTTTTTTTTTTTTTTGAGCACAGTTTTGAGTAGGAATCCAAGGCTCAGTGAGAAAGCACAGAGATAGCTTTCAAGTGTGTGAGACGCAGAGTGTCATGGCACACCAGCTAAGTATTTTTCACCTTGGGTGAAACATCTAAATGCTGTAAATGTAAATGAGGTTGAAAGTTTGTGTATCTGTGGCATTGTAAACCTCATTTTACTTAAAAGTAGAAATCGTAAAACCGTGCATCTTTACTTTTTTATTTTTATTTTTTAAGATTTTATTTATTTATTTGAGAAAGAGAGAGAGCACAAGCGATGGTGGGGTAGGAGGAAGAGGCAGAGGAAGAGAGAAGCAGACTCCCTGCTGAGCAGGGAGCCCAGGGCAGGGCTAGATCCCAGGACTCTGGGATCATGACCTGAGCCAAAGGTAGATGCTTAACTGACTGAGCCACCCAGGTGAGCCATGCTCTACCAGTGCATCTTTTTTTTTTTTTTTTTTTTTTTTTTTTTACCAGTGCATCTTTAAAGGATTGTTTTTCCCCAGTCTTTGTATTTTTTCTAGAATAATTCATTTTTTTCCTTTAAAATACACTATTAATTGACAACACATTTGAAACTGACACTTTATTTTTATTATTTTCCTCAAGAATTTAGAAAGTATTGGAATGTAGTCTATTTAATTTGAAACTGGCTTATGTTGTGCCTGAGAAACCTTAACAGAGTAATCAGGGATCTGATATCATAAAACTGAGTTAATTAAATAAAAACAAAACAGAGTCTTAACTATAGAGAACAAACTGATGGTTATCAGAGGAGAGGTGGGTGGGGAATGGATGAAATAGGTGATGGGGATTAATGATGTTGTATGGAAGTGTTGAATCACTATATTGAACACCTGAAACTAATACAACACTGTTAACTATCCTGGCATTAAAATTAAAGAAAAAAAAACAAAAAAACTGAATTATAGTAACTTTATACTGTACAGAACTCTGGATTAATATATTTCTGGTAGGAGTGCTAAAATTATTGTATTGTAAGGACATTTTGCATAAGAATACACATTTGCATCTTAAAAATACTCTCTGCTTTTCAATTATGTGGTGGAAGTGGGCGGGTGTTTTCATTATCTTCCTTTGCTTTTGACTTCTCACCATTCAGAGGTATGGATCCAGATGGTTATAAATATTTAGAAATCTGAGGCATTTCAAAGTCATGGAATCTGTTATATTCCAAACACAAAAGCAACTCACTAATTCTCAACTCACTTAATTTGAAAATCTAGAATTAAAATATAAATATATATTATATATAAATACAAATATATAAATAAGTAAATATATACATACATGCACACCTTAGTTCTTTTTCTGAATGTTCATTCTAATTATTCTGTTTCTATTTAAACTGCAACAGAGGCTGAACTGTAACCTAATGACTACCTCCCAGAATATTGTCTGATGGCTTCTCCTGGCTTACTGATCCCTTTGTGTCTCCATAGCCCTGCTGATGTTCTAAAGCCAAAATACATATAAAGATGCACACATACATCATGCAAGTACATGATGTGGCTCTCTCTATGACTCTTCAGTAATCACTAGCTCATACAGTCTCTAGTTTATTTCATAGAATAGGCAAACGTTAATATACTTCAAGATAAAAAGTTACTGAAGTAACTTATGAAATTATATTTCACTGCATTTTTCAATTATCAGCATATTTTTACAATAAATTGAACTGGCTGCTACATAGCAAAGTTAGCAATTCCAGGGCTCTCAATATTCAGTGTATTCAAACTCCACATAATATATTTACCCATATGAGAGAAAAGTAGAGGAAAAATTCTGACAGAAATGAAGATCCGTCACAACAGTGAAATGTAATTATAAGATTGTTCAATTGCTTGAAACTAGAAGCTCTAAAACAGAAAATGAATCTATGGAAATTTCACCATCTGAATTGTTACAAATATCTATTTTATCCATTTTTACTGATCAAACAGGGAAATAAGATTGGTGAACACATATTTACTATATTACTAAATAAAGCAATTACTTGGGTTATATTTCAAAAGACTCATCATCTAGGAAAGAATTTCATGTAAACAGCTATGCTCAAAATATCCATCATTGGGTTCTAGGACAGAAAGGTATGCACGATACTCACAGATTACTTTGAAAGAATATAAAATCTCAGCTCTTTCCAAAATACCTAGAATATCTATGATTAAAACATATTCATAGTAGCCTATAAATTTTTTAGAAAGAGTATAGTTAACTATAACAAAAACACATGAAGTCTGTGCACAGAATTAATGCTGAGTATCTTAAAAAAAAAACAAGGAATAAATGTGTTTTTAATACCTACAAAAAGAAATATTAATTCATTCATTCACTCATTAGAGTAATGTTTATAATCTTGTTCTTGGTTTGCATTATTTTGGCCCAATGCAATGGATAGCAACAATAAGTAATCTTTAGAATTCCTCTGGTTTGTTAATTATACTTGATAGGCATTATTGGTAGGCAGAAAAATTCCATCCGAATAAAATATGAAATGATTAGTGTTTAAAAACAATTACAGACAACACCATAACTAATGAATATCACACATATTCTTCTCTGACAGAAAAATGAATCCACTTTGCTGTTCATCTTTAGTTTGACAAAGTGATGTATAGCTTGTTTCCTGAAGTAGATTTAATAGTGTAGATTATTTTGCAGACTAGAAAACAGCACAGAAAATCAGTATGTTGCTTTATGTCATCCTGACATAGCTTTCGTCTTGCCAGCAAAGCACAACTGGAGCATTTGAATCTAGTCAAAATACGGGAATGTTTGACTGTTTTGATTTTTGTCTGTGTGTTATGAGTATTTAGGGGTGGCAGAGCAGGGCTGGGGAGTTAAATGTAAAAAAAAAAATATTGGATCAATCGAGTTATGGGAGTTCTAATTGTTTTTAGAAAAGGGGAAGTCTTTTTGACAAAAGAGCTATATCTATAGCTATAAAAATCTAAATCTATAGGGCGCCTGGGTGGCTCAGTCGTTAAGCGGCTGCCTTCGGCTCAGGTCACGATCCCAGAGTCCTGGGATCGAGTCCCACATCGGGCTCCCTGCTCAGCGGGAAGCCTGCTTCTCCCTCTCCCACTCCCCCTGCTTGTGTTCCTGCTCTCGCTGTTTCTGTCAAATAAATAAATAAAATCTTTAAAAAAATAAAATAAAATAAAAATCTAAATCTATAGCTGAAAACTAAAAATCATAGCATCATTTTAGAGTATCTATTTTTAGGAGATTATAATCAGTGAATTAATAGAATTTCATTCTACCATATCTTTGCATTTCATTTTAGGCCCTATTACATTATCTATACTTAGTAAATATTTTAAAAATAACACCTAAATCTAACCTTTGGATCATTTGGGATTCCTAATTGATATTTATGAAAAATATATGTTGCTTTTCAAAAAGCTGTTACTGACCACTTAGTAACTCCATGTTGATTTCTGTTAATATAATAAACCTAATTTTAGGAAAAGAAAAAGTAAAAAGGCTGGAATCAGTATTAAACTGATTTTTTTTAGTTTGTTTAGTTTTATAGAAGTGTGCATTAATGCTGTGAAGAGAAGCACCAAGATTAAGTCCTAAAAAAAGTATACTCAATATGAAAATTGAGAGAAAACCTAGAAATATAGATCCATATTTGGAAGATTACAAAGTTCTCATTAGATACAGCAAAAAATATGCTACACTGGGTTGTCATATTTGGGATATGGCCCAGCATGACTACAGATAAAACCCTACAGAGATTTATATTAAATATATCCTTAATTCATAAATACATTGGAAAACCAAAGATCAGCAGACATTTAAAGAAAACACTTCAATTGGAATAAACAAATAAATAAAACACAGCAGAAACTAAAAAAAAACAAGATAATCTGAATAGATTTCTAGAATGACGATAGCATGTTCTAAATATATGTATATACTATTTTAAATATGTATTCTTAATAAATATATTTCTTTCCTATTTATTTGTCAAATATGCTACATATTTGAAAATAACATCAATCAACACAAGAAGAATGTATTAAGAAAAGTATTAATCTCAGAAAAAGGAGTTCTTGGGAATTAAGAACATTACTGTAAAATGAAGAGAAGCGAAGTTTAGGGGAAGAGTGAGTTAGAGTGCTCACCATTTCATGATAGTGTCAAGATGGTAAAGGAAAAGAAGTTTCACAATTGTAGCATTATGGAAATAAGCAATAAAAAAAGAACAAAATGCAAAAAAATGGTGCCTAGTTTAATAATTTTAACAATTTCATCAATCATGGTGAAAGTGGTGAATCAATTAAATTTGATCCACACCTCTGTATTTTTTTAAAGATTTATTTGTTTACTCGCTCATTTTAGAGAAAGAGAGCACGAGCAAGGTGGGTGAGGGGTGGAGGGAGAGGGAGAGAGAATCCACAAGCAGATTCCCTGCTGAGCACTGAGCCCAAGGGGCTGGATCCTAGGACCTTGAGATCATGACCTGAGCTGAAACCAAGAGTCCACTACTCAACTGATTGAGCCACCCTGTGCCTCCACAACTTTGTATTAAGCATTTATTGTAACCTGGGCTTATATTGATTTTATACTAACTAAAAAAATATTTTAAGAGAATGGTTAAGAGATAATACTGTTGTTAATTTTAAATATAATAGAGTGGCCTGGGCGCCTGGGTGGCTCAGTGGGTTAAGCGACTGCCTTCGGCTCAGGTCATGATCCCAGAGTCCTGGGATTGAGTCCCACATCAGGCTCCCAGCTCAGCGGGGAGCCTACTTCTCCCTCTGACCCTCTCCCCTCTCATGTTCTTTCTCTCTCTCTCTCAAATAAATAAATAAATAAAATCTAAAATAAATAAATAAATAAATAATAGAGTGGCCTGGCAAGCCTGAGGACAAAGGGAGAGGTAACACTTAAATTTAATAGCACATAATGAATATTACCAACTGCTAAAGAATTTAATGGAATGTATGGACAGCAGAATCAGAGTTGAAAAAATTAGAGCAGAATGAGAAAGAGTTTAAGAATGAACAGGAAAATTCACAGGCCAAAGTGGCTACAAGTTCATGGTTAGTAGCTACACAGAACAAGGGTATGTACACAAGTCTATGGATCTAGTCACCTAGTAAATAAGCTTGCTGACAAAGAGAAATATGCCTGTTGTAAATATCTATTTTTATGAAATAGTCCATCACAAAAAAACAAATTTACATATAAAGTTTGAGATACCCAAGCCCAAATACACTGCTTTATTTTTTCTCAAAATACTAAATTTTGAACATAATAAGGGGCATTTTACAATTAAAAACAATGCCCACTTCAGAGCAGCATGCTAATTCCATCATACTTACTTAAAAACTGGCTGTACCTTATTTACCTTACTGCCCCATACTTATAAGGGAAAATAAACTTCCATAAACTAAGCTTTATTCAAATCAAGGGGAAAATCAGAAGATATCATTGGAAATGTAGGTTTTCTCTCCCCAGTTGAAAACCAATGTTATGTATAATTTAGATACCAAACTGAAGTGAACCTTAGGTAACTCTTTCCATACTCTTTCATGAATAAAATATATATATATATATAATGAAATAAACATATGCTCATTTCCAACCTTTTTCACCTCTCCACTTTCTAAATAGGAATTTATTTGTAGGAAGGAACTCTGAAGGTAACCCTCTGACTACATTTCTTAGCTACTAAAGTAGGTTATAATAATTTTTATTTTTATTTATTTATTTATTTGAGAGAGAGAGAGAAACAGCATGAGAGGGGAGAGGGTCAGAGGGAGAACCAGGCTCCCTGCTGAGCTGGGAGCCTGATGTGGGACTTGATCCCAGGACTCTGGAATCATGACCTGAGCCGAAGGCAGTCGCTTAACCAACTGAGCCACCCAGGCTCCCAGTTATAATAATTTTTAATCATCAGCAGTTAGTATTAAGCTGGCATTAAGTTAGTATTAGTATTAATTAACAATAAATTTAGTATTTAATTCCATGGTGAGCTTCCCTATTAATTACTGTGCAGGATTTACTGTGCAGTAAAAGTGTCTTGAAATATTTAGTGATAGTTTATATTCAATACAGGTTGAATTTCAATTTATAGATATGAAGAAAGCAGTTGGCATTAAATTATTGTCCTCTGCCCAAACAGGGTTGCCTGAGTAACAGTGCAGCTGGCCCCTCCCCCACAAGACAGGCTGAGAAAACAAGAGGCCAGCAACCTTAAGGTCCCTAGGAAACAGGTGCATCTTGCTCAGGTTGTGGTCAATAATTTGGACCCTATACATTCCCTCAACCACCCACCAACAGAATGACTAGGAGGAGGAACCCCCAAAATAGGAAAGACTCAGAGATTATAATTTATGTCACAGATTTACAAATGGATTCAGATATAACCAAGAATTTGGAGATGGAATTCAGGCTAGCAATTGTGAAGACAATAGCTAGAATGGAGAAATCAATTAATGGCAACATAGTGTTTCTAAGGGCAGAAATGAAAGCTGAATTGGCAGAATTTAAAACTGCTATCAATGAGATCCAATCTAATCTAGATAATCTGACAGAGTGAGGCAGAAGAATAAATTAGTGACCTAGAAGACTATTTAATAGAAAAAGGGAAAAGAGGAGACCAGGGAAAAACAACTCAGAATCCATGAAAATAGAATCAGAGAAATAAATTACACCATGAAATGTTCCAATGTCAGAATTACTGGAATCACTGAAGGGGTGGAGAGAGAGAGAGAGAGAGAGGACTAGAAGATATATTTGAGCAAATTGTAGCTGAGAACTTCCCTAATACGGGGAATGAAACAAACATTTGTGTCCTAGAGGCAGAGAGGACCCTTCCCAAGATCAAGGAAAACAGGTCAACACCCCAGCATGTAATAGTAAAACTCACAAATCTTAGAACCAAGGAAACCATCTTAAGGTCAGGTAGGGGGAAGAGATTCCTTATGTACAGAGGGAGGAACATCAGAATAATGTTAGACCTATTCACAGAGACCTGGCAAGCCAGAAAGGCCTAGCAAGACATATTCAGGGTACTAAATGAGAAGAACATGCAGCCAAGAATACTTTATCCAGCAAGGCTGTCATTTAGAATGGTTGGAGAGATGCAGAGCTTCAAAGAAAAGGCAGAAACTGAAAGAATATGTGACCACTAAGCCGGCCCTGCAAGAAATATTAAGGGGGGTTCTCTAAAAGGAGAAAGACCCCAAGAGTGTATAGAAAATAAATTTACAGGGACAATCTATAAAAACAAGGTCTTCACAGGCAACATGATGACCATAAATTCATATCTTTCAATAATCACTCTCAACGTGAATGGCCTAAATGCTCCCATAAAACTGCACAGGGTTGCAGACTGGATAAAAAGACAGGACCCATCTATATGCTGTCTACAAGAGACTCATTTTGAACCTAAAAATACAACCAGAGTGAAAGTGAATGGATGGAGACCCATCTTCCATGCCAGCGGACCTCAAAAGAAAGCTGGGGTTGCAATTCTTATATCAGACAAATTAGATTTTAAGCTAAAGACTATAGTTAGAGACACAGAAGGACACTATATCATTCTTATAGGGTCTATCCAACAAGAAGGTCTAACAGTTGTAAATATCTATGCCCCCAACATGGGAGCATCCATCTACATAAGCCAACTGTTACCAAAATAAAGAGTCATATTGATACAATACGTTAATTGTAGGAGACCTCAATACTCCACTCTCAGCAATAGACAGATCATCTAAGCAGAAAATCAACAAAGAAACAAGAGCTTTGAATTACACACTGGACCAGATGGACCTCATAGATATATATAGAACATTCCACACAACAGAATACTCATTCTTCTCGAGCGCACATGGAGCTTTCTCTAGAATAGACCACAAACTGGGTCACAAATAGATCTCAACCGATACCAAAAGATTGAGATTATTCCCTGCATCTTCTGAGACCATAACGCTTTAAAACTGGAACTCAATCACAAGAAAAAATTTGGAAGAAATTCAAACACTTGGAAGCTAAATACCACTCTGCTCAAGAATGTTTGGGTAAACCAGGAAATCAAAGAAGAACTTAAACAATTCATGGAAACCAATGAGAATGAAAACACATCAGTCCAAAGCCTATGGGATACTGCAAAGGTGATCCTAAGGGGGAAATACATAGCCATCCAAGCCTCACTCAAAAAAATAGAAAAATCCCGAATTCACCAACTAACTCTACACCTTAAAGAACTAGAGAAAAAGCAACAAACGATGCCTAAGCCATTCATTAGAAGAGAAAATATTAAGATTAGAGCAGAAATCAATGAATTAAGAACCAGAAACACAGTAGATCAGATCAATGAAACTAGAAGCTGGTTCTTTGAAAGAATTAATAAGATTGAAAAACCACTGGCCAGACTTATCCAAAAGAAAAGAGAAAGGACCCAAAATAATAAAATTATGAATGAAAGGGGAGAGATCACGACTTACACCAAGGAAATAGAAACGATTATTAGAAATTATTATCAACAACTATATGCCAATAAACTGAGCAATCTGGATGAAATGGAGGCCTTCCTGGAAACCTATAAGCTGCCAAGACTGAAACAGGAAGAAATTGACAACCTGAATAGGCCAATAACCAGTAACGAGATTGAAGCAGTGATCAAAAACCTCCCAAAAAACAAGAGTACGGGGCCTGATGGATTCCCTGGGGAATTCTACCAAACATTCAAAGAAGAAATAATACCTATTCTCCTAAAAATGTTTCAAAAAATAGAAACAGAAGGAAAGCTTCCAGACTCATTCTGTGAAGCCAGCATTACCTTAATCCCCAAATCAGGAAAGACCCCATCAAAAAGAATTTCAGACTGATATCCCTGATGAATATGGATTCCAAAATCCTCAACAAAATCCTAGCTTATAGGATCCAACAATACATTAAAAGGATCATCCACCACGACCAAGTGGGATTTATCCCTGGGATGCAAGGGTGGTTCAACATTCGCAAATCAATCAATGTGATAGAACACATTAATAAGAGTAGAGAGAAGAACCATATGGTCCTCTCAATTGTTGCAGAAAAAGCATTTGACAAAATACAGCATCCTTTCCTGATTAAAACTCTTCAGAGTAAAGGGATAGAGGGAACATTCTTCAAGTTCATAAAATCCATCTATGAATAAACCACAGCGAATATCATCCTCAATGGGGAAAAGACGAGAGTCTTTCCCTTAAGATCAGGAAAACGTCAAGGATGCCCACTCTCGCCACTATTGCTCAACATGGTACTAGAAGTCCTAGCAACAGCAGCATGGTACTGGCACAAAAGCAGACATATAGACCAATGGAACAGAATAGAGAACCCAGATATGCACCCTCAACTCTATGGTCAAATAAACTTCGACAAAGCAGGAAAAAATATACAATGGAAAAAAGTCTCTTTCATAAATGGTGCTGGGAAAATTGGACAGCCACATGCAGAAGAATGGAACTCGACCATTCTCTAACACCATACACAAAGATAAACTCAAAATGGATGAAACACCTCAATGTGAGACAGGAATCCGTCCAAATCCTAGAGGAGAACATAGGCAGTAACCTCTTGGACATTGGCCACAGCAACTTCTTTCAAGATACATCTCCAAAGGCTAGTGAAACAAAAGCAAAAATGAACTTTTGGGACTTCATCAAGATAAAAAGCTTCTGCACAACAAAGGAAACAGTCAACAAAACAAAGAGGCAACCCACAGAATTGGAGAAGATATTTGCAAATGACACTACAGATAAAGGGCTGGTATCCAAGTGTATAAAGAACTTCTCAAACTCAACACCCAAAAAACAAATAATCAGTTAAAAAATGGGCAGAAGATAGGAACAGACACCTCTCCAAAGAAGACATACAAATGACTAACAGACACATGAAAAAATGTTCATCATCATTAGTCATCAGGGAAATTCGAATCAAAACCACATTGAGATACCACCTTACACCAGTTAGAATGGCAAAAATTGACAAGGCAAGAAACAGCAAATGTTGGAGAGGTTGTAGAGAAAGGGGAACCCTCTTATACTGTTGGTGGGAATGCAAGTTGGTACAGCCACTTTGGAAAAAATTAAAAATAGAGCTACCCTCTGACCCAGCAATTGCACTCCTGGGTATTTACTCCAAAGACACAGATGTAGTGAAAAGAAGGGCCATATGCACCCCAATGTTCATAGCAGCAATGTCCACAATAGCCAAACTGTGGAAAGGGCCAAGATGCCCTTCAACAGATGAATAGATAAAGAAGATGTGGTCCATATATATAATGGAATATTACTCAGCCATCAGAAAGGATGAATACCCAACTTTTACATCAACATGGATGGGACTGGAGGAGATTATGCTAAGTGAAATAAGTCAAGCAGAGAAAGTCAATTATCATCTGGTTTCACTTATTTGTGGAACATAAGGAATAGCATGGAGGACCTTAGGAGAAGGTAAGGAAACATGAAGGTGGGGGAAATCGGAGGGAGAGATGAACCATGAGAGTCTATGGACTCTGAGAAACAAACTGAGGGTTTTAGAGGGGAGGGGGATGGGGGGATGGGTTAGCCCGGTGATGGGTATTAAGGAGGGCATGTACTGCATGGAGCACTGGGTATTATACAAAAACAATGAATCGTGGATCACTACATCAAAAACTAATGATGCATTGTGTGACTAACATAACATAATAAAATAAAATTAAAAAAAAAAAAAGAAATACATACTAAAGAATCCCAGAAGTAAGGGACATTATGGAGAATTATATAGGACATATTAGCGATTTAATCTCAGTGCAGAAAAAAATTTTGTACCATATTTTCAACTTTTCTATAAATTTGAGTTGATTTCAAAACATTTTTAAATGGAAAAAGAAAGCCACAAAATACATATATAATATGTGATTTCATTTATCTGAAGTCAAAAACAGACAGAAATACTTGTTTAGGGATGTGTAATTTGGTGGCAAAACTAAAATGAAAACCAAGGAAATTAATACATAAAAGTTAGGCTTAATGGTTACCACTAAAAGCATGGAAGAAGGTGATGATTGGGAAGGGAAGCTTGGAGCTTCTTGGGTGCTGGCCATCTTGTATTGTTTGACCTGGGTGATAGCTAAACAGATATTCATTTTACAAATATTTGTTATTTGTAATATTACAAATACTCATTAAACTGTATAGTTTTGTTTTTAAAAAAATAAAATCTATCAAATAGCTAAAATCATAGCAAATATATATTAATGATGGAATATTTGTGCTATAAAGAAAAATATGCATATATATGTGTACACATATATTTTATATGTGTACACATACACATACACATACATATATATATTTCTTCTGCATAATATATTGAACAACTGCCAATAATAGCTTCAGAATAATAGGAAGACCAGATGCAGCCATCGTTGAGTTAAATAAGGGTAAATTACTTCCTGGTACAGGCAGAGGTCAGACCAGTCAGGACACATAGCAGAACCGGTGAGCAACTTTCTTCAGGGACACTGTTGCAAGTGATTTGACAAAATGATGCCACATCACACTGTTTTAAAAGTTTAACATTATCCACAAAAATAACAGAATATGGTGCAGAACAGAACATCACACATGAGTTCATGTCTTATTTTTACTCAATAGCTTTTCCAAACTTAAATGAACTGGCTCAAAAAATTCATTTAGGGCTGCAACCTGGGGATCCCTAAGGTGATGCTAACAGGCTTTTAGTATGACACAGGGAGTGTTTTACACAGGCTTTTCCTCTTACATTTTTGCTATTTTATGTATTCTTTCAGCCAATATTGCTTGGTTTTGGACATGTGCTAGGCACTAAGAGCAACAGGGTAAGAATAAAGACCTAACCCCTGACCTCAGGTGGCTTACAGGCTCTCTTTGAAACTTCCTGATAACAGGTTGTAAATCCGTTGTATTTCATTTCCAGTGCAATTGAGACCAGCACTGACAAGATATCAGGGCATTTTTCCATACACTTGCTATATTTTGAAGTGAAGCACATTTGTCATTAAATATCATAGAGTTTCATAACCTGAACAAATATGATAAATATTGATGTAGAGTAGAGATTCTTATGCAGCTTTATCCTTAGACTATTCATGGGTGTTAATCCTTCTCAGAGATTTTCACACTTCAACTCTTCTTGTTTTCAGTTGTCATACATAATTCATATAAGAATCTCAAAAGCAGAAAACTGTGAACTAAGAATACCTTAGTAAAATCTCAAGTAGTGAAGGTGGTTATAAATCTGAATTATTTATAAAATAAAAAAATATATATATATTGCCCCTTTTAATTAAATTTTATTTCTACCCTGATAAGTGTGTAGAATATTCTGGAGAAAAATAAACTCTGTTCCTTAGCTTGGTAAAGTGTCAAGCAGTATCTTTTTATGTTTCTCATAGTATAGAAATTAAGTATCTTTGCCTGTTTTATTGACCATTTTTAGGAGAGATAAGCACTAGGCAATCTGCATTTAATTTGATGAATAAACAAGAAAAAACATTGAGAATCATTTTCTATTTTCACAGTGATTTCAGACCTCTGCAGACAAATATATATATGTACATAAACATATATATGTATGTTTGGAAACATGTATGTCTGGAAATATGAAACACAGAAAATAAAACATATATGAAAGTATTTTACAAAGCAGGGAATAATTTATCTATTGGTTATATGTGTTTTGTACATATAAAGGTTTATTTTAAAATAGCTACATAATATTTGTATATCCTTTTCTTTTAAATTAAGACATGCATTGCAGCCAGCTATGACCAAAGTGTTTCTATTTAGATATATGGAGTTGGTCTAGTTATGGCTTGTTACATGGCTATAAAAGACTAGCTATATACAGAAAGAATTGTCAACAAAACTCTAATAATCTAGTATTGGATTTTTTAGGCAAAAACATGTTTGCAATTTATTTAAGAGGCGACATTGGCATTACCCTCTGTGCATTTGAAGATTGCATGCATTTTCTTTCTTCTCTTCTATCCTCTATTGTAATTGTGAACTGATGCAAAAAGAGGACTGTTTGTTTTCAGAGTTAAAGGGCCCATCTGAGAAAATCAAATCTGCATTTTTATTAAGGAGATATTTTCTATTAAAACGTGATATTTGGGTAACCAAAAAAGGGAAACACTTTACTAATGATTATGATGCTTAAGCATTTCATTGACGAGTCCATTTTAAAATGAAAGAAAGTAGACAAATAAGTCTTTATGAGGGAAATCTTTTTTAAATAAGTCTTTTTTTCTTCTTTCTGGGCTTACAACTAAATTACTTTGCTTTTAGGAACGACCAGTGATGACTGGCCAACCCACATGTTTTCCATCTTTGATCCTGTTTCCCCTTCAGCTGACTGATAGTGACCTACAGGGAGAACAAAGCCATATATTGCTAATGGCAGAACTTCAGGCACCCTAAATCCCTAACTGATGTGAGTAGATACCCTCTACTACTGACCTGGAGCTATGCTCGCTCTTCAAAAAAGACCCTATACTTACATCTAAAACCTATGATCTGCTGTTAGTAAGTTTCAAAGCTGGACTGTACCTACTGGAGGCCAGGGTTTAGGTGTTTAATCTTACTCTGGGCCCTCGGTGCCCACCATGTGCCGGGAACTTGATAGGTTGCAAGCAATATTGGAATATTGGAAAAATGATTTCTTTGGCATAATTTTATACCATTAAGTACATGCAAGACTGGGATTCATCGTATGCATTCTTTAAGATTATATTCTTGGTTTTGTTTACTGCCTGTCCTCTATGATTTTTTTAATTTCAATGTTTCTATGCATTATTTATATAATTCCTTATTTTATAATCATGATAACAGTCAAGAGGTTTTCCATGTTTTTACTATTATAATAAAATTGTTGTCCTTTCACTGAGATTGAAGTAAATATTTTATTAGTCCCATTTATTTATTTTTAATTATTATTCCAGAGGGCTCTAATTTATATATTTTCAATCCTAACCATTTTCTTCTGCAATATTTTTTTTCTAAAATTTGCAAGATTATATTAACCTTTCCTCCCACAGGTAACATAAATATTCATTATAATTCCTTTTGGTTTTCTAAGATCTTATTTTTTATAATTCATTCCCAGTGCATCATTATCTTGTTTGAAAAGATTTTAGTTGAGTTCTCCAATATTGGCATAATTTATTATCAGATATCTTCTTTAACCTTAATATGACATTTCCTTGATTGCATGATGAATACTTATGTGTAAAATTATTTACTTATGGATATTCTGTTACCATGATTTATCTATTTTTTATTTTTGTCTCTCTTGTCTTACATCAGTGTCAGATTCTAGTTTTTAAAGGTAGAAATATATATTTGTGAGTCATATTTATTATTTACAAACATTTAATAAGTTGGAAAGGTAATATGGACCCAGTGATAAATCCATATTTAATGGATAAATTACCCATAATTAATAAATGATGAGCCTGTAAGTTAGAAAAACCAAAAAACAAAAAAATCAGAAAATTTACTATCTTTAGAGTATTTGACATAGTTAGCTCTGCTATCAAAAACTCTATGCTAGATAATATTATCCTAAGTTTTCCAAGAAAATCTTGAAGAGATTCAGTGTAATGCTTAAGTCTCAGAAAATATTATTTAAAGTATTCATTATACATGATCCATTTAAAATGATATGACTTCCCATCTAATTCACCAAGGCAGGAAAGATATTAATGAGATTATCACTTCTCTTTTGTAACTCACTGATACTATGTAATGACAAAGGAACACTTTGTATTTCCTTGATATTAGATTGTTTAAATTTATTTTTTGATCTTGAGTTTAAAATTGACCCAGACATGGCTCTTAAGTGATCTGAAAGGAAAAGAACATAAATAGCAGCAATGAGCCATAATAAGCATAACCCTCATGGGTGGGCCAATATCTACTTCCTGTTTATTTATTTAGATTACACAAGTTTTCACAAAATCATGGATTTACACTACTTCCATTTATGAAGTCTTTAAAAAAAAAGTAGTTTCTTGACCTTCCACAATATATTTGCATACATTATTTTATGAATTTTCCAAAAAATTCTTAAAAGGATGAAAATGATTGACTTTCATTCCAATCTAACTTCCCTTGAAGGTATAAGACAAAGATGCTGTTGAAAAAGTGAGAACAGTGGTGTGAAAGAGAAAAAACCATAATACCCGGAATTTTCAAATGTTTTTAAAGTCTATCACTTGACTGAAAATTTTTAGAACTAGAACATGATAGAATATCAAAGAAAAGACATACCAAGAATATTTCCATATGTTGTTTCAGAAAATGCACTCAGCCAGCTGAGTAGTCAATGAAAGTACACAAAATGGGTTAGTCATGCAGATAAGGAGAACTTGAGTAAAGTTTTTAAATTGTATCATGGAACTATACATTTAGAACCTAAAAAAAAAAAAAAAAAAAAAAAAAAGAATTGGGGCACCTGGATGGCTCAGTTGTTAAGCATCTGCCTTCGGCTCAGGTCCTGATCCCAGGGTCCTGGGATCAAGCCCCACATCGGGCTCCCTGCTCAGTTGGAAGCCTGCTTCTCCCTCTCCCACTCCCCCTGCTTGTGTTCCTTCTCTTGCTGTGTCTCTCTCTGTCAAATAAATACATAAAATCTTAAAAAAAAAAAATCATGCATTTTGGGTAGTTTCCTTATGGGACATAAGCTAAGAAAATGATCAGAAATTCAAAATGTATGAACAAAAATGACCATACAAAAATTTGGGTAGCAGCAATAAAGAGCCAAACACAGTGGTTTGGATATGCATTTTGACACATCCATTCAATATTATATTGAAATATTTAAGGCTACTGGAACAACCAATGCTGTATCATTTGGTGCAAAAGTGTTCTAAAACCTATATATGTGCAACATGTAATGTAATAAAGTGATTCTATATACATGTACTCTGAAGAAAATGCAGTGTTTACAGTGATTATCTTTGAATGGTGGGATTGTAGGAGGTCTTTGTTTTGTATTTTATGCATCTTCTACACATGCATAAAAAATAAATTGGTATTACTTTATTGTAGACTTAAATAAAAATGAACAATGCAAGCATAGCAATGCTATAAACTATTCTTAAAAAAATAAAAACTTCAATTCTCTGGAAATTTATAACAAATAATAAGTCCTATCTGAATATAAGTTAACAGTATAACAATATCTGTGCGAGAATATAAGGGAGGACAAACATAATAGATTTTCTCCATAACTCTGACAAGCAAGAGAAAATCTTTATTAAGAAATTAGAAAGATTTCAAAAGAAAATAGAGAAATTAGAAAGATCTGAAATAAACAACCTAATTGTACACATCAAGGAACTAGAAAAAGAAGAACAAATTAAGCCTAAAATTAGCAGAAGGAAGGAAATACTAAAAATCAGAGTAGAAATAAATGAAATAAAGACCAGAGGAACAAAGAAAAGATATAAAAAACTAAGAGATAGATGGTTTTTCCAAAAACAAAAACTAAAATGGGCAAACCTTCAGCTAGACAAAGAAAAAAAGAAAATTCAAATAAAATTAAAAATTAAAAAAGAGACATTACAGTTGATTTTAAAGAAACACATAGGATCATGAGACTACTATGTCAATGAACTGGAAAATTCAGAAAAAATGGATAAATTCCTAGAAATATACAACCTTCCAAGACTGAATCAGGAAGAAACAGAAAACCTGAACTGACCAATAGTGAGTAAAGAGATTGAATCAGTAACCAAGAAACCTCCCAGTACAGTAATCTCTGGGACCAGATGGCTTCACTGGTGAATCCTGCCAAACATCTGAGAAACTAATTATGAACTCTGATGTATATACAATGTGTTTAGATGGCTCGATACATTCAGACCATTTCTATTTCTGTCTTTAGTATATTTTAAAAATCTTGTAGCAAATTTTCCTGATATAGAGAAATATATTCAAAATAATTTTATTGAGTAGATTACATAAATAGCATTATATATTAGCAAAGTACTTATTGAAGCTGAATTCATGAGCTAGAATTGTGGCATTGACTTTTTAGATATTTTTCACTCTGGTGATTAGTGTGGAGAGTACAAAATCTGTATGAGGGATCACCAATTTCACTATCCTGTAGGTTGTATTTCCCTGGTGAGGGTAGGTTTAAGAAAGGAACAAGGAAAAGAGAAGAGGACTTTAAAGAGCTAGGCTTGTTACATTATGGGGAAGAGTGTTACCAGAGAACAGAAATTCTTAATGTATTGCCCTCCATGTCAGTAAACAGCTAAATCTGTCCCAGTGAGGATACTTGCAATATGGAGGATGTATGAACACAACATCTTGTTTCCTTTTTCTACAATGGCACCTATATAGTAAATACCCAACAGATGGTAAGGAGTGATCATAAAAAAAGCAACGTGTTTTCAGGAAGGGAAAAAATATTTTTATTTTGTGTTTGAACTATCTTACATTCTAATTTGATTTATATATGAAAAGAAAGACAATAGATCATTTCTAACCACCAAGTGGAGGTTACTGGTCATTAAAACATAGTATATGCTTATTTCTGGGCAGCTGTTCTGTTCAGATTATTTAATTCAATTATGATGAGACATAAATAATATTTCCAATAATGCTTTTGTTCAGAAAGAAAAATATGGCATAACTTTATGGATATGAGTTGGGCTTCTAATCTTTAATCACTAAAAATATGGAAGCCTGAGAGAAGATTAAGAGCTCATAAATCTGGATAAGAAAGGGGAAAGTTTATCACGTTTTAATATTACATTAGCTATACACATAACTTTATATTCCAATTGGATAGTATATATTTTTTTTATTTTCTCTATAATATGCCTGAAGGATGTAAAATGATATATATAGCAAACCTATATTAATCAAAAGCCCTTAAAAAAGTAACAAAATTGGGGCACCTGGGTGGCTCAGTCATTAAGCAACTGCCTTCAGCTCAGGTCATGGTCCCAGGGTCCTGGGATCGAGTCCCACATCGGGCTCCCTGCTCTGCGGGAAGCCTGCTTCTCCCTCTCCCACTCCCCCTGCTTGTGTTCCCTCAGTCACTGTGTCTCTTTCTCTCAAATAAATAAATAAAATCTTTAAAAAAAAAAAAAGTAACAAAATTGCTACATCATTAAATAGGAAAAACAACTTTTTCTTTTTTTTTAATAAACAGATTCTAGTTGTTGAACATTCTACTCATTGAAATGAGTTCAAAGACTGGCATTTTGGATAAACTTCCTTTTCCATCAGCAAATTGCAAGCTATTATTCTCAGAGCTAATGTGCTTACTTATTCACATAGTCAATAATAAAGAAATAAATTAAGGCAATGCATTTAATTAATAGTTCTGGTCAGCTGTTTTAAAGTCATTTCAGAATATCCTCACAGTTTGATCAGGTTCATTTTTAAAAGATACCAGGTAACAAAAAAGTATAATCATATTGAGTAGGCATCAGACCTATATGTCAAAATGGAATTAGGTATATTTCTTCCAAACCAACCAAATAAAATATATGTCAACCACATAACATACCACCAGGCCAGGGGGACATATAAGAGAAATTAATGATGTGATGTTTGCTCTCAAGCAGTTTGTAGAACACTTAGGTCATAAAAGAAAAAAAAAAAGTGAAAAATAATAGTAAATGGAAAAGAGAAGAAATGCAATAAGAACTACTGCAAGCCAAATGAGCCAGATTAAGGATAATGATCAGTGGTAGTCATTGGAATACAGAAAATCTGGTTATCTACAAGATAATTAATGACAAAGAATGATAGAACTGGAATCCGATTAGAAAAGGAATATTCAACTATTACTTTAGGCTTTCTGACTTTGATGGAATCATGGTGCTGTCAATGTTATAAACAGAAAAATCAGAAGATTAATTGCTAGAACAGAAATGATGAAGACCCATGTTTTACTGAGTGCCTTCTCTCTGCTTGACACTGTGCTGTGCTAGAAACATAACATTTTAACCCTTTCCATTGGTGTTGTGCAATTTTATAAATAGAAAATTAAATAATCTGCTTGTGGTGATACAAATATTAATGTAATTAAGCTTCAAACCAATTTCTGACTGATTCTAAATCTCACTCTCTATACTACATCGTGTTGGTCTCAGAAAAATAAAAGAAGGTATAGTACATATTGCTCTTATTTCAATTATAAAAAAATATTCTTAGACTCCAAAGAGGGGTCCTAAATAGTTTATATTTTAGTACTTTGTTAGAGTAATATAAGCAAAAATCTAGTATTACAAATCTAACAGTGTTATATACTGAATAAGATTAAGGGAAAGAACATGATCATGTGGTAGAGGTCTGTTCATTGCTGGAAATAAAAGATCAGATCAGAGGTTAAGAGTCAGTGTTAGATACATGGAGTCATAAAATTATGAATGATTACCATGAAAGTTGATGAGCTGAACAAGGGAGTAAGAATACATGGAGAGTAATGAATGGCCAATAAAAGAGCATTGGGGACACCTACAGATGCAAGGCGGCAAGAATAAAAGGGACTAAAAAATGAGACATAAAGAGGCAAACCAATCAAGCAATAATAAATTATAGTATATATTATAAAAAATAAAATAGTATTTTCCTAAAACAGATACTGCCATGTCCAGTTTTTAAATTTAGAATAAATATAAGTATGGATATTTGAAATTAAATTTGTCAATAAGATAGGATATCCTTTGTTCCAAGATATATGTTAAACACTTTGTTCTTCTACATTGCATTTTTTTAATTTAATATCACAAGAAGAAAATGAAAAAATTTAAACATAATCAGGTTAATATATAGTAGAGGAAACCCTCTAACTTTTTATCTCAAGTGTTTGAAACTAATACCTTATTACTTTCTCTTTTAAAATGGTATGTGGTCTTCTGGATAAATGACGTCAACTGCAAAGATTTAACTGAACAAAATGGAAATGCTAACTTACTTGGCTCATGGGATGCAGTTCATCACGATATTTTTTTTTAAATTCTTAGCAGGACAAATAAATTTTAATGTATTTATGTACACTTTAAAAATCATGTTTAAGCTTGAGATGTGTATCAGAACATTAAAAAAATATATATATATATTTGCTCCGCCACACAAGATCAGTTTAGTATTTTAAATAACAGTGAAAACAATCCAATTAGAATTTCTAGGGAAGATAACATTGATAGATAGAGGTAAAACAAATTTTTTTACATCAAATAATTAAGAATATTGAAAATGGAATGAATCTGTTTTACAGAAAAAGAAAATAGCTTATTGAAGCTTGTAGCATGATCTCATATCCATCTCTAACTGCTAGAGCATATCTTCTTTACTTTCAGATTTTATTCTAAAATATATATCTTAATATGATTTTAAGATAAATCAAATTAAAACAAAACATGTTTACTGATTAAATGCAACTCTCACAGACCAAAAAGAAGTAAAATTTCTGATAAGGGGAATGTATAAGGCAACAAATATCCAAAATGCTTGTTTGTAAGTAAATATTTTAAAAACAACCTCATATAACAATAAACAGTAAATCAGTATTTCATAAAAATGGTTTGTAGTTTCTCATTCATTCCAGAGATAGGGTATACGGAATTAATGATACACATTTCTTATAAACCTAATTAGAGAAAGAAAAAAAAAAATCCAATGCCCCTAACAAACACTTTGTGGAAACAGATTTGAAATATATTATCAGAGCGTGTTATTTCATAGACAAACATGCTGCAACTCTTTGGCTGTCCCCATTATGCCAATAAGCATTACAAAAATGAGAAAACAGTTTAAGTTAAAAAAAAATGCAAACATTTGCTCCCTGGCTTCCAAACTACCGTCCTTTGGTGTTTAATAACTATCTTTGTACTAATTAATGAAAGATACAAAGAACAGGTGATATTCTTCTTTTGCCCTGATGGTGGTATTATCTACAAATGTCAGGTGGGGCCAGAGTCATATTTTAAATATGGTGAACAAAATGGATGAGCTCATTTATTTTTGTCATGGCCTTTGTTTTTCTCATTTATATTTTATCCTCACAAGTTACAAAACATAATTTGTTTCTCTAGCATCTGAAATAAGTGTACTTATTACATTGTATTTATATTGCATCTTACCATTTTACTTGGAAAACTGTTAAATAAAAAAATTAAAAAAAAATATGTTCAGAGAATGTCAAAAGTGCTAAATCTATCCATTCAGAAAGCCTGCATCTAATGCCTAATAATTGTTTTCAAATGGCCAGAAAAATAAAGATAGCTAGTTACCAATAAAGCAAAGGGGCAAATAAAAACAACTGATGGATTCAGTGGTAGAACGTGAATGCTAATTACATTATTTATTAAAATTTACTGTAGTTTTAGGGGTGCCTGGGTGGCTCAGTTGGTTAAGCGACTGCCTTTGGCTCAGGTCATGATCCCAGGGTCCTGGGATGGAGCCCCGCATCAGGCTCCTTGCTCAGCGGAGAGCCTGCTTCTCTCTCTCCCTCTGCATGCTGCTCTGCCTACTTGTGCTCTCTATCTCTGTGTCAAATAAATAAAATCTTAAAAAAAATAAAAAAAATAAAAAAATAAAATTTACTGTAGTTTTAAATACGAAACATATAGTTTAGGGAAGAACATAATGGGATATCGCTACATATCTGCCAGGATGACTAAAATTAGCAAGATTAACAATAACAAGAGTAACTCTCATACAATGATGTGGGAGTGTAAATTAGTACAACTACTTTGGAAAGGCATTAGGGTGTATTTATTAATGTTGAACATTACCCTATAACAGAGCATTTCACTCCTACCATATACCCAGTAAAAGGTACACATATGTCTTCCCAGATTTCAAATACAAGAATGTTCATAGTTGTATTATTTTTAATAGTAACTGGAAACAGCCAAATGCCCTTGAGTAGAATGGATAACTCATAGTATATTCATACAATGGAATAATCTATAGCAATAAAATGAAAAAAAAAATTTAAAAACCTACTGATTCAATCAATAAAATGAATTGTACAAAAGTAATGTTGAGAAGCCAAATACAATAGAACTATGCTGTATGATTCTAGTTATATAAAGTACACAGATGAAATTAATCTATATGGTAAGACATCAGGAGGAAAAAAGTTTACATCTGGGGAAGAGGGAGGGGTTGTGAAGGTATACAAGGAAGGTTTCTGGAATACAGGTAATACTCTATTTTATATAGTATAGGTATGTCCAATCTGCAGTAGCTATTTATGTGTATGTACATGACTTATGCAGTATCTTCTATGTATACTTGAATTAAATGTTTTTAAAAGTTTACTTCTAAAAGCCTAACTTGTTTCAATTATAGTCTATATTTGTCTTTGGATATATTCTGGGCTATGTGCCAGGCAATATTTTAAATATCGTTGACCCAAAGGTGAATGGAAAACAAGATCTTGGTTCAAGTAGGGTTTACTTCCTAGTTGGAGGTGAGAAAAAAAAAAAAAGGAGTAAATTAATACATAGTATCATTGAAGAGCATGAGAAAATATGCGAGTATAGCAGCTACTTTAGGAAAAAGGGCATTATTATTAATTGGATGAGATTAAACACAAAAGATAAAGGTGTAGCCATAGGAAAATAGTAGAGAAGGGCATTTCAGACAAAAGGAATAACAAGTTCAAATGCCCCCAAGGAAGGCTCAACATATATGAGGAGGGGAAAGCGTTAAAGTATAATTTGGTGGGTATAAGTGAGGATCAAGTTGGAGAGGGAGGCTGTGTGAAGTCATATAGGATTTTAGAGGCCCTGACAAGAACATATAGTCTTTTATTGTACATAAAATTGAGATTCATTGAAGGGTTTTGAAAGAGAAGAGCAACACTACTGATTTATATTTTTAAGAAGTTTCTGCTAGCTGTTATATCGTAAAGGATTTAAGGACAGCATCTGCTGATGAAAGCAAATGAGAGGAAACCTTTATAGAAGGGGTCACGGTGATTTGAATTAGTGTGATGCCAGCAGATATGAAAGTCGTGAACACATATTAAATATATTTTAGGGCTACAATATATAGAACTCGGTATATGGACTATGTAGAATTTGATTAGTTAAGAAGAGATAATATGATGATGCAACCGATTCAGAGGAAGAGTCAGGGTGGGTCTAGGGCGGGAATCCTGAGAACCGGGTATGGATAATAGCAAGAATGCTCTTTCACTCTAACTTGAGCAGAGAAAAGGGATTAGAACTTAGATACCAGTTTACATGTAGATTTGGTAATGACATGAGATAGTCAATGTCCCACTGATTATAGAAAGCTTTATAATTGTAACATGAGGCAAGGCCATCAGATCCACAGTCAAAGAGGTAAGGAGGATGAATGGTGGAGAGGTACAAAAAATGGAAGAAGACAGGGCATGCTCCATTGTGATTCAGCTACTATGAAGTGTGCCCCATTGGACAAGTCTGTGAATTTGTATGACTTCAGTTTACTCCCATAAACAATGAAGTTAATATCTGCCCAACATCCAGAGGTCCCAGAAAAGACTTCCAGTTAGCGTGGCTAACTACACACATACAAATAAATTATAAATGATAACTTATATAACAATAAACGTAAATAAATCAATAAGTTAATTGAAATATGAGTTCAAAGTATACATTAGGTAATTTCTCTCAACTTTTTCAGTATATCAAGTCTCTATAAAAAATTACATGAAATTCATCTTTTTTTATCCAATGAAACATATTTTGCCAGAATGTGCTTTTACATTTTATAAAATTGTTATTTTTCTAATGCAGTAATTTTTTAATGAAATGCAATAAATTGGAGAAAATGTACTGTATTGGGTGAAAAATTAATATGCAGAAAAATAAATTGAGGAGTTTCCAGGAGAAGTGTGCACTTTGATAAACATCTGAAAAGCAAGCTCTGAGTTAGTATTTACATAGAGCAGAAAGATCAATAACAATTAAACACAATCTGAGGTGAAGCAATTGTTATATTAAATATTTCATGTTGTTTAGAAAATCAAAATTTCATAAAGAATGTTCTTTTGTTGTGATAAGTTAGAGACATAAACATGTATTAGCTAAGAATAAACTACTCTTGTAGAGTTTATTGATTAGAACAATCTAGCCTTTTCATTGAGTTAATGTGTTGCTTTTTCATTTTAAATGTTTGGCATTTCCTTTAGTAAAGAATGGGTATCATTTCCAGGATGCTGACAGAGTGTCCCAGTTTACTTCTTTCTGAAAGCCACAATTTTACACTTGGAAGAGTCAGCAATTCCATGTTAATACCAAATTTGTGTTAAAAATACCTTTTTGCATACACATGAAATTCTCCTTAGCACTGGACTGGAAATAGAGTGAGTTTCTTTCTCAGGGAGAAACAAGCTATTCCCAACTGCTATATATCTCCAGAGTCACACAGGAGATGTCTTCGAAGTTGGTGAGAACATCTCATCTGAAAGGGTGATTCATGCCTTGACTATTTCAAACCAGTGATACTCATATACTACTGATTGTCATCTCCTGAGTTTTTCTTTTTATTACTCAAGTGAGTAATAAATGGATCAAAGTCAATTTTTTCCTTAATGAAATGTCCAGAAATTCTGTTTAAAAGCCCTGAAACAAATAATTTTAAATTTCACTTTATATAATGCATTCAATAAATCCAGGGGCAAAAAAGTCATGAGATATCCTAGACTACACAAAATGTCACAGATTTCAGCAACCTACATAATTATAGGAGAAAGAATTGAAAAAAAGATAATACATTTTATGCATGCACATAAATATCATATATTATATATTATTCTCTGCATATTTATATACATTTACATTTACTAAAAACTTGTCGCTTCAGCATTTTAGAGTATAGAGTGGGCACAGAAGTCAAGCAATACTCATGACCTTTAAACTGTCTTGAAAAGGGACCTAACTGATGATTGTCACCAAACATTTCTGGGAAGGAGTGTAGACTTAGTTTCTAGTATTTTGAAGGGTTTCAGAAAAACAGATGGCTATAACATTCAGGTGTATTTTTAAAAGTCACATAAGGTGACTTTGGAGAAAGAGGTGAATGAGGACTGGAACATAGTGAGGAGACTGAAATGACTGGTAGAATAAAGAATGGTGGAGGGAAGAAAGAGGATGTTTAGAAATTAATAATATAATAATAATAATAATAATAATAATAATAATTTTTAAAAGAGTTGAAAATAGGAAAACAGAAGGAACTATTGCTGTGGACTGAAGCATGTACCTCCAAAATTCCTATATAGAAACCCTAAACCCCCAGTGCAATGGAATTTGGAGAAGGGCCTTTGGGTAGGCAATTTGGTTTAGGTGAAGTCATGAGGGTAAGGCCCTCATATGAGAATAATGTCCTGATCAAAAGTGACACCTGAGAGCTTGCTTTCTGCCATATGAGGACATCTGTAAACAGGAAGAGAGAAGAGAGCATTCACCAGGAAACTGAATGGGCCAGCACCTTGATCTTGGACTTATTAGCCTCTACAACTATGAAAGATAAATTCCTATTGTTTAAGATACACAGTCCTTGGGATTTCGTTATGGCTGCCCAAGCTAGTTAACTGACACAGGATCAAATGAAAATTTGGAGGGATAAGACTGAAGAGGGACAAAAGAGAAAAATGATGCAATGTGGCAGGACATAAACACAGAAGCAGGGATGAAAACAAATTAATCCAGAGACAGTAAAGACAAGGAAGAATCAGACTGATGTAACTGATGTGTAGAGATTTTAGTGATCCAGTTTTATGTAAGAATGCACAGTAAAATAACATAACACATTTACATTAAAAAGTAGAAAAAAGTCTATGCCCATATTATATCTATATGCATATATAAGTTCACATATATATGTTCACACATGTTTTATAGATGTATAAAGAAAGGTATACATGGATAAAAATTCTAATTTTTGGATATTTCAGCTGAGTAGGCATTGAAGAAAGGGAAATGGAGGTTGTTAACCTTATCATTTGACTTGTTATACTGAGCACCTACCATTTAAAAGATTAATAGAATGAATATAAATCAGAAAAGCAAAACATGTAAGAAGAAAATGAAATGTCACTTGATTATGTGCCAGGGATGGATGCATGACACAGAGTTGGTTCTGTCCCTAGGTGGCCAGCCAGGGATTTTGGAAGCAGATCATGGAACATGGATCAAGAGTATGGAAGCTCAGATGGACAATTTGTTCCAGTGCCTCCAATATCACCAGCCAGCCAGATTAGGGAAGACAGGTGTGCGTTACTCACTTGGGTTTTCCTTCTGCCCTGGAATGGTTCACATGCAGGTGGGCAGGTCTATTGTCACTATTAGAACCATGTGCTGAATAGGGCTTTTGTAACCAGGTATGAGCAAATGATATATCTGGGACATTTCAAAGACTGAAATAAAATTGTAATTAGCCAAATACTGCTAGAAGATTTGCTTTGCTACATTCTTTTAGTCTCTATACACTTGAAATATGCACAACATTTTTCCATGAACATTCACCTGAATGTTATGCTTTAAACATGAGGAAGAGCCATTCAGAATGGGAGGCTAAATAACTTTTCTCCTGTTTAAGAGTCATCTCATTCACTTATTTAAAAATAGTTAGATCACAGGGGTTCTCCAGGAGGCCCAGTCAGTTAAGTATCTGACTCTTGGTTTCAGCTCAGGTCATTATCTCAGGGTCGTGAGACTGAGCCCCACATGGGGCTCCATGCTCAGTGGAAGTCTACTTGAGATTCTCTCTCTCTTCCTCTCCCTCTGCCTCTTACCCATTTGCACACTCTTTCTCTAAAATAACAAATCTTAGGGCGCCTGGGTGGCTCAGTCGTTAAGTGGCTGCCTTCGGCTCAGGTCATGATCCCAGAGTCCTGGGATCGAGTCCCACATCGGGCTCCCTACTCAGCGGGAAGCCTGCTTTTCCCTCTCCCACTCCCCCTACTTGAGTTCCTGCTCTCGCTGTCTCTGTCAAATAAATAAATAAAATCTTTAAAAAATAAAATAAAATAACAAATCTTAAAAAATAATTAGACCATTGAAAGAACACAGATTTCTATATTCTCATTCTAAATTCATCTTTCTTAATCATACCAGGTTATATATCTTTATACCCTCTAAACTACTGAATGGCGTATCATAATGAAATTTGCTTTTTATAAAATGGTATTGCTCAAAAGTTGAATATTTCCTACTGTAAAAGTGAAAAGGGGAAAGGTGGTTTATACATTATACATTGCTATACATTCTATTTCTTAATTTGTAAGTTGATGCTTGCATTGCTACATAAATGAATAATCTACCTAAAAGAGCTATAGAAAAGAATTTGACACTCTTTAAATCATATTCGGACACAAGAACTAGAAGTCCAATACACTCATTAATAGAAGTACAGTGTACTTACTGGGGACAAGAATGTACACATTAGGTAAGATACATTGTTTTCTTTCATTAGGGTCTAATTATACTTTACATTCCATTTTAGAAAACATCTTTCAGGGTTGATATCATGATTTTTTTCAACAATTTATAATGTTGAACAATATAACAATATCAGGTTAATGGTATAATTATTATATATTCAATAATATTCAATATCTTTATGCTCAAAAAATTAACATGATTTGTTTATAAAAGGCGGAACTTACAACACCTCCTTATGCTAGGTAGCTGTATCAGTTTCCTATTGCTACTGTAACAAAATACCACAAATTTAGTGTCTTCACATCACAGCGTCACAAAGTTGTTATCTTATGGTTCTGTATGTAGATAAAGGAGTCTGAAATGGGTTAAGTCAGTCGTCTGAAATGAGTCACAACTGCACTAAAATCAAAGTGACTTTCATGTCCGCCTTCCTTTCTAAAGGCAATAGAGGAGAATCCTTTCCTCCCCCAGTTTCTAGTGGTTTCCCAAAGCACTTAGTGCTTGGCCCTCTTCCTCCATATTCCAACCCAGCAACATCAGAGTTGAGTTCTTCCCACATATCATCACTCTGACCTCCTGTATGCCTCCTTTTCCCACCTTTAGTACCCTGTGATTACCATGAGCCCACCTGGATCCTCCAGGATCAGCTCCCTGTTTTAGATTAGCTGATTAGCAACCTTAATTCCATCTACATTCTTAATCTACCTCTGCCACCCAATATAATCACAGGTTCCAGGAATTTGGACCTGGATTATTCTGCCCACTACATTAGCCTTCAATGTGGTCACACACAACACTTAAACAAGCCTTTAAATTGTTCAAACTCTTTTTGTTACTTCTCTCACAAAACTGAGTTGCAGAAGTTAAAGCAATTAATTCATCTAAGATTATAAATATTCTAAGTGAAGTTTTGTTAATAAAGCGCTGGTTAATCAGGCTGATTATCATCTGTTTCGATTAAGTAACAGAATGTGATTATAAAGTCAGGGTTGTGTGTGTGTGTGAATGTGTGTGCATGTGCATGCGTGTGTCTTGGAATAGTTGCTGAAAGAATGCTTTCATTGGTGTGAGCGTTGTTGATAAAATCTACTAATATAGTAATCCTGCATATTTGTTTAAAGATCAATTTCATTATTTTATAGTCCTCATACCTACAGTTGAAACTATAGATTCATATCTTGGTTTTTTATATATTCCTCCTGCACATCAAAGGACATAAATCATGAGCAGGATAGCAACACAAAAACATACAGTTCCTTAATTTTAATATTGGCTACGGGAGACTTCTTACCTACTTTTTAAAATATTTTTAGAGTAATTTTGTGTTAGGAAAAAGCAAAATATTCAACCATTAGTAAATTAGATATATTTTATATTACATATTTGTCAAATCAAAAAAGCAATAATTGTAACATCATGCTTTAGTTAAAGCCAATAAAAATATTAAAAGAGTAGAACTATATTAATGAACACTGAAATCTAGAGATGATTAAAGCAATGATTTTGTGCCAATATTAATTTTTATGGCCTCAAGAAACCAATTGTGCTGGTTTTTATTTTTCCAACCTATCTGTGTTGGGTTGCTCCAGCTTCTGGCCTTATGTTTTTCATCTTTTCATTCACATCCAATCTCTTCATTTTAAATTCGATCTATGAGGGATGGCTTCTGATTTCCTACCTCCAGCTGACAGCTCTTCTCTGAATCCTACACCTCTGTATTCAACTGACTCCATGCCATCCCTACTTAGACATTTAAATCTAAAAATATATAGGGGCCCCCCGGGTGGCTCAGTTGGTTGAGTTTCTGACTCAGTCTCTGCTCAAGTCTTGATCTTGGGGTTGTGGGTTTGGGCCCCCCCCCATTGGATTCCATGCTGGGCATGGAGCCTACTTAAAAAACAAAACAAAAAACCTGAAAAAATATACAAAACTTGGTTCTTCATATCTAACTGCCTGTTCTCCTTCCCCTGCCAAACTTTGTTCTGCCCAATTCTTTCCCTCCCCCTTCTCCCTCCTTCTTCCTCCTCATCGTCCTTCTTCATCCTCCCCTTCCCATTCCCCTTCTCCTCCTCCTCCTCCCCCTCCTCCTCCTCCTTCTTCTTCTTCAGTTTATTTATTTAAGTAATCTCTACACCCAATGTGGGACTTGAACTCATGACCCTGAAATCAAGAGCCACAAGTTCTTTCGACTGAGCCAGCCAGGTGCTCCCCAACTACATCCTTCTAATTGCTCGGGATGCAGCAAACAAAATTTATCCTTTACCCTCACTGTCCCCCACCAGCCCAAATATCCTATATAATGTCAAGTCCTGTCAGCTTTAATTTCAAGATATACCTCTTTTACCCACCTCCATTGCTTTCACTCTGCAGCAAGTCACCATTTTTTCTCCTCCAAATTACTGAAATAATTCCACAACTGTCCTGTTCTGTCCTAGCTCTTCTTTGGTCTAATTGCAAGCCCATGGCAAGACTTCCTTGCTGACACATAGCTTATTAGTAACCTTAATCCTATCTGTAGCCTTCATCTTCTATTATCACCTAACATAACAGACATCAGATTAAGTCATTTCTCTCATCAGAAACATCTAAGACTGGGCGCCTGGGTGGCTCAGTTGGTTAAGCGACTGCCTTCGGCTCAGGTCATGATCCTGGAGTCCTGGGATCGAGTCCCGCATCGGGCTCCTTGCTCAGCAGGGAGTCTGCTTCTCCCTCTGACCCTCCCCCCTCTCATGCTCTCTCTATCTCATTCTCTCTCAAATAAATAAATAAAATCTTTAAAAAAAAAAAAAAAAAAAAAGAAACATCTAAGACTACCCCAAATCTCCTAGGAAAAATACAAAGTCCTTACACTAATCTATAGTATCTGCACATGATCTGGTTTCCATTATCTCTTAATGGTATTGTCCTTCTATGATTCATTTCTGTTCCTTCATTCCAGCTATGCTGGCCTTCTTGCTATTCTTCCATAGGCTGTGCATATTCCTCCCCACTTCTGTACTTGCTTTCGTGCTCTCTGGAATATGGCTTATTATGTATCAATATTGTCCATAACCATACTTCCTCCAAGGCTTTATTCAAAGTCACCTTCTTAATGAGGGCTTACAAGCCATAATAGCTAAAATATAAACTACCACCTATTTCTTCAAAACTTTTATTCCAGGGCGCCTGGGTGGCTCAGTTGGTTAAGTGACTGCCTTCGGCTCAGGTCATGATCCCAGAGTCCTGGGATCGAGTCCCACATCGGGCTCCTGGCTCAGCGGGGAGCCTGCTTCTCCCTCTGACCCTCTCGCCTGCATGCTGTTTCTCACTCTCTCTCTCTCCCTCTCTCTCAAATAAATAAATAAAATCTTAAAAAAAAAACACTTTTATTCCATATCCCACTTAATAATGGTATTTTCTACAAGTAATACATGATTTCCCTTGTATATCATCACTCTTCCCAAATAGAATGTAATCCCCATAAGTTAATTTAATATTTAATAAAGTATAATCTATTATTTGATATGACTACTTTTGCTTTAAAAATATGATAAAAATCATCTAAAAGTAGAATTTCAATCACAGAATTGAAAATCTTACTGAATAGTCTTTTGGAACTGTTTTACTTCCCAATCAGTAATACAGGGCTTTCTCATCTATTGGTAAGTTGAACTGAACCAATCAACCAATAAGCAGGTTCTCTATAAAAGCAAAAAATTGCATAAAGCTAAAATAATTTGTTTATATTTTCATGGCTCATTTAAATTATATCACATTGAAGTTGAAGATACTAATTATCTATGTTTAAATATATAAACAGTACAGAAAAATTGGGAGATACACATTTTTGTCTCAATATATTATCTAAGAGAATGGATTTACTTGATGGCCTTTTAAAAATCATTTTATATAAAGTTTTCTATTAAGCTTAATATTCAAGTTCCATCAATTTATCATTATTTAGATTGATTTGAATTCTTATGTTTAACTTCTTGAGTTATTTCTTCATTTTTTGATACTTTGAATTGTTTTTTAGTGGTTTATTCCCACAAGTCACATGTCAGGAAGTCTGCTTTTTCCCATCTATGGCCATGGACTGAAAATTGCTTTTCAAAACTGGTATGTTAATTTTCACTTCCACAAGGGATAACTGTAAATAAAATTTTATCACACCTTTGCCAACACTGGTTTCAAAAATTATTTGTAATATGATGATTTAATAGGTTAAAATGTCATTCAGTCTTCATTTAAATCCCACTGATAACTGTGAGCTTAACCTACACATATATTTTTATTTAAAATACTTTTGTTATCAGGTAGACTGACTGAAAATAATTGGATCAAGTGAACTTGCCAGTCACATCAGATTGTGCATAGTTATATATGTCATATATATTGTCCCAAAGGCATAAAATACAATGAAAATAAATATCTATATGAAGATCCTTATGGTCATCTAAACATAAGTGAAATCGAAATGATAGTGAATTCCCCTTTTTCCAGTAGAGGCATCTGCAAAGTCCAAATTCATTTTACTGGCAATTCATCTATCATATCCCATGCGGTGTGAGTAATATTGGATAACGCATAGTCTAGGGGAGCTCAGATAAGTGAAATATTTGCTTTATTCAGTATTTCACTCAAATACTTGTAGGGATTGAACTTTGTTCATTTTATTCTCTGCTTACTAAGAAGTTTCCTAAATTGATGTAGCCATGCAGTGTAGAATTTAACATACCAGAATTTTCTGGTATCTAGGAAGCAATACCCACACATGTCAGGATACACTAAAGTGAATGTTCTTATACCTGTTCCTACATTTCCCTGAAGTCCATTTATTTTCCTGGAAATCTCTTTCTGGAACATGTACCACACTTAAAAGTCAAAACACTATCAGCAATGATAGAGATGCTAAATTATTTAATTTGTGTTGGCCTTCTCTTTACTATTAAAAAAAAAAAAATTTTTTTTTTTTTAAAGATTTTATTTATTTATTAGAGAGTGAGCGAGAAACAGCATGAGAGAGGAGAGGGTCAGAGGGAGAAGCAGGCTCCCTGCTGAGCCGGGAGCCCGATGTGGGACTCGATCCCAGGACCCTGGGATCATGACCTGAGCCGAAGGCAGTCACTTAACCAACTGAGCCACCCAGGCGCCCCCCCCAAAAAAAACATTTTAATAGAGGATTACTTAAATGAATGGTAGTAAATCTATGCAATCGTCAAAATGTCCACCACTCACTATGTCAGGGGCATCACCAATCTGAAATCACCCTGGCATAATAAGAAGAGAAAGCTGTAAAACAAATGTGTGTCCCGAACATTGAACTAGAGTTAAATGTCAGATCTGTGCATAATGGTGTACTGGATTCTTGCTAAATATTCATGAATTCTCTATAACCTCACATGGAAGAGTGAACATGCTATAAAATTAGTTGGGTATAACACTGAGCTGTGTTTACTTTATCTGTATGCATATGCTCATATGAATGCATACATTTGTGTACACCTGCATCTTTAACTTTAAATCTATATTTTATAATTATATATAAATATCTATATTAATCTATTTATTAAAAATCATTTTGAAAATATATACCAAATTGGTACTAATGGTTAAATGGTTCTTGTTGAAGAGGAAATTTCAAAGTACATTCTAGGTTTCACATTTCTGTATTTTTAAACAAATTATAAATGTAGATAATATGGGAAAAATGGAAATGAGAGAAAAATTAGGTTTATCTATAACGTAAATCACATTTCAAAATGAAGATGTTTTATTTCATCCATAAAAAAAAAAAATAAGAATAATGCCTTTTGTACAAATAAGCAAAGGGGAAAAAAAAAAGAGAGAGAGAGAGAGAGATTGGCAAGCTAAGAAACAGACTTGTAGCTACTGAGAACAAATTGATGGTCATGGGGGGGATGGGTGAAATAGATGATGGGGATTAAGGAGGGCACTAGTGATGAGCACAGGCTGTTTTATGGAAGTGTTGAATCACTATATTGTACACCTGAAACTAACACTACACTGTATGTTAACTAACTGGAATTTAAATAAAAACAAAACAAAAAATACTGCCATTTCTTATAGATAATTTTTAACCGCTAAAGCTGGAAGATTTAGCAGGCTGAGTCAATTCTCATCAAACAAATCACCAGAGACATTGACTCTACGATAATTTATCAACAGTGGTGTAGATCTTAACAAATTGAAAGCCATTTTAACACCTTGCATTGTTTGGTTCTCATGCCTATTCTTATCCCCTTTGGCAGATGAGGAAAAATGGCCTATATACAAGGGACTTTTGACACAAGTAATCCAGGTCAGGATCAAGTTCTGCCATGTCTTCAAATCATTAAGCTCAATTTTTTTTTTTTTTATTGTGCTATACATTACCACCAACTAAGAAGTATGCATTTAAAATCAAAATGTTGGGCGCCTGTGTGGCTCAGTTGGTTGAGCGACTGCCTTCAGCTCAGGTCATGATCCTGGAGTCCCCGGATCTAGTCCCACATCGGGCTCCCTGCTCAGCAGGGAGTCTGCTTCTCCCTCTGACCCTCCCCCCTCTCATGTGCTCTCTCTCTCTCTCTCTCATTCTCTCTCTCAAATAAATAAATAAAATCTTAAAAAAAAAATAAAATCAAAATGTTTTCCTTTTACTTCTGGAGACTTTGAACATTATAAACTACTCCAAGCACATGGAATTACTAGAGTAAACACCCACTCCTGACATTCTAAACATAGACATACTCAAAAAAAAAAAAAAAAAAAGAAAAGAAAAAAATAACAAAAGCTATTATAGAATAGAATCAATATCTTTCATTTACTTATTATTTATATTAAAGACTCATCTGAAAAAAAATTGAAGTGAAATGTGTCTTCAGCCTTCGCATCTACATTTTCTTTTTCCCATTTTTTTAAATTTCCTCTTGGTCCTACAAATGATAATATATGATAATACAGGCCAGTCTCTCAGTTTATAGAAAAAAGAATACTGATAAGCTCTCCCACAGTCTGTGTTAGGGACCTAATGAAACACCAGTTGAAATTCATCCAAAGCAAGAGAAGGGGGTCATCACAGAGCGCCGAAACTGAACTGTATGTGAGCAGTTGTCTACTCGAACCATGGGTTGTATGACCCTTTTCTGCACACAATCTTTGATTTTTACTACAGCAGTGGTTTTCAGCGGGAGAGGGGTGCTAGCCCCCCCCCCCCCCCCCCAAGGAACTAGTTAACAATGCCTGCAGATATTTTTGGTTGTCACAATTTGGGAATGCTGCTCCTGGCATCTTGTGGGTAGAAAACAGGGATGCTGCTAGGCATCCTACAAAACACAAAGGTATTCATTAAGTGAATTAAAAAGTTTGAAGTCCTCTACTTATTAAGAAAAAAAAAAGCAAAACAACATCTTACACATTTGCTGTGTTTAATCTCTCAACTTCTCTCACTTTTCACTTGTCTACATGGCATCGAAAACAGGGATTTGAGAAAAATAAATATTTTCAGGTCAATAAGTTCAGTATGCTTTATCCTAGACCTACTGACAGGTACATGCATGTTCAGATTCTAAAAGATGATTCAATCAGATTGCAAATACATCAGGTATACCTCAAACTTCTAATCATCGAGCCAAATACAGGACAAATGGGACACACACCTGTGAACATGTGGTTTCTATTCATCAGACCACAAAAATCAACACGAAGCACAATAATGATATTTATATGAGCCAATAAAAAAGTACTATATATTTACTATATATAGCACCTTTCATCTAAAGAATTTATAAAGTTGGACTGACTCATTCATTCTCATAATTCCCTTATATCCATCTGAAAAATAGGGCATCAGGAGGAATAATTTCCAATTGCCCAGTGTATAGATTTTACTCGAGCACCGGTTTCTATTGACCATGTTCACAACTGCTGTAGCAATTATACCCAACATGCACTAGACAGAGTTACAGCTAGAGCTTTCCAGCTCTTACCTTCATTCTACTATTATATTTTCCTTTACTCCTGGGTTATCTTCAGTTGGACACTTCTGTTGCATCTAAAACAGTAAATCCTTATTTTTTACCTCTGATTCTTGTCAGGGAATCAAACTTGACCATTGGTATCATTTTTGTTTTGTTTTTTCCCTCCTTAAGTTAGCTATCTCTGTGAAAATCATCAGTTTTATGGTTTATAAAATCCTTACCCAGCAAGGCATTAAATGAATGCCTTATTAAGTGAATAAATGTGTTGACCTACACTGGGTTAATTCATTATCAAGAAATCCAGAATTAAACATCTAACAGGAGGCTTGAAAGAAACTGAAATGATGATTGGTGCTTGGACCAGAGTGTTAGACGACAGAACTAATTCTCTACTAGTATCATATCCTGCTTTCCCCTCCCACATCCAACAAGGCACACGCGAGATCTAATCTGGACCTCAAACTCTTGATTTAGAATATTTTCTCTGGTAAGACAAGTCCACTAAAATAGAAGAGAGCAATTACTGCATAAGGAAAGCCCCCTGCTTTGAAAAATCTGTGGGTGATCCCAGAGTGGAAAATAAAGATTCCACAACACTGTGAGAGCTTGTGTTTATTATTATTATTATTTTTTTGGCTGCATAATAAAATCTTTCTCTGATCTGTATCTCTCAGTTCAAAGCAGTGATACCATCACCTGAGCAAATGGAAGACCATCATAATTTTAGCTAAGAATTTTATTTTAGTATTTCTTGATATCCAGCAGGGAAATAGCAAGGAACATTTACTCTTGATTAATCTGAAAGTTCATTAAGTACCACAGGCATTGATATAAGGAAAAACTGTAATAACTAGCTAATAAAATTGTATTTTTTCACCTGTTACATGAAAGGTTTTCCTAGTTCCACATCTGCACGCACAACACACACACACACACACACACACACACACACACAGGCATACAAACATGCATAAGGCATAATTTTGCCTTGAATTTTAGACACGAAAATTAATACAAAATGATTGTTATTCCCACACTCAGACAAATCAGGTTCAAGAAGTTAAGAAAGGGAAATGAATCAGAGTTAACATACATAAGGGCATATGCTAAATAAAGTGTGTTGCTGATCACAGGAGCCTGCCTAATTCTTTTTTATGCATCATTTATAGTGCCCTTTAAGAGAAGTAAAAGTTTCATTTTAAGCTTTAATAAGCGCTTATGGAAGCGATTCATGGGGAAAAAAAAAAAAAAAAGAATGAAAGAGAGAAAAGAGAAAATGAGCTTTGTTCGGCTGCAGCTTCAGTACTCAGCTATCATGTAATTTTAGAGGATATTGGAAAGGCAATAATTAAAAAGCACTACCAAAATTTCAGTTTCAACGTCCCTGTTTCTCTTCTGACAATGCTCTCTCTCACTTTTATAACTAGACATACGTGACAGCTCAATGTGATGCCATCACTACTCAAATGTGCCTTGCAGACTACCCTTCCAACTTCTTCAGGGGCAGGGCAGAAACAGCATATCCACAGATCAACATAAACAGACACCCAGCGGGGTTATTAGACTCACATTCCATAGGCTCTATAGCAACATTCCTGGATAAGAAATTAAAATAATAATAATAATAATAATAATAATAATAATAATAATAATAATGTATTCGAGTCATAAGGCTTACGAAGCATTAGATACAACTTTCCCATTCACCCTAGATCCTGTGAAACCAATCCGAGAGGAGGATTTCACCAAATACTGTTTTGACTCAGAACCGGGTAAGCAGCCCCATTGTACAAAAAATATTAATGTCACTACACAGTAAAGTGTCATTTATTGAAGCCTTACCTTAGCTGACTTGCCCTAACTGGTGGAAAGGAACTTAATTTATGAGAAGCAAAGAGGGGACTTTCCCAGTGCTCACGGCACAGCTGCTCCCGTCCTCGGAGAGCCCCAGACTCGGCTCGGCGGCGCTCCTGCGAGCCCCGGGCTCCGCGGCTCGGTCTTCTGCAGCTCCGGAGCGCGCCTCTGATTGGCTGGCAGAGCCTGTCCGCCTGATCCTCTCCGCTCCCTGTCTCTCCTCCTTCCTCTCCTCCCCGGCTCTCCGGCCACTGCCTTTCCCTTCTGCCTCCTTCTTTTTTTCCCCCCCATCGTGCATACTTTGGGGCTGCACAAATTCTGTAGCACACAGAATGGACACCCTTTAGCCTCCTCTGCAAGGTCATGTAGAAAGCAATACCATTAATTAAAAAAAAAAAAAAAAAATTAAAACCCTGGATCAACAGCATCATCCTTAGCATCACAGCTCTTGAAAAATGACGGGACTCCGTGACTGTTTAGACCATCCGTTCTCTGCAGGGAGGGAAAACTGGGGGGCCAGAAGGGGTTTGACTGTCAGATGGAGTGGGAGTAGACGTCGGGAGGGAACGGGAAAAAAAGCAGGCAGGACAGGCACTGATGTGGCAGGCTGGTAATAAATTTTCCTATTTCCGTGCAAAGTCGTCACAGCCTGCTAAACATTCAACTGCTGGCTCATTCATCAGTGATCCGTAGTCCGGTGGTAGCTGTGAGATTTAGCTTGAGTGATGCCCTTTAATGTCTTACCCCAAAGTACTCCTGGCATGGAGGGTTTATATGAGACAGAGCTTTCCCTTGGAGGTCAGCACTGTATTTGTAAAGATGAATAGGAACTGCAATGCCTTGCCTACCCCCTTTTGCTTGCACCAGGCAAACGCTCCCTCACACACAAACTTCTCACCTCTCATCACTCCAGAGTACATTAAAACGATTTGTAATGTACACAGATACTGATAACAAGGATTTGGGGCCTGATTGGCAGTATTCAAAATTGATGTGAAATAACTTCAGCACTTTCCCCCAGCACAAAGTCACTCACATTCGCTCATTAAGAACATCAAGCATCCCTACTCAAAGTAGTGTAGCAAACAAGCATAGGAGTTTATCTAAATTGAATGGTTATTCCAAGGGTCACTTTGCAGATATATCAAGAATTCCAAAAGACCCTCAGTCATTGCAACCACTAAGAGAGCAGTTTAACTCACTCCAGTCCTATAAACACTCAGGTTCAGAGATTCAAAGGAACAAAGATTTAAGGGAAGCAGTGGGATCGAGGGGATAGACCCTTTAAAATCCAGAAGACATGGATTCAAATTCTGATTCAGACTTCCTTCTATACCTGAATGTGTATAAGCTGTTTTGCTTCTAAGACTCAGGATGATTCTTTTTAAAATCTAGAAAGCAATCTTCACTTCTTAGTGAAGATTAAATGAAAATCTGTACAATTGTGTTTAATATATGATAAACTTTTAATAAAGGTTAGTTAGTGTCTAATTATCTCCTTCTTTTCTTCTGCTTCCAGAAAGGTCAGAGAGGTTGAGAAGATAAGTGGTATTTCCAAGAAATTGATAGGGCTTAACCTGAGATGTTTTGAATCAACTAGTTATATTTTATTATTTTTTATTTAGCTTGAGTGATGTGAAATGTGAAGGGATTTAATTTGGCTTGGGGTTTTGATATGACAAAACAAACTAACAGAAACAATGAAAAAAGCACCTGCATTGGATTATTTCCAAATATGAAAGAATTATGCATTTAAGTGAAAAGTTATTCCTAGGTAAGATGTTAGAAGTCATTTATGACTTGAAAATTGCCAAAAACTAAACTCCCAGGGAAAAGTGGAACTGAAGCAATAGCATCAGAATAATGAGCCAATGTTGTTTTATGTTTTGTATATCTTTTCTCATGCAGCTTCTAATTTCAATGAGATGTTCCTTGCACAGTAGCCCAACATAACTTCTTGTTTGTGTTTATTGAAGGGAGTATTGACAATAATCCATTTCAATGTTTTCTGTGTTTATGAACTCGTGGCAGCAAAGGAACAGAACAGTTACGAAAAAAATAGAGGGGATATAAAGAGTAATTTTTGGTCTGTAAGAGGTCATGTAATTTAATTTTAAAATTTCACATTATGCCATTCTCTAGAGAAGCCCGTTTATTTAACTGCCTCTAGTTGAAGGAAGTAAAATGTTTGCCAGCTTACTACTGAAGCTTTTGCTGAGACACCAGCAATGAGCATCCTAGGGACACACTTGAAAACAAAATATGTTTTCACTAGTCTTCCTTGGTGGTTTTCCCTGGATAAGACCATAATAAGCACATCTAGTGGACAGTCATAATGGAAGTCAACAGGCACTTGCTCCTGAGTGGGATGACATACCGAGGGATTTGTCAGCATCACCAAACAATACAATCCTTTTCTAGAAAAAGAATCAATTCACCAGGGAAGGATTTGTATCTCTGAGACTGTATCCAGATTGAGGGCTCTAGATTCTCCACAAATCCAATGATGCAATGTATACTGGATTTAAAAATGGTTTCCAAAATTTGATATTCTGAAACCATGCCAACCTTCCCTAGCCATAGGAAAGTGAACCTGTCAGCCACTTAGTGATTCTCTTATATTTTCAGCTTAAAAGGAATAAAGTAAGTAAGCCAACGCGGAACTTGCTGCTTGGGGAAAACCAGGTGGTGGGCAGGTGTTTATTTTCTCCTTATGTCAAAGATTACTTCAAAAAACTGAACAATGTATCAGTCAGCAGAATTTATTACAGACTTAATCTTTGAAACTGAAAGCATGGACATTTCTGATCCCGAGTCCCCACTTACGTTACCTTGGGAGAGTTATAAGAATCATTTTTGCTGGTGACAGAGAAGCATCCAGCACACAATTGATGCTGGTCAGACTACAGAAACTGGAAAGATAAAATTGTAATGCTAAACTGTGATCGTTCTCTGAGAGACAGACTCAGGAAATTGTCTCTTTAGTTGTTATCTCATGCTCAATTTTGCCCTGGAAATTCAGGAGGCTATGCAATGTTTTCAAATCTAAATAAAGAAGGAACATAAAGGAAATGCAGGGATAGCCCTTGTTATAATTCAGCATTCAGAATAGTCAACGACTCCAACACGGTACTGTGGTTTGATTTTTAACCGAAATTACTGAAAGTATAATAATATTTAAAGAGGATCTGATTTTTATGTAAAGAGAAACAGCTGCTGGAAACTTAAGCAACACACAATTTCCTTTGCAGGTATTTATTTTATGTCCTAGGGTGACAGGTAGAACAGAGTGTATATATCTTTTTGAAAGAAAAGAGAAAGCCTAGATTGATAAAAATGTTACCTCCTAATTGTATGATTAAGGATGACCTAATAAAGGTCACCTTTATTCATGCTGTTATCACACTTCAGATTAAGAATTGCAGAATACTGGAAAAATATTGATGCAGGACAATGAAGGAGAGTGATCTATCAAAAATATTTCAAGTTAACTACATGTGTAATTACTTTTAAAAAGTAGCACCTCCCTGACTCATAATAAAAGTTATATTAATGAATGCACTTTTTAAGAAAAATTTCTTCAGTGCATGTAAAATATCAAGAACCAATAAGCTTATTTGGCTCTAACAGAAGAGTATTGATAATTGACAAAGGAAAAAATAAAACCCCTCAACTTCTATGTATATAGTTTTGATTTCTAGAAAAAAGATAATTGTTGCACTGTAAATGACAGAATGAAGACACTGGTTCCCAGATAAGTGAAAATTTACTAACTAATGGACCCTAGTTTCACAAGATTAGTTTTTGGAGAAAGGTTACACAAAGTGCATACCAGATTTTTTTCTTTTAAAGAATCTGAAAAACTGTCAGTAAACTTTGTAGATTTGATGTGAATAAAATAGCACAGTAAAACTACAGATGAGCATTTTCCCAACTTCCACAACTTGATTAAATGTAGAATCTATAAATTAGAAAGTATTGAACCAAATGTGGAATCAGGCAAAGTTATAAGGGGATTAGTTCAAGAGATTAGCAAATCAGTAAGGGAAGAAAATAGTGGGATCACCTTAGTCTGGATCACATTAACATAAAAGTCATGTCAGCATGACCCCACTGCTTTCCATGATGGACCCAGTAGACTAGAATTAGGGGAGATGTATATGACATGATCTTTCTATATGCCATCATTGTATCTCTCATGATTTCATTACAGCTCACATGAAGAAGTTTTAGTACAGTTATTTGGTGTAGCAATTGGTTAAGGCACCAATCTCACATGTTTAGAAATGTAGAGGTACTTACCTGGAAGAAGGTCTCTAGTGGTAAGCCACAGGGCTCTGACACCAAGCCTCCTCCAATCATTGCTTTCAGCACTATGAAAACCAAAGTGATCCATAGAAATTTCATACAAAAAACAGTATATTTGGATGAAGAACTGGAAATATTTTTAAGGGTCTTGAAAAACTTGAGTATTATCTCAAGTCTAACAAAGAATGCATACTACAGCTGGGTCCAAAAGTAGGAGTACTAAATATAAGGTAGTGGAGACAAGTCTTAGGATCAAACCTTGATAAAACTTGATAAATCAAAAGAGATTTCTACTGACAATAGTTTCTGTGCAAGTCAATTATGTGATACAGTCATCAAAAATTTAAAGGTACACAGGCATTCTTTTTTTTTTTTTTTTAAAGATTTATTTATTTATTTATTTGAGAGAGAATGAGAGACGGAGAGCATGAGAGGAAGGAGGGTCAGAGGGAGAAGCAGACTCCCTGCCAAGCAGGGAGCCCGATGCGGGACTCGATCCCGGGACTCCAGGATCATGACCTGAGCCGATGGCAGTTGCTTAACCAACTGAGCCACCCAGGCGCCCCACAGGCATTCTTAATAAAAGTAAAGAATCACAATGTGGATGGTAATGACTTCACTGCTCTAAAATATTGAGAATTTACCTAGAATATTGGATTTTCAGAAGACTATAGCTAATTCCGTTTCTTTTAATTAATTTATATTTTTGTTAGCCACATCATGATATATTTACTCAGCTGACAGAGCTAATAACATCTGCAACTCCTCCTGTCGCCCTCGCCCCTGGGATGACCACCATCCTGCCTTTCCCTGTAGTGCCCCTGCCTTGTCTACCCTTCAGTGGTCAGAATAAAGATCACCTCTTCTGAGAAAGCACCTTGCTCCCACAGTCCCTACATTTTTTTCAGGCCATAAAATGTACTCCCTAATATTGTTTCAGACCATAAAATATTTTTAAAAGTCTGATGATATCTCACTTTAACAAAGTGTGTTATATTTAGAGGCAACATGGCATTGTAGTTAAGAACACAGAATCTGGAACCAAACAAACTTGGGAAGTTATAATAATTATATGTGCTTCGTTTCTTCTTTTTCAGTAAAATTTCCATATAGTATTACCTATCTCTTATGCTTCCTAGGAGGAGTAAACACATTAAAATAGATAACATGCTTAGAAAACTACTATGTATACAGTCACCTGTTATATGAACCTGCTTCCTTTATCATTATGTCTGCATATCAGTCTCCTAATTGACTGCAAGCTTCTAATGAACACCCGGTACATGCTTTGTCTAAAAGCAGTTTGGTATAATGGAGATAACCCTATGTCGGGTCAAGCCCTATGTCTACCATTCATATTTAATGGAAAGCTGCTTAACCAAGTTGTTTTATTCTCTGGACATGGTACCTGACTTGTATTGTGGGGAACCATGCTCACCTTACAGAGCTGTCTCAGACCTTGAAGAGTTTAACACACACAAAAATGTCTAGTGCAGTCCTTGGCATATAAAAGGCTTTAAATAAAGGTTAGTTGAATCCAAATTGTAAGTGCTCAGTAAGCACTCATTAAATAAATCATATTTGCTTTCTGGCTCCATTCTGTAGCAGAAAAAGACAAATCACAAACTCTTCCCTTGAAGCTTTTTATTAATATTGAAAATACAGCTTCCTTGGCATGTTGTGAGGACAGCACTTAGTTCAGCCTCCCATATCTCTCTGTATTTACCTTTATGGTACTGTATTATGAAAATGGACATTTTGATGACCCTGAAACATTCTAAGATTCTTAACCATCAAGTAAATATTATATTGCGCACAACATACAGTATTTACAAGTACCAGAAAAGAGATAAATGTCTAAAATGTCTATAAACTACAGTTTATAAAAAAAAGAGTTATTTAATTAATGCTCATTTAGTCAGAACATCCAGTTTACAAAATCATTTTAAGAACTATGTTCAATTTGCTAATGTACATTTGTGACAATCCCAGAGAGGAGAGTAGAACAGTAACTCTTAAACTTTCAGTAATTAGGGGTACCTGGGTGGCTCAGTCATTAAGCGTCTGCCTTCGGCTCAGGTCATGATCCCAGGTTCCTGGGATTGAGCCCAGCATCAGGCTCCCTGCTCTGCGGGAAGTCTGCTTCTCCCTCTCCCACCCCCCTGCTTGTGTTCCCTCTCTCGCTGTGTCTCTCTCTGTCAAATAAATAAATCTTAAAAAAATCTTAAAAAAAAAAAAAACACAACTTTCTGTAATTAATGCTTTCCCTAAGAACATCTTATGAGACACTTTGAAAACTGATACATATATCATCTTAAATTTTAATAAAAGATATTCTATGTAATTCAAAACACCTAACATTTTCAAAAAATTCACAGCAAGTATGCAAATACTTTAATCTTTTCCTATCACTAAATATTAATGTTGTTTTTAACTTTTTGATATTATAAATAATGCTTCTATGAACATCTCTTTTTATAAATCTTTACCTATATTTCTGACTACTGTACTTGGGTTGAATCCTGATAGTATAACTACTAAGTAAAATATATGACCATTTCTTAAAACACATGAATTATTTTATTGCCTCTCAGTACCATTATAGAAGAGTAACAGATTAATTGGTTCCTCACTACTCTTGAACAAGAACATTTATTTTTCCATTTCCTTATTCAATAGCTGAAAATTATTATCTCATTACTTTAATTTCTATTCATGTGAATACTAGAATGTTTATTAACAGTTTCCCTGTTTTTTCTCTCATAATTTTCTGTCCATACCCATTCCTCTAGTATGTTATTGTGAATTGAGTATTATAATGTACTTAAATTGTTGTGATGCTCAATCAGAAGATATTTAGAAAACTGAGTTCAACAGAAGTTTCTATACTTCTTTCTCATATTTAGCCAATGTTGTGTGTGTATATAACTTTATATATATTTAAAACTTTATATATAAACTTATATGTACACATAATACATTTACACACACATATATGTACATGAATATAAATATATAAGTATTCATGTATGCATGAACAGATTTGTTCAGAAAATGCATACAAGTTACCATAGATAAAGCACAGATAGATTCCATTGAGAGATATAAAAAGAAGTAGGGAAGATACTCTCTGGCTTTAAGCTAAAACAACAACAACAAAAACAAAATTAGAAAAAATCACTAAAATGCAATGCAACCACCATAAATTCTACAAGCATATAAGGAAAATATTTCTCACATATGAAGAATTGATAAATTACTTCCAATAGCACCTCATCTGAGATGAGGGGGGAGAACAGAGTTGATAAAGTGTGAGCGTGCATGCACACACACACACACACACACACACACACAATGATCTGAACAAAATCCTGGCATTAGCCTTCATGATTTTCTTGTCCTCACCACCAGGAACAGCTGCATAATTGGATGAAGGATGAGAAATAAAAATAAGGGTACTGTTGCTCAAAGATTAAGAATTTTAAGGGGCACCTGGTTGGCTCAGTCGGTTAAGCATCTGCCTTTGACTCAGTTCATAATCTCAGGGTCCTGGCATTGAGCCCCCCTCCCCTACCCCAACAGGCATTCCTGAGTTGGACTCCCTCCCTCTCTCTCTCTGCCCCTCCCCCTGCTTGTGCTCTTTCTCTGTCTCTCTCTCTCTCAAATAAATAAAATCTTTAAAAAAAGAATTTTAAGACCGCCAACACAAGCATCACTCCAAACATGGGACCTTCCTGAATATGGGACCCTATGTGGCTATACAGGTTTCATACTCATGAAGCCCTACTCACTACGACCAACAAGCCAATAAATCAGGTTCAACTCATCTATATTGATAATCTTCAAGTCATCCATTGAGCTCTATCTCAAGTTTTTCCATTTTCATATAGTCTACCACATTTCACCATCAACTATTGCCTGAATTTTTGCTTGATTAGGCAGGTAAAATGACTTGTCAGTTAACATGAACACTTAAATTTCATACTATTGTGATGTTACCAAACTACATTAAATATAGTGAAGGAATGAGAGAAGAAATTCTAGTAGTTTTTACACATTAGGTGTAGAAGCACAGGCATCAGAAAAGGAGCCCAATATGAGGAAGGAGTTTATTTTATTTTATTTATTTATTTAAAGAGAGAAGGTGAGTTGGGAATGGGGAGGGAAAGGCAGAGGGAGAGAGAGCAAATCTCAAACAGACTCCCCACTGGCTGCAGAGCCCAACATGGGCTCAATCTCATGACCCTGAGATCATGACCTGAGCCAAAACCAAGAGTCAGTCACCTAACCAACTGAACCACCCAGGTACCCCAGGGAAGGGGTTCCTGCATGCTGAATTGCAGAATGAAAAAACTGTGTTAAATTTAATAGTTAAAATCCAGATAGTCATAATAAACGCCTTTAACTTTGTATAGAAATGGAAAAAGAACGTTACATATATTGTAGATATTTAGAGAAATAATTACCCACAACAAAATGGAGCTAAGAATGAATCCTAGTTAAGTATGATCCTAGAAAAAATGGCACCATCAGAAGGAAGGAAATAGTAATATCTGATTGGGAAATATATTCAAATTGGAATATGGTGATGTTGAGGTGTTCACTAGACACCATGAGGAGATATACAAGAGTCATCTGTCAATATGAGATTGCAGCTTGGGATAGAGTTTTGAATGGGAGACATAATTTTATGAGTTATCTACATAATAATACTGATGATATAAACCCCTATAAACAAGAGAAAAGTTTCTACAAGATTAATGATGAAGACATACCAGGTGATGTAAGGGAGAGAGGAAAGGGATGAGAGAGAAGAGGAGAGAGAAGTCAGAAGAGATAATCAGGAAACACTATTAAATCTTAGGTTGATAGGATTTAAAAGGACCATTTTAGTAAACTGAACTATATATGACTGATTAGTAAACAGAACTTTTCTAATATTTGCAAAAACTGGCTATGTAAAAATGTAGAAATTAATTAAGTTTGGTCACTATGAAAAAAAAATGTCTGAACATAGTTCAAATGAACGCTTAGTAGAGATTTACATAATCTACAGCATGCAAAATTGTGAAATGAGATGTCATATTTTTTATGTTAATGCATGAAAAGCTTGATCTTCATTTGAAGATACCTGATTAGCTATATTTTACAATTTCCTTGCTTATTCAGAGTTGCTTAATAGGAGGCTTTCCAAGTTAGTAAACATGTCATTATTCATAACGGAAATTAAAGACTGTATTGAAAGCAAGGATTTGAAATGTGAACTCTATCAAATTCTCTTACCCTGAATGTGTTTGAGTGCACAATAGTAAGGGTAGCTGCCATATATTAAAGGTTATTTATATTGCTACCTTGAAAGAAAACTTGGGTCATCACATAAAGCTTGATTATTTTTAACTCAGAGAAAATTTTTAGAGGCCATCAATCCCATAAAGAACAGAACAAGCTACAAAGAGAACAGCATCTCTAACGTATTGTCTAGAAAGTGAGTTAAAAATGAATTTCATATTGCCAGTGTTAATTTGGCACTGTAGGAAGATTGGTTAGATCAAATTGGTTAGATCATTTACCTTTATCTCAGGATGCCTTATACTCTTTTTAAATTTTTAACTGCAAGTCAATTGTGTGTGCTGTGCCAAAATAATTTCTCTTTAGGGCTCTTGCATTGTATAAGCCCAGGCCTTTTGGTTACCATAGACTGTGAGAATCATACAACAGGTCCAGGTGAGCAGTGAAAATTCAGGTTTTAAATTTATTGCCTTGCTCTGAGCTTGGCCCTTAGAGCGGCAAGATTAAATTCTAGGTAGGGTTGGGTTATTATCAGAATACTGCAGTCCTACTGAAACATACAGGTAGGCCTCAAGCCATTACCAGAAAGGAACTGTCATTGTCCTTTGCCCATCTCAAAATTCCTCAAGTTGCCAATATTCATTTATTATGGATGGCATTTTACACATAGTATCCCCAACCATACATTCTTCTATCATTGTTAACCAGTCATTACTGACACTGATAATTTTCCATTATATTTTTCAATCCAAAATTCCTCCTTTCTAAACACCCTTAAGTCTTTCTAGTACATGCCTACAATGGTTTGCATTTTACTCTGCACATAACAGGAATCTGATGATATAATTCCTTTTTAAAATAGCCCTGACCCCATTTAATCAACCATTTTCTGAGTTTCCCCTAGAACTTCACTGAATGCATTATGTAATAGAGTTCTTTACTATAAAATCCTTGTGCTATTATTTTTTTTCCCCCAAGGGACTTAAAAACAAATGCTTAGATTTTGGATAGAGACCAACTTAGGTCAAATTCTGTATTGCCACTCATTCACTATGTTCACATTGATAAACACTGGCTCTCAGTTTGCTTCTCTTTTGATGGCATAATAGCACCTTTCTGGAGGAAACGTTATGGTGATTACATATATTGGAGATAAGTTATCTAATTCACCTATTACAGTATCTGGAATGCAATATATCCTCAGTAGATAAAAGTTATGAAAATAGACACCACCTCTCAGTTACTACCAAAGTATGTGCATATAAAAGGCATCTTCCTAAATGTTACAAAGTTATAAGCGACTGCAAAACAGAAGAGAACGCATTGCAAAAGAAAACCAGGGTAGGATTTCGGGTGATAGCATCGGGGCTCATTTGTTAACATCCTGTGCTGTTGAGATCACCTACTTGTCTGAAAAGTGAAAGGCAGCCCTAATGTAGGGAATCTGCTGCCATCCATAATCTGTTCAGGGAAGATATAGATTTTCTCTATTTTAGAGTTCCAGAGGACAAAATCAGAACCCAAAGATAAAGGGGATTGGTTTGCCAGTCACAGAACCTACAGAGAACAACATTGAGTATGTGAAACAGAGAGAAAGTCAGAAAAGGAACCCAAGCAAAGAGAAGCAATTCACTCGTTGAGTGTGTTTCCTGCAAAGTCATCACTATTTACATTGGAATTCATTATCATGAAGTTACTCAACTATTTAGGACATTATCAGTGTTGCCTCTACCAAATTTTGACTGATTTTGTCTGAAATCGGTTAGAACAACGGTACATGATGATGTAGAAAGAAAGATGAATGTGCATTAACACCATTCTAAAGAAGTCAAACATTTTTTTCTGTTTAGAAAGATGTAAAGGTGCCATAGGACTGTAAAAGTCATGTAAATCTGCAAAACTGTATGAAAATTGCAACATATATAAATATCAGTGTGTGGTTGTGTGTTGGAGGGTCATGAGTGGAAGATTAAAATAAGCATTTTTCTATCACAGTTTTAAGTTGCTAGAGAAATACACTATTCTATAAATTGTTCTGCTTGTCTTAAAAGACAAAGACCTCAAATGGAAGCTTTTCCTAGTAATTGTAGTGTATTTCCCAACTATATATATTTTTTTTTTTTCTTTCTTTTTTTCTTTTTTTTTTTTTTTAATTTTCCCAGATGACCATTTCTAAACTTGTCTCTTTTCTATTCCAGGCCTTTTCATTTCTCACTGTCAGTGAGCAACTTCATAACAACTCCATTTACAAAATAAAAATAACCATAAAATCACTGTTTTCTTGTCAGAAAAATCTGGCAAATTACTTACATCTAATATATTATACTCATATTTTTAATCTTTCCTCATATTACAACGGTAAGCCTACTCTATCTAAAACCACCACTTCACTTTTGCTCTCAATCCAAGACGCTAGATATTAACTTGGATTTCTCACTTTTAATCTTCTAATCCATGAGCATGTCCACAATATGTTCTGCATCTGACTGGACTGCCTTCTGTGCTCTTCACTGGCCCGAGCCACCACCCTCTCTCACCAGGATTCCAGCAATAGCCTCCTGAGTATTTCTCATTGTTCACAAAGAAAATAGTTACCATTACATCAGAAAAAAATCCTTGTATTTTGGCAACTGAGCACATTCCTGACCTGTCTTCATATTTTCTGTACATGAAAACTAAGTAAGTTCAGGCATACCTTACTTCTTCCACTTACATAATTACTGCAGTCGGCCCTCGCTGTAAAGGGAGGGCTAAAAGGGAAAGAATACCTTACCCAATTGTATGTATGGCAACCGAATGTTTTCTTTTCTTTTTTTTTAAGATTTTATTTATTTATTTGACAGAGAGAGACACAGTGAGAGAGGGAACACAAGCAGGGAGAGTAGGAGAGGGAGAAGCAGGCTTCCCACAGAGCAGGGAGCCCAACGTGGGGCTCGATCCCAGGACCCTGAGATCATGACCCGAGCCAAAGGCAGACACTTAACGACTGAGCCACCCAGGCGCCCCAACATAATGTTTTCTATATTCATTAGATAACTCTATTTTTCATAAATGTGAATAAGATCATCAAGGATCAGCAAGTATTTGAGGAAAACTAAAAATAGAAATGAGAAAGTGTAAGATGGAGAAGTAGTAACCTTAGAAATAAATAGGTTATATATATATATATATATATATATATATATATATATATATATATAAATATAATATATACATTATATATAATTTGTAATGTTTATAAATTAAAAAATTTCTCTCGATGGACCGGATAGTAGAATTGGCATACTAAAGAACACACTGTTTATCCAGAAAGGAAAAAAAAAAGTTGATAAATGTATTACATCGAAGAGGTGACTACAAAGAGACTGTAAGAGTATAAAGGTGAATAAATGATGTATCAAATTCCACTATCCAGAGGAGTTCCAAAAAACAGAAAAAAAAATGAATAAATATAAAGGGTGGGGGCGCCTGGGTGGCTCAGATGGTTAAGCATCTGCCTTCGGCTCAGGTCATGATCTCAGGGTCCTGGGATCGAGCCCCACATCAGCCTCCCTGCTTGGCGGGGAGCCTGCTTCTCCCTCTCCCTCTACTGTTCTCCCTGCTTGTGCTCTCTCGCTCTCTCTGTCAAATAAATAAATAAAATCTTAAAAAAAAAAAAATATATATATATATATATATATATAAAGGGTGAATAAAATTGCCCTGGGATTCTGGAGAAACCACAAATCTTTAAATTGAAATTGCCCACCAAATTCTAAATTACAATATATTTTTTAAAATACATATGAAAAATACATAAAATACATATGGTGAAATTTTAGAATGTCAGAACTAAAGATAAGATTTTCAAGATTTTCAGATAGGAAAAAAATTAATTAGATTATATATGTTAGGGAATGAAAACCTGACAGTAGATTTCTCACTCACAGTAAATAGGAGGAGACAGCAAAGCCTAATCTGATAGATGCTTGAATGCCATATCAAAGATAATGACAAGATAAATATATTTCAACATGAGAAGTTGCAGAAATTCTGTCCACACCTATATTTTATGTAAATATATATAATATACAATATATTAATATATATAAAATGTAACATATACATATTAAAATGGTTTGAGATTATATTATAGCCAAATGAAAAGCAATGAAAAATAAATCAATAAATGGAAGACATTGACACAAGAAACCAAGAAATACTGGTCACAGAGTAGATGTAAACAAAGGAATCATTAAGTTTATATTTCCTGATTATAAAACTAATCTTGGGCCTCACTAAATCAGTCAAATCAGATTACTCAGTGTAGATGCCTAGGAATCTGGATATTAAAAAAAAATCATTAAGCTATTCTTATGATTAGACAAGTTTGGGGAATGACCATTAGACCTTGGCACTTGGAAGACTGTTCTTTGGGCAACAATTTCAAAAATAGAGAATTCCACAAATACACCAAAACCATTGATGGATTTGTCTTTTTAATAAACTCACAAAGCATGGGAAAATAATTAGATGTTAAGTTATTGTAAAACCAAATAACTTATGACAAACAAAACAGTATGACTAACAAAATTGGGGAGGTGAGATGGAAGATGGATAAGTATGCATATTTATTCATTTTTGTAAAAAGCAAGGCACCAATCAATGGCAACTAAATTTGGGAAATCAAAAAAGAGAACTTTAATTCTCATAGACCAGTAGAACTAAATTCACATAGACCAGTAGAACTTTGGGAAATCAAAAAAGAGAACTTTAATTCTCATAGACCAGTAGAACTTTAATTCACATAGACCAGTAGAACTAAAGGTAGAGAGTAGCCAGATCCAGGAGGAAATAGATATTTTAAGTATGTTAAATTCCTTATCCTTTAATGGTGTAGACTTAATAGATAAATTAATATTTTTTTAAGTTGTGAGTATAAGAAATATATTTATAATAATATTGTCTACCAGAAAATTTTAAAATAAAAATTCTTCTGGGGTTGGAGCTTGGGGAAGAACTTTTCTTCTTATTTAAACATTTTGAACTGCTGGAATTATTTAACCATGAAAATATCTATAATTTCTATAATAGCATTGAAATGATTAAAAATTAACAATGGAAGCAAATATGTTGATGTTTAGATTGATGAAATATGAATTTACTTTGAATTTTCTACTTCTCTATTTTCATATATTTCTAAATTAGCACATACTATTTTATAATTTAAAAAAAACAACAACTATATATTTGTTTGGTTAAACATTACTATACCATGATTTAAAACATGTAGTGTTGATTGAGACATAGTCCATGAAACACAGTACTTAACTGTTACATGCATAATAAATGTGTTGCATAAATGAATATCATGAATATGATACATTTAAATACAAACATAAAAATGTATTTTTTTCAAAATTGAAACAAAATATTTTTTAATATTTTATTTATTTCTTTTTAAAGGGAGATTGCAAGCATGAGTGGGGGGAGGGGCAGAGGGAAGAGGGAGAGTATCTTAGGCAGGCTCCACGCTCAGAGGAGTCCCATGCAGAGCTCAATCTCTGGACCCTGAGATCATGACCTGAGCCAAAATCAAGAGTCGGAAGCTTAACCAACTAAGCCACGCAAGCACTCCTAAACATCAAATATATTTTGAATCTAATTTAAAAAAATATGGCTTATATGTAAATAAAAAAGATTTAGTACAACCACAAACAATTCAGAAATACATGCCAAGAGATTAAAGATGTAATATATAGCAAAAAAAACCAAAAAACAAAAATTAGAATAGGGAAGATGGAATATTCAACTAACTATAGAGGGTCCATTGACCATTTGTAACAAAGAATATATCCTGATTCTGATGTGACACATACTGAAAATACATTCCAGGAGTAAATGTTTAAGATTAGAGTGTTAATTTAGACAACTTTCCATAAAAACTACAGTACTGAGCTGACCTATGTATGACCTATTTGTTAAGTAAATGATTTTATGAAAAAAAATGAGCACATAAAAATGTTAAGAAAAAATTTACAGTTAAATGTTTATAAAAATGTTTATAAAATTTTGAATGTGGGAGGAATTTTTACGCCTGACTCAAAAGACAGAAAAAATGAAGTGTTCGTGGAAGAAGAAAATAAATGAAAAAGAGCATGAATAGACCAGAAAGAGCAAGGCAGAGGATAGCAGAAGCTGAAATCAAAGAGGTTATTGAATAGTTTGAGGTAAAACACTTTGGTGGAACTAGTGGTGTGTTTGTGTGTGTGTAAGAGCATGTGTTTGCATGTGTGTAGACGAAAGCCCAGGAGGACAAATTGGGCCTGCCACCTGTTTTTGTATGGCATGTGAGCCTAGAATGCTTGTTTTACATTTTTAAGTGGTTACTATTTCATGGAATGTGATTATATGAAATTCAAATTTGTGTCCATAAATAAAGATTTATTAGAACATAGTCATGCCCATTTGATTATAGTCTATGGCTGCTTTCACGCTACAGCAAGAGAATACCGTAGTTTTGACAGAGACCATATGGCCCACAAAGCCAAAAACATTTACTATCTGGTGCTTTACAGGAGAGGAAAAAAAAAAAAAAAAAAAAGGCTGACCTCTAGTGTAGGTATATATTTTGTGAGTTTCTCAATATATACCACACCCCATCAATGTGATAGTCAAAACTTGACAATTTTCATATATAAATATTATTCTACATGTTATATGAATGTTGAATATAATTTTTTTTTACAATGACAAAGCACAGTTTGCTTTGGGCATTGTGCAATATACAAGTATAATTATATTTGAGTATTACAAAAATATATACATGTAGAAAATGAGTATACATGATTTTGAGGTAAATAATCGCTCATGTTTGCTATTTTTGGGGGTTATGGTGAATTTCTGAGAACAAGGCTTTATTTTCCATTTTAATTAAACTAAACATTTAATTACATTTCCAGTATTCTGTCAGCAGAAGCAAATCTATAAATGTGGAGTGAAAAATTATGAGAGATGGTCTTTAATATCCTATCACAAACAGAGCATGTTATGAGCAATCTGTTCTTTGAGGGTATATAACAACCATGCTTCACATGAATATTAATTCCACTAAAGCATTATTCAACTACAGTACAGAACTTTTTCATTTTTAGCTAAAATCTACAAGTTAAAGCCCAAGATTTTGAAAGTCTATCATATTTACAATAATATCCTGCCCCTCAGGGTTTTAATTTCCAGCACAAGAGAATTCAGTAAGTGAATGGATAATGCATATCACATAAGAAGTTTGCTGCCAAGCAAATAATGCCCGCCTATACTCAAATTCACATCAATAAAATTATACAAACACTTAAAACTTTTATTTTATTTTCAGTAGTCAATATGTCTAGAGCAATTTGCTAGATGCTCTAGAAAATAAATGCTATCTGTCCACAAAGTACTTAAAATGGACTTGGAAATGTGAAAATGGAAATAAGGAACACCTTATATCCAATGAGGGATGTTAAGTGTAGAGGACTATATGTCAGTTTTCTCCCATCAGCTCTCCTGGAGGCTATACTTCTCTATATTGCCTGGGTTCTGGAATCAGTCCTTAGGTCTATTCAGAAATCTGATTCCATCATCAACTAAGAACAAGCCCATTTCTCAAGACCAATTTGCCATTAACCAAGATCACAAGAATGATATATGAAAGCGGAATGGTGATGGATAATGCATATAGAAAACTCCAAGTGCTAAGGAGACCAAAACTGCAAGTTCATATAGGAATGTATTCTTACTCTGTTAAAGTAGAATAAGAAGTCAAATTGTTATAAAAAGATAGCTTTGTAAGAACAGAAAAAGAGCAAAGTGGTTAATACTATCATTCAAATATTTAATGGCATCAGACTAAGATAATTCATATTTCTCCAAAATATGATAACACCTGGCCAAGACAACTCCTTCATGGATGGATAATGCTAATATTTGCTTCTCATTTTTTGTTTCCATGGCTGATAATACCCCATTATCAAAGATTTATTTAAAAATTTAATAAATTTAGGAAGACTGTAATTTTATTTTGCTGGACTAGACCCATTCTATCTCTTTGTGTTTGTTTTTTCTCTATTTTGGTCCATCATGTTGATACTGAATTTTAACCATCAGAATACAATCTTATTTATTTCCTCTTCTTGGGGGATGTATCAACTGAACCCCAAAGTACTTGCATAACGAAATGATAGAATATATTCTCTATCCTCCACTTAACCACACATGTTGAAAAGTTGTAATTTTTTTTAACCTTTCTACCATCTCCTTAGATAATTTTTATTTGGCTTCTGTTGCCCTCATCCCACCATGTTAATTTCCCACAGAGTCCTAGATCATTCATTTCAATGGACATAATTTAATCCTTATCTGAATCTTCAGTAACACCAACTATGTTTTCCGTGTTAAGTAAAACAAATACACAAAACCCCTCTTTCCTTAAGTTTTGAGACAAAGTAAATTTCTATTTTTACTCCTATCTCTCTGGTTGCACCTTCTCAAACTCTTTTGCAGTCTTGCTCTCCCCCATGTTTAAATGTTGGAATTCCTCATGACTATTTCCTTTGTTTCTTGCTTGGTACTCAAACCTAGGCAATCTTGTCTGACACCAGGCGGCACACAATTTCTCTCTGGGGATGACTTACATATGTACCTCTAGCCAATGCCTCTTCTCTCAACTCTATATCCAACTGCTGCTTGAATATTTATTTGGATCTCTTTAAGGCATCACAAACCTAGCATTCTAGAACTGAAATAATGATCTCATCCCCCAAATCTGGCCTTCTCCCTACAATTTCCTATTTCAATAAAAGATTCTATCATTGATGCAATCACACATTTCAAGAACTCAGGGATCACCTTTTATTACTAACTCATCTCATCTTCCCCCACCACACATACATCTAGCGTGTCATCATACAGTATTATTTTGCCCCACAAATAGCATTTCAATTCCATTCTCGGCCTTCAACTAACATTGCTTCTTGTCCAATTCATCTTTCCCCTAAATTACAGACATAATTTCTTAATGGGTCTTCGCACATTAACTGTTATTTCTATCCAAACCATTCTACTCACTTAGAGTGATTTTTTTTTTTTCAATTTTTGGTTTAAATTCTAGTTAGTTAACATATAGTGTAATATTGATTTGAGGAGTACAATTTAGTGATTCATCACTTACATGTAATACCCAGTGCTTAGAGTAATTTTTAAATATAAACCTGATGCTTATTGATTATCTCATTAACATCCTTTGATCGATTCAACTGCTTTCAGAATAAAGAGGGAAGTCCTTGCTTTGACATTCAAGGCTAAGCATAGTTATTTAGTTATTGCTTTGGTTAGTCTGAAATGGTACAAGGACATTGAGAGTTAAGAAGATATTTATAATTGTTCAATAAACATTAAATTCTGTCTAAATTATATATACTCTGGAAAGAGGATCTGTCTAGCTACACTGACAGAGTGTTTAGTTCTAAATAATGGAATCCAATATGATTTCAAAGAAAAGTTGACATAGAAAAGATAAGAATTTTGTTATGAAAAAGAAGCTGGAGAGGTCATTTTAGTCTAAGAAGGAAGAGCATTAGCAAAAGTACAGTAAGCATCACAAAATGTTTTGTTTGGACTAGGAGGGATCAAAATTGGGCCTACTACCAGAAGATTCACATCTGTAAGGTTCTTATATAACCATTTCCATGCTTGTCACCAAAGCACTCTCCCTGAAGCAAATTCTTTTTGCTGCTTTGTAATGATATAACAAAACTCTTCTGTAATCATCGATTTAGACCCCAGAAGAACAGGCAAAATAAAATGAGACTTTGTTTCATTCCCTTACTTGGAGAACACATCAAGAGGCTTCCCAGGGAGACTAAAATCACTTCTGAACTTCCAATTCATGTACTGTCACATAATAGTATCTATAATTACTTTTGTATTACTTATTAAAGTGGATAAAGATATTTGAGTAAACACTTGATTAAGACAATGTCAAAATGACAAAATTTCTGTTAGTTGTAAGAAATGTCTTATAGTCTAAAAAATGTGTCCTATGTAACTATACACTATATTTCTTGTCTATGTGAAAGAGGCAATACCTCAAAAGAAAAATAATTGTGAATTCCTGTGAAGTTTGACTGTGTGTTTAAGACACTCATATATATGTGTTGAAATTTCAGTGTTTGAGGCACATTCCATATTTGAAGAAAAAACTAATTTGAAAAAGACTTTCAGCATTATTCAAATTCTGCTTTTCATTGTTAGAAGACTTGACTTCCATAAGCAGATACAGTGAAGGCTGGAACTCATTCAGAATTACTGAAAAGTCTGGAGATAATGAAAATTTAAAATAAAGTGCCGGAATTAACGTCATTTAAAAACACCAACCCATGAGCAAACTTACCAAAGATATACTGTTGCTTGTACCTTTTCCAATTTTTTTTTTTTTTTTTTTTTTTTTTTTTTTTTTTTTTTCTGGAAGTGCTTTGTAAGGAGTTGAGGTTTACTATTCTGGGGCAGCTAGAAATACGGAAGGATAAACGTAGATCACCCCCTCTACCTCAATTAATGCCTAGGTTAAATTAGTTATTTTTTTTCTTTCTCTAAAATGACTACCAATTCTCAATGCCCTTGATATTTTTCCAAAAAAAAAGATTCTCTGTGAGTAGAATCATTTGGGAATGATACTAGAACTTTATAAGTATTTGCTACTAATAAGTCATTATTTTTATAAATGTATCTGAAAAGGGAAAACTAACAGTTTGGCAAATTTCACATACTAACCTTTATATATAAGCATGTACATTGAATGCATATGAATTTGCTTGTAATTTGTGAAATAATAATACTGCTCCTATTGCAAAAGCAATCAGCATGGAGGCAAGTCCTTGATAGTTCAGGTGTTGTAGAATATGGTCGCTAGGTTCCCCTGTTCCATAGGGGGAATACTCTCACTGGGCTCCTATCTCACCAGGTCCTCATTGACATTCTAAGGACCACTTCTACTAACAGGCTGACAGTTATCACCCTGATATGTTTTCCATCACAACATGAAAATAGGAGTTATTAAATTGATGACTAACCAATTTAGAAAGTCTGTGAAGCTTTTCCTGTCTAGGACATCAAGGAAGAGAAAGATTATTTTCAAGACCTCTTGGTATCTGATTCTGTTTATTTATATTGATTGACTAATATCATGATGAATTTTATTTATAGATACCATCCATATAAAAATAGTTAAGGCTTCTATTTCATCATTTCCTCAATTTAGGTGTACACATTTCAACATAGATATTGCAAACAAGCCTCAGGGTACAACATGCACATTTAAATTTATACCTATCAAACTATTTTTACAAACCAAACCTTTAGGGAACCAAAGATTCCCTTTGTAACTACTTATTATAATTACATTTTGAGACCTAAAATTAGACCGTCCCTTTGTTTGATGCAGCCAACTGTACTTTTGATGTGCTTTTCCCAAATGCTGTTAAGAGTGAGAACAGTTGTTTATGGTGAGATCCACAATATTTTTAGATTACTTATTTAAGTCAACAGATACCCTGCTGCTTATTGTGTCATTTTAGAGAATGTGGTTGTACAAAATGCCAATGACAGAATATTCACAGCATTTCTCTGATACTCAGAGAAGATAAGAGTAGGGGTTCTCCAAATATGCTAGGCAAGCATAAGACTGCCATACTTTCAAATTCAATAAGGTCAGTCAAGTCCAATAGTTAATATTCAACTGCATTTCAAAATGTTTACAAGTGAAGACTGTGCTAAGTCCTGCCTACAATTTTAAGATACAAGGAAGAAAAATACACAGTCTCTGCTTGCAAGCCATCTTATGGTCTATTGGAGAAGAGAGAAACAGAAGGTAGAGGTTTAATACTGTCAATGTGATAAGTATTGCTATGATTGGATGAAGTCAGGATAAGAACTCTTCCAGAAATGGCATCTAATCCAGTCTGAGAGGAATGGAAAACTCTTCCCTGAGAAGATGTACTATGCTGATACCTGAACGGTGGATAGGAGATAATCATGTAATAAGGGCATGAGAGAGCCAGAGCTTTTCAAAGCAAACAGCTAGGTCTAAGTTTTTGGCTGTGTAGTAAGAAAGCAAAAGATATACATCGTTGTACGTGAAGTTTAAAAACCAAAGTAAACTTGGGGCACCTGAGTGGCTTAGTCATTAAGCGTCTGCCTTTGGCTCAGGTCATGATCCCAGGGTCCTGGGATTGAGCCCCGTATCGGGCTCCCTGCTTGGCGGGAAGCCTGCTTCTCCCTCTCCCACTCCCCCTGCTTGTGTTCCTTCTCTCGCTGTGTCTCTCTCTGTCAAATAAATAAATAAAATCTTTAAAAAAACAAAACAAAACAAAAACCCAAAGGCTAAGCATAAGAAAGCAATATCCATCTTGAATCTTCAGCCAGACAATCTTATTACAGTCATTTTTCTTAACATTAGACAAAATTAACAATGTTGTAGATAGGGAAGTAAAGGAGAAGTAGAAATGTGAATCCAGAAAGTGGGAGCCTCTGTTTCAGAAATCACCATTCACAAACAGCACCAAGGAGGCAGGTGGAGGCAGGTGAACATCATATCTGTTTTCTTGACAACTGGAGAAGTATTTGATGACAGTGAACTGTTCAACTGTTGATCATTGGCTTAGGAGAGAGATTATCCTTCAACAACCCAGGACACACATATCCCTCTGGAATGGAGGAAGGACCAATGGACTTCATAGAGTCAGAGATGAAATGAAAGGAAAGGAAATGTACTGGATCAAAGAGTCAACAGGAAGGAGCATAGTGGGGACATTAGTAGGACGAATCAGGGTTTTTGGCAGTATTTCCTAAAATCTTTGTGAATTATAGATTTGCACTTCATGTTGATTACAAATTCTGGCTCAGAAATGGAGATAGGGCATATTGAACCATGAGACAATAGGCTGGTTTCTCTAAGTTTCCCATAGGTCCCCAAATGACAGAAAGTGTGATCCAATATTTACTCTGTACCTTTAACTAGATATGAGAGAAACTGAGCTGGCATGTCCTTCAGAAGGTAGACTGATTGGACACAGAGCACCCATCAGAAGGACAGGGTACAAACAGCACACACTAAGGGTCAGGAGCATAAACAGCTGAATCTCAGAACTGCAGTCATATAACAGAATCAAAACAAAAGCCTGTCCAACCATCAGAGTGTTGGATCTCTGACAAGATAAAAATATGAATCCCATGTTTATGCATGTGGAAAAGAAAAATGGGGATTTATATTTAAATAATATATCACTTTAAAATGGTAACTAATATGTGAATATTCATTTTTGTGTGCTTACTGAATTCCATCTGAGAACATATATGTCAGTTACCACTCCATTACAGAGAGCAGGATAGAGAAGTGAATTATAATGTAACAACTGAATAGAGAAATCATGAAAGGTTGCCAGAGATTATTGAGTATGCCCAATATGCAGTGGAGATAATGAGTTTGTGTTCTACCAGCCGAATGGTAAATACTTTGACTAATGAACACGTAGGTGTTTGGACTGTATGATGTGGTAAAAAGACAAGAAGGAAAAGAAGTTGGCATTCATAAAATTGAATGAAATTATAGATGAATGGGGTCTTCATTCTATAAGAAGTTTAGCTATGAGAGGAAACCATTAAATCAAGGGATTGAGGCACTTGATAGAAATCAGTGGTAGAAGTATAAAGTATATTGAACTGTACTTTTTCAGCTGAGACCCTCAAAAATAAAAATTCTTCACATCAACAAAAACCCAACACTACGTATTTGCAGTCCAAGTGCTGGCTTTAACAGGCACGAAAAGAGATGTAGACAGATTTCCATTGTCCAATTTTAAGTGAATGGTATATTATCTAGCCTCTTTTTCAGGAGTATGAGATTAATTTTGTCTTTGACTTTTTGTAAATTTCTGGGCACAGGTTGCAGGCTTCTACTTTAATTCATAAACTCTACTGGTGCATGAATACAGGTGTGCCCGTATACGCCATGGTCCAGGAGCTAGTTTGTAGTTTCCAAATTGCATTCGAATTGCCTACCAGTAAAGAGAAAACAATCAATAGTTATGAGTATTAGAAATGTACATTTTTAAACAATAATGCCTTTCATTTGACTTTTCTCCTTTTCATGTCTCATGTGCCTTTTATTTTTAGTAAATGGTAATAGCAAAAGATGACCATTCATACTGTCAAGAATTTTAAAGGAATTTTCAAGACTCCTTGAATAAAGCAATTGAAGACTTTTTTTTTTTTTTTTTTAAGATTTTATTTATTTATTTGAGAGAGAGAGAGAGAGAGCACAAGAGGGAGGAGCGGGAGAGGGAGAAGCAGACTCCCCGCTGAGCAGGTAGCCCGATGCGGGACTCAATCCCGGGACTCCAGGATCATGACCTGAGCCGAAGGCAGTTGCTTAACCAACTGAGCCACCCAGGCGCCCCAAGACTTTTTTTTTTTTTTTTAATTAAAAGCTTCACTTAATATATTGAATAATTTTTGGGGCACCCGGGTGGCTCAGATGGTTAGGCGTCTGCCTTCAGCTCAGGTCATGATCCCAGGGTCCTGGGATTGAGCCCCACATTGGGCTCCTGAATTAGCCAGGAGCCTGCTTCTCCCTCTCCCTCTGCCTCTCCCCCTGTTCATGCTTTTTCTCTCTCTCTCTGTATCTCTGTGTCTCAAATGAATAAATAAAATCTTAAAAAATAAATAAAATAAAATATTGAATAATTTTCTAACCAATATACCTCTGAAGAACTAAATATGTACTGAAAAACCTTAAATATTTAAGGAAATCTTTTCCTTGGAAAATTGGCTTTGGCTAATCAAGAGTCTCTCTCGGGCGCCTGGGTGGCTCAGTCGTTAAGCGTCTGCCTTCGGGCAGGTCATGATCCCAGGGTCCTGGGATCGAGTCCCACATCGGGCTCCCTGCTCGGCAAGAAGCCTGCTTCTCCCTCTCCCATTCCCCCTGCTTGTGTTCCTGCTCTCGCTATCTCTCTCTCTGTCAAATAAATAAATAAAATCTTAAAAAAAAAAAATGGACATTTATAATACTCATAACTATTGATTGTTTTCTCTTTACTGGTAGGCAATTCGAATGTGACTTGGAAACTACAAGAACCAACTAAAAGAAAAGAAAAGAAAAAACCTTCAAATTTGCTTTCTTTTGCCACTGAGGAAAGAAATGCTATTTTCATGAATAATATTGGACTAATGTCTCAAAAACCCACTTTCAAAGCCATTAAACGGTGTTAAAAGGTGAACTTTCATTTGTAAAGGAAAAAAAATGCTATGAAAACAAAATTTGCAAAACCCACATAATATAAAAATTACAATGTCATTTAGATTTAAAAAAAAAATCACTAAACTTCCCATATCACATATTTATTTGAGTGGCTGAATTAAAGTCATCTGGCAACTGTAAAGAGAAAACTATGGTGTCACATTAATGGTCAGCAATTGGGGCAGCGTATTAGAACTGGTTCTTTCCGTAGAAACATTGGGAAAGATGCCATATTGAAGAAGTATAGTTGGGAGAAAGTGGATAAGCTTGGTTTCTTGGGTCTTAAAGCAAGAAGTGGACATCTCTTGGTAGGTCTTATAATGTAAGTAAGAAAAATAGAGCAGAATAGGAAAGCACGTGGATGGAGATTTTTCTCTTAGCCACACAGTTAAGATTTATCATTACCCTTAGTGAACAAGAACTGGGCTCCATTGTCTTGTCCTTTAGGGTTAGTTATATAAGAGTACCTCTGGTAAATGAATGCATAGGTCTCTGTACATTCTATTAGCTCAGTATTCTCAACAAGATCTTGACACAAGGATTCAATCTAAGGTGAAAAAGATTTGGGGTAGGGAGAGAGAGCATGAATAGAAAATATTTTTTGGTCTCTGCCCCTCCCTGGCTCCTGTCAAAGAGTTCCTAAAACCCTTGTAGTTTCCTAAATAATAAGAACACTAGGAGCATCTATTCATCTAATATTTGTCTTTGACCCCATCCCTGCCACAAGGCTCCTAAAATACTTGTAAATTCCTAAGTGACAAGACTGCAGGGGGAACATCTTTTGTTCTATTGAGGTTTCTGAATGGGGGCTGATAACTGGAAAGACTAAGCCATGACTAGGAGCTTGGAATTGTTAGCACCACCCCACCTCATCCAGAGATGGGAGAGGGGCTAGAGATGGAGTTAATAATAGATCATGCCTACATGAGGAAGTCTCCATAAAAATCCCAATAGTATAGAATTCACATAGCTTCCAAGTTGGTTAGCACATCCACATATGCAGAGAGTGATAGACCCCAGTTCCATGGGGACAGAAGCTCCTGTACTTGGGACCTTCCCAGACCTTGCCCTGTGTATTTCTCTTCATCTAGCTATTAATCTGTATCCTTTTTCATATCCTTTAATAAACTGGTTTATTAAATCCTTAAATAAACTTTAATAAACTGGTTAATAACTGTTTCCCTGAATGTTGTGAGCCGCTCCAGCAAATCAATCAAACTTGAGGAGGGGGTTGTGGGAACCTCCAATTTGTAGCCAAATTGAACAGAAGTTGTGGGTAATCTAGTAACCTACTACTTGTGATTGGCAACTGACATGTATGGGAGGGGGCAGTCTTATAGGATGAGGCTCAACCCATAAAATCTGACACTAGCTCTGGGTAGAACTAAGTTATAGAACACCCAGCTGATGTTTCAGACAATTGCTTGGTATGGGAAAATGACTGCCACACATTTGGTAGCCTGAAGTGTCAGGAGTGAAGTGTTTTTGTGAGTAGTAGAGGAGATGCTCAGGTGAAAGAAAAACATAGAAGGAAAAAAGTGAGTTTTTTCTAATACAGGAGGTGGAAACCAAGTTTTTTTTTCCATTACAGAGAGACTTAACAAGTAAAACTTAAAGGTGTTTAGTATTGGTCAGAATATTACTAAACACTTCAGAGTATTCACCATTTGAATCTAATAACAAGATGAGGAAGGTATTGTTTGTAACCTTTTCTCATAGCTGGAACTGAGGGCTTGGAGGTTAACTAACTTAATGCCACACAGAGGTGGGGCCAAGTGGCAAATTTCCCGTTAGGCACATATTATAAAGATACAGACTGAGACAGATTTAGGAATGTCTGGAGATAGAAGGATAATTTTAAGTGAAGTTAGGTCCAATATACAATAAAAATAGACAGAACTATTAGGCTCCATAGTATGACTTCTTGAAACAAGAGTCAGCTGCCCAGAATAGAATAAACATGTAAAGCATTGCTACTTGGAGAATTTTTTGCTTATTGAGCTTTGTTTATGAGTAGGTACAATAAAAAGTTCATGTAGATGAAGTAAAACAATGTATTATAAAGATTGTTTAATATTTGGGTGTGAGGGATCTCAAGAAAATAAAAGGGATGAGATATTTATGGTACATTAATTTTTTTATATAATAGAATTCCTAAAGCAATATTTTAAGGTTATAGATGCAATTAATAAAACACTGAAAGTGAGAAGAACCAAGAGCCTTCTTCCATGGAATGAAAATGAGCAACTGGAACATTCAGATCAGGAAAAAACAAAGTCTCGGGATGTTAGGTGTAAGGCACTGAGTTATCTGAAAATAAGGCATTGCTAATAAACTTGAGAAGTTAAACAAAGCCTTGGTATTTTCATGGTATTAAGCACCAACAAAATATCACTAAACAAGGAATGAATATTGCACTGATTATATTTAGACAATAAAATAAGAATGATAATGTCATTTGAAGCACAAAACAGAGTAGCTAAAGTTAAGGCATATTTGCTTAAAGTTGACATAGAGGGATCACTTCCAAATGAATAGAGTTTACATACATCTTACTCATGATATATAATAATACAGAGATCATGTGCTATTTTATGATTCTAAGTATTTTAATTGAATGAGAACAGTGGGGAATTACAAACTATTACAGGAATTTGGCAACAAAAACACATTTTTCCTCTGATAAACTAAAGTCAAGCACAGAGTAGTTGATAAATACTTGCTTAATAAAAACAGTATGGTTAAAGGGATTTTATCCCAAGAAAATAATCACTTTAGGGACATCACAAGGCAATTCACTTTTTATGTTCTGCAAAGGAGTAATCACAAGGCAACTATTACTCTATTTTTATTATTCACGTCTTCCTCCACTGCTCACTAGTAATCTGTTTCACTGAACAACTATTTTTATAACTTAAACACCATGAAACACCCCAGATATCAAGTACCCCATTGAATTCATATTTAGCAAAGACCTATTGTTTCTCAGTTACTACATTATGTTTTCATGTGCTCATTTTAGTGAAATGATTCAATAAAACTGATAAGAAAATAGTGGGTAAGACCTGGGAGCTAATTTTCCAACCTAAGGATTATGAAATATATTGATTCTATAAAATCTAATAAAAATAATTCTCTTTTTACTCCAATGTTTAGATGGATTATATTACCATCTGATCTTGAGGGGACCCTAGGAATAATATAAAAAATAATCAAGCTTTAAATAAATATACAAGACTTGGTAAGCATAGGAGAGATACAAAAACTTATTATTTGCTACATATTTTAAAAAGACCCACACCTTTAATATAAAGGGCCAATTAGCTAGCTGATCCCTTCCAAATACTTTCCTTAAAATGATTTCATAGTTTAAAAATAAATTTTCACTTAGGAAAGAATAATAACAAATCCTGAAAGAAACAAAAGTTAAAGATAAAATTTAGGAATAAAAATCAAAGGATTCCAAAGGTTTCATATAATTTTTATAGTTTATAGATGTAAGAGAATTCAATGCAAGGCTATTCTGAAATTAGAAAGGCAAAATGTCATGTATATATAATTGATCGGATTTTCCAATGTCTGTATTTCTCATCAAGTGTTTAAACACTTAGGAATGACTAAAAAGTTGGCTTTTTATGTTGACATAATGAGGTGAAAAGTGGATGGAAAAGAATCTCCTCAGCTTTAGTAAGGGTTTAAATTGTGTTGTTGAAGGAGTTGGAACAGTGATGGATGTTTTATGCCTATGAGTAGGATGGGGCATAGAGTGAAAAGTATGGGACTAAAGCCAGGTCAAACACTTAGAAGTAATTACTCTAGGGTCAGATCCAGATTCAGGCAGTGGTTCTGAATATTAAAAAAAGAGTCAGGGCTTTGAAAACGAATGAAGATGTAGTAATATCATGACTTAACTTGGATGGTCTTTGATATTGTGGCTTATTTGCTAAGAATTTCCCTGATCTCACCCCAGTAATTCTGACCTTTCTTGACCCTTTTTTGTTTCATGCCTTTGTACACTTCTTTCCCTCTGCCTGGAATAGCCTGTCACTCTTTTCTGCAGATTTATACTTAACAAGATCTAGCTTAAAAGAGCTTTGCTTTGTAAATCTTCCTTCACTCCATGGCAGTGATGGACATTCCCTCTTCACTGCATGAAGAAATCTGCCTTTTTTCCTAAATAAAAGCACAGACATATTACACTGTAGTATTTGCTTGTGGGTTACATTCCCACCTGGCTATGAGTTTCTAAGGGACAGAGGCTATGTCTTAATCTGTGGAATTTTGCAGGTTTTTGAGAAATGTGGAAAACTCCTATAGATTAATGTAAAGTATACAAACGTTTTCTGGGATACGTAGGACAGCCTAAGAAAAATACCAAGATAATAAATATGTTGAAATACTTCCAAGTTTTCTACTCTCTTTTTATACTTAACTGGTCATGTTTCCATTTAGCCAATACTGATATAAACATGTAAGATAGATTCATATACTTTCAAACTATTGGGCGTGTAAATGACCAAAGTTCAGTCATTTAGTTAATTAGCGAAGGCAAATCAGCATTTTACTTCTGTCTTTGGCCAAACCTCACCAGTCTGTGTTTTGCAAATATGACTTTCATTTCCTTTCAACAGAGTAATGTGTGGCAAAGGCCCAGGTCATTTTTAACTACTATTCTTTTCTCCTAATCAGTTTTCTTGTCCTCAGCCTTATTTTCCTTTAGTCAGTTCAGACATTTCCCATTGTTCATACCAATTCAAAATTATAATCTTCAACTCTGTTTTCTAAGGTAGCCACTCAGCAAATTCTTTTATTTCATATGTATGTTTTACATACTCTGTTTCTTTATATTCTTTGTTACATGCTCCCTCCATGACTATCCATTTATCATTTGATCCCTTTTCCAGAGCGATAACTTCTGCTACTAAATATGTCCTATTAAATGTCCACCAACTACCAAGTCCAATAAAAAAAATCTTATTTGGAACCATTTCCCTCATAAAGGAGAGAGAGTCAGAGAATAAAATATTCTAAAACATTACGGTTTTTTCTATTCTATCTCTTACACAAATTAAATGTACTCATGCACCATTCTGTCTTAGGTAATTTAATTTTGCTTCATGTTGGTAACCTGACCTGGGACTGTTGCACTTCTGTAACAGGAGGACGTATTGAAAAAGCTTGTTGGATAAGAATTTGTGAGGGAATCTGTGGATAGGCAAATATGATGTTTGGTCAAATGATGACTTTACAAATTAGTTGCTATGTGACCACTGGTGAATTATTTAGAGTCTCTAGTTTCCTCAAATGTAAAAACAAACAAACAAAAAATAGATAATATATTTCTCATGGAATATCTATGAAGTTTGGAAGTTATATATATATATAATTTTTTTTTTTTTACCAAGCATATACACTATAGTTAGAAAATATTTGACATAAACCTATCCACATAATATATGTTACTTGCATCTATATGTATTTCAGCATAGCAATTCCAGGTTTTCATCAGGTAACAAAATATAAATGTCTTATTGTCTAGCTTGGAAGTCTTCTTATAAAGCCATATTTAGGTTGAAATCGAGCACAAGTTCAACCCTACTTGGCAACAGTGAATGTCAGGTCAACATCAGGAATAAAGTCAACATTGTCTATTTGAAAATAAAAAGGAAGTACTAGCTAAAAACAGCTTCACATAATAGAAGTTGGACCTTCATATTAGAATCCACAGACAATTTTGTTTATGAAAATACTACTAGTGGGGCACCTGGGTGGCTCAGTTGGTTAGGCGCCTGCCTTTGGCTCAGGTCATGATCTCGGGGTCCTGGGATGGAGCTCCACATTGGCAGGCACCTCGCTCAGCAAGAAGTCTGCTTCTCCCTCTGCCCCTCCCTCCCCCTGCTCCTGCTTTCTCTCTAATAAATAAATAAAATCATTTAAAAAAAAAAAGAAAATACTAGTTATCTTGTTTTTTTTTTTTTTTTTTAAAGATTTTCTTTATCTGAGAGAGAGAGTGAGAGAGAGAGAGAGCACAAGACGGGGGAGTGGGAGAGGGAGAAGCAGACTCCCTGCTGAGCAGGGAGCCCGATGCGGGACTCGATCCCGGGACTCCAGGATCATGACCTGAGCCGAAGGCAGTCGCTTAACCAACTGAGCCACCCAGGCGCCCTCTTGTTGCTTTTATAAAGAAATGAATCCATACACTTTTTATGTATGATTAAATTATATGTTCAAATATATAAACTAACTCCCTAACATCCACATAATATGTATGATAGACTTTTAGGTTGGTTAATATAATACAGAATGAGGAATAAGTCTGAATAAAATATAATACATAATCGAATTTTTATCAATTTTAATAATGGCTTCCTTAAATCAATTCAGACATTTCCCGTTGTTAGTACCAATTCAAAATTACAATGCTCAACTCTGTTTTCTAAGGTAACCACTCAGCTACCTTATGTTTAAAATGCATGGTAATGAAAAAGAATTAAAAGTTCAGTGGGAAAGATAGGGAAAAGATTTAGCATTTATTAAGAACTTATTACACATCACAGCCAGTGTTGGATACCTTTTCCTACATTAATTCTTTGGATCTTTGAGTACTACTGAGGGAGAGAGTATTTTTCCTGCATTTCACACAGGAGCAAAGGAAGCTCTGTGAAGAGTTTTCCCTGGCAATATGGGGCAGTCAGTGCTAAGGCTGAGACCATTTCAGCCACTGGGCTCTACTACACTACACTACACAAACTCATGGGGGAGTTTGGTTTAACATTTATGACTTAAAAAGTTGCTTGATTTTCATATTGTTGTCTTGAAAAAAGGTCATTGGACCAGTCTGACTTAAGATAGGGTTGCTAAGCATCAGGCAATAATATAATTGAATTTGTTTTCTCCCTTTGGGAAAGGATGGATTAACATCAGCCATCTTTCCTCTTATCATAAAACATACACTAAATTTTGTCAAATATTTGCATAATTAACAGACATCTCTTTCAAATTAATGATTAGTGAACATTAGTTTACCTAGAAGTGTTTTGAGATGCTATAAGAAATAGTTTAATTTCTTCAGTGCTTTAGTTTTATAAATAGATATACAGTCTGTAAACTCTTCAGTAAACATAATGAAAACTTTCTGAATTATCATGAAATTATCATTTTAATGTTAATTATTACAATAAATTAAAAGGATATTATATATGTATCTTATTTCTGGAAAATAGGTCCTTCAAGTCTATTAGAAGACTAACTTATTTAACTTATATCACAGAAATGTTACATAGATGAAAGAAGATTAAAATTAACAAAGGTAACAGAAATTCCATGTATCCTTTCTACTATTTTCTCATTTATTTGAACAAATAGAATCTATATATGTAACTCAGATGGTAGTTTTACTATTGACTTAGTGAGCCATATATCTACAACTTCCTGAGTAATTTCAAATGAGTAAACATATTCATATCTGGAACATCCAAATAGTCTTATAAATGTTCGGTCAAGATGATACTTTGCTGATAGCTGAGAGTTCTAATCCCTTAGAACTACTAAACAAGTGCTCCTTTTGGCCCATATGGAATAAATTTATCAATTAAAGTGCAGAAGCTTCTACTTTCCTGCTATAAATTTTCAAAAAAATCATTTTTTGGACCCAAAGTACATTGCTTTTATTCACATATTACCTTACAGTTTGTAGATTATATATTGAAACTTCAAACCCCTTATCAGTAACTTAAGCACCTCAATAGTCACTAACCAAGTAGGTTGCCTAAGGGAAGAAAAAAAAAGAGAGAGAGAGAGAACTCTGTGGTGTGTGTGTGTGTGTGTGTGTGTGTGTGTGTATTTATATAAATCAGTGCATATTAGTATTATTTATAGGAGTTGATTCTTGAAAAGCCCAAAGAGAATAAGAATCTTCATGACCAGAAGAAAGTAAGTGCCTAGAGTGAAGTCTGTCTTTGTGGAGGCAGGGTCAGAAATGTTATAGTATGTCTTATTATGAATAGGATAACTGTGCATTTTTATAACTCCACCAATTAGGGGTGCCTAGGTGGCTCAGTTTGTTAAGCATTGGACTCCCAGTTTCTGCTCTGGTCATGGTCTCTGGGTCGTGAGATCAAGCCCTGTGTTGGGCTCCTCACTGGGCAGGGAGTCTGCTTGAAGATTCTTTCCCTCTGTCCCTCCCCCCACTCGCAAGCATGCACATGTGCACGCTCTACATCTGAAACTAATGATGTTCTATATGTTGGCTAATTATATAAATTAAAAAAATAAAATATTTAATAAAAATAATTCCACCAATTATTCTCTTTTCTTTGTATCATTGTCATTAGAACATATAAATTGTTGGCCATTCTCCCAGAAAAATTCCTACACTTATAGGTCTTATTTTTCATTTAATGTTATGCTCAAATTTCAAAATTTACAGCAAAATTATTGAAGTTCTGCCTTGATGCTTACTTAAAACAAGAATGTTTCCATGTGATTATTAGATTATCAGTACTATTTATTGGAAAATGATGTATGACTCATTTTTTTTTTTTTTTTTTTTTTAAGATTTCATTTATTTATTTGGCAGAGAGAGACACAGCGAGAGAGGGAACACAAGCACGGGGAGTGGGAGAGGGAGAAGCAGGCTTCCCGCGGAGCGGGGAGCCCGATGCGGGGCTCGATCCCAGGACGCTGGGATCATGACCTGAGCCGAAGGCAGACTCTTAACGACTGAGCCACCCAGGCGCCCCAAGTATGACTCATTTTTAAAATTATTTTTCTATGATACAAATAGTGAATTTTAAAGTTTATTATTTGGAAAGTTCAAGAAAGATAGATCTTCTAATTGCATTATTTCCAAAACATGAAAGAACATAACTGTTTTAGTTTCTATTGTTATGTAACAAGTTATCACAAATTCAGTGCTGTAAACAACACAGTTCTTTTTTTTTTAGATTTTATTTTATTTATTTGACAGAGAGAGACACAGCGAGAGAGGGAACACAAGCAGGGGGGAGTGAGAGAGGGAGAAGCAAGCTTCCCGCTGAGCAGGGAGCCCGATGTGGGGCTCGATCCCAGGACCCCGGAATCATGACCTGAGCCGAAGGCAGACACTTAACGACTGAGCCACCCAGGCGCCCCTAAAACAACACAGTTCTGTAGGTAAGAAGCAAATTCACATGATTAAATTCTCTGCTCAGTGTAGCACAGGCTGAAGGCAAGTTGTATGATAGTCTAAGTTCTCATTTGGATACTGAGATGGGGGAATCCATTCCCTAGTTCTTTCTAGTTGTTACTAGAATTTAGTTCCCTGTAGTTATAGGGAACTCTTTTTCCTTGATAGTGGCTAGCTGGGGGACACTCTCAGCTCCTGAAAGCTGTCTACAGTTTCTACCACTAGGCCCTCTCTATCTTCGAGTCAGAAATGGTGCTTTGAATCCTTCCCTTGCTTCCAATCTATGACTTCCTTTTGTGTCCCCCACTGAAGAAAACTATCTACTTTAAAAGGGCTCATGTAATTAGGTAAGCATTCCTGGATTACTTCCCCATCTTGAGTTCAACTCTGCTTTATAACGTAACCCAATCATGGGAGTAAAATCCATCATTTTACAGTCCCAGGGAGCTGCAGTACAACAAAGGTTGGAAATCTTAGAGGGCATCTTAGATGCTACCACTGAAAGGAATCATAGAGCTTCTAGAGCTTTTCAAATTCTACAGCTTCTCAAAAGTGAGGCTTTTAATGCCATTTTAAATATAAAACACTAGTGAGAATCATTCATAAAAGGTATCAGCTTTGGAACTCTTCAAAAATTCCAAAAGGAGAGGATGTGTATTACTCTACTTATACCTTTATGTGACTTTTTAATCACTGCACAAAAGAAACATATAACAAAAGAACCCCAAACCAAAAGTACACATTTGTTTTATCTTGTGAGTCTTTGAAAGGAATTAAAACAAACAAAAAACTAATAACTTTTTTTCTATTGTTTTCACACTGGTAGATTTTTCCCCCTAAGTATATGTGTGATTCTAGCAATAAAGATATAAAGATACTGGTTTTTTTTTTTTTTTTTTAGATGATTGTTTGTTTTCCTCTAAGAACTGCATTTATTTCCTGACATAATCATCATCATCATCATCATCATCATCATCATCCCGTACTCCAGTAAGGGCCATGATGAATCTTTGTGTCAAAGTCTTTTCCCACTCAATAGGGGGCCATTAGAGAAGACCTGTGTTGGATAGAAATGTGTAGGTCCTTGAATTACCACCTTGCTCTGTCATTGGCTGAGGGACATGTAAGAAGGATATGACTTCAGCTTAACAGATGAAATGGACTCTTTAGTTATCAAGAGCTGGCAGCCAGAAGCTAACCTCACTCTTTGAAAAGAGTTCTGAGAGATCACCTCAGTTTGTACCATACTTACAAAACAAATAATCTAACTTCCATGTGTAGTGTTTACACTGAAGCTACCTTCATAGAAGTCTGTTGAAACAGTGACATGATAATAAGATATATACATGTGTTCTTCTAGTATGTACCAATAAATATTTGCCTCAGGATCCGCTAAAACTCATTCTTGTAGTTTATGAAGGGTAAGTTGCAATGATTGGCCATGTTACATTGTGAGGAAAGTAGGAAGTAGTCCTGGATTTAAAAAAAAAAGGTTGAGTTATGTTGTACAAATTCATACTTTATGGATATCAGTTAAGGGCATAAGGAATTCGGACATACTGAGATGTGATTGGCCAATAGAGGAGATGGAGAAAATTGTTCATATCCCAATGAAATAGGCTTGATGTTAGGAATTTGGAGGTGGACTTTCCAAAGCAGCCTAGACAACTAAAACAAATATGGCTTTATGGACCAGCTACACCTGCATAGACAGAAGAAAAAGTAGAGTTATAAGAAAGTTGTGCAAATATTGTGAAATGATGGGGTTGACCTAACATAATCATGTTTGCCCTGTCAGAAGGAATTTTGCTTGCAGTGAGAAGAACTGATTATGTAAACAGAAAATTTCAAAACTGACACTCGGCTCATCCATCTCCTTAATGCAGAGGACATGAGTGTCTGTGTACATTTCCTTTACTTTCTCTAAAATTCACAGAAGCCCAAGAGAGTCACGAAGGGACCTCAGCAATATCATTATTGCTACCTGTGCATGAACTGCCTGAGTTTGTTCAAAGGAAATTTATAGATGAAATAGTTCTGGAATCCTGTAAGCTGCTCTGATCTTTATTAATTCTGGTTTATGTTGGACTAAATTTTATCTGTACAAGAAAGGTTGTTACAGTCAAATTACTATGATGATAATGACCAGAAAGAACAAGGATCCCCTTAACCTATAACAGGAAGAAAAGAAAGACTTGCAAAATTAATGGTTTAAAGCATTTATGTATTAACAACCTAGGGAAGAGGCTGGTGTTGTTATAGATTCCTGGTTATAGTATTAGGAATAACAAATTGGCAAATCTAAAATGGCAGATAACAAAGACATAAAAATTCCCCAATGACCTCATGCAGTTTCTGAGAGCCTTACAGATTTGGCTAACTACCTCACTTACATCTCATAAAGTGAGACCTCAGCTTCACCCCTGCTGATCCCTCTGCTCCAGTTTCTATTTTCTTTAATTGGAAAGCCAGGTAGTGACACTGGTTTTGGAAGGAATCCAAGATACTCATGCATAAACTACTGTGTTTTTCAAAAAACAAAAACCTAGAGCAACAACTCTTGAGAATCTTTAACCTTTACATGATATTTGTAAAGAAATAACATTAGGATAATTAGTACAGAATATAAATATTTGAAATGTGACAATACACAAATATCCTTGCATGGAAGCACTGGACACTTAAAGATGAGTTGTCGAGGCAGATTTTTAGAGAAAAGAAATGAAGTGAATTCACTTTCCACCAATAAACTAGAGAGGTAGGGCTCATCTACTGCAAAGCAGATCTGTGATTAGGAAATAATGGCATTTGGGGAATATGGGTGGCTGATACTGAGAAGGAAGGACAGGGCAGGGACAACCCATAAATCTACACAATGGAAGCTATTTTCCTAAGCGCTAAACTAGAAATATAAGTCCTTTCTCTTTTTGAAGCTTTTTTTTTTTTTTTTTTTCTTTTGGTGCAAAATGGTGGTTTATTAAAGCACTGGGACAGGACCCGTGGGCAGAAAGAGCTGCTGCACTGTGGCTGTGAGGGGTGGCTGATTATATACTATGGGGCTGGGGAAGCTAAGGGAAAAGGGAGGTTTCAAAAGAACTTTCATGTGCTAAAGAGGACCTACAAGACACCAGAGGCCTTGCCATTGTCAAGTCAAGGTTGTTTTTCCCTCTAGCAAGACATTAACATCAAGATAGTTGGGAGATTCCTGGAAGAATGTCACACATGTCCCACCCAGGAGTGGGGGTTGGGGGAAGGTTACAGGGTGTCAGATGATGCTTTGTCTTCAGCCAGCCTTCTGCTCCCTCATCATTTACTCCCTGAACAATTTTGACCGTTAAATCTTTAAGGTTGTTGAAGGTGGAAGGAGTCATCATCTGTAACTTCTTCCAGCTGGATAGGGGCATAGAGATATCCCTGCCTATGGGTCAACATTGGTCAGTTGGGGCTTATATAGATATAGGCTTTTTTTTTTTTTTTTTTAAGAAGTTTGTCACTTCTGGATTATTAAGGGAAAAACATGTGAATGCAGTACCAAATAAAATCTAATAAATCAAAATTGATTTAGATATATACAATAAGAGCAAAGTTTAGAGGAAAAAAACTCAATGAATGACCCAGACAACAGGATCTATTAGAAATCTCAAAAGAGGGCGCCTGGGTGGCTCAGTTGGTTAAGCGACTGCCTTCGGCTCAGGTCATGATCCTGGAGTCCCTGGATCGAGTCCCGCATCGGGCTCCTTGCTCGGCAGGGAGTCTGCTTCTCCCTCCGACCCTCCCCCCTCTCATGTGCTTGCTCTCTCTCATTCTCTCTCTCTCAAATAAATAAATAAATAAAATCTTTAAAAAAAAAAAAAAAGAAAAAAAAAAGAAATCTCAAAAGAGCAAGATCTTTTTCAGCAGGAATGGACAAGCTGTTTTACAGAGAAGGTTTGGGTAAAACTAGGTTTAAAGAGAGGATTAGAAATTCTAACAACCAGAAATTTTTAAGGAAGTGGTTTGTATGGTAAGTAAAATAATAGCTTCCAAAAGATGCCCATGTCCTAATGCTCATCTCCATGTAGATGTCCTAATCTCCTAGTTAATAAATCTAATGTTTATGTTGAGTGCATGGTACTGTTATGTTTGATTACATAATTAAGGGCTTACCTCTACACCAACCCAGCTAGGTGGAAATAGTAGATAAGGAGTCAAGATTTGGAGAGTTTATTTTCTACAAAGTTCCCAGCGTCAGTCTTTGAACCTAGGTATGCATGTTTCTCAACTTATCACTTTGCTGCCTTACTGCCTTTAACTGAATGTCCCAGGCCCTGTATTAGACGTTTGGACGATCTGGATTGTTTGGGGTTGTGCAATTTCCAGGAACATAGGATTCACCTGCTGTCAGCAGCGAACTGTAGCCTTTGAGGGAATTACACTCTGAAATTTGAGAAACTAATTTCATATACAAAGCTTGGGTAATGTCCCTTTCTCTGAAAAATATTTCTCTCATTTCAACAGAATCTTAAAAGACTTCCATGTTTCAAAATTTAAAAAACAAAACAAATAACCTTTTCCTTTATCAGATGAGCAGAAGAAAGCTAGGTTAATTTGTCTAGGGTTAAATAACACATCTGTTGTATATCTATAAAGGAGGGAGCTTCTCTAAATCGTCCTTTGGTTGTCCCTTAATTTTGTGGTATATGTATGCTGACATCTACTAAAGTTAGATCTCTGGGAAGAACTGAGTTGGGAGGGAAAGGGAACACAAATGACATTTCCCTTTGATATTTTCCTTGCATAAGACCTTGGAACAAGCCGTTACCTTTCCACAGCTCTAAAGCAACCTTTATTTTACATGCAATGCATGTTCAGTAAGAGGTTCAGAAAGAGGAAGCGATTAATGATACTTCTGTTAGTGACAAGAAGCTGCATCTGTCTCTTTTAAAAAATGTTTCTTCTTTTACAAAGTGATGAGGTTAAATGAGGTAATCCCTAAAATTTTTTTTTTTTTTTTTTTTTGTCATCTGAAATGTCTTTGTACTGCGCACCACAACTATCAGAGAATATTGAAGTGTCTGAAGGACAGGTGTGTCTCTGATCAAACAGATTGGAGCATAAACATTGTGTTGAGTTGTACCAAAACCTCCAGGCCACTGCAAAACAGACTTGGGAAAATCACAAGAGATGGAAGGAACAGCTCACCAGGAAGAAAGCAGACGGTCTGAAATCCCTGGTTTCAATGTCTCACCCCTCTGAATGAAATGACTTCAGCATTTAGATTCCAGAGTTGTTTTTGCATAATGTGGCTATAGTGTTCCTTTTTCCTTTCCAATTTGAAAACTTAAATCCCTTATTTTGAAATGGTGGAACGAAATATCAAGTCAGAAAGAATTTTTCTTTTTTGCAATATATCAGTTGCCATTGACAATTAGGTTCTTTACATTCTGTTATGCCACAGCAAACCATGTATATGAGTATTTTAGTTCACATAATGACTAAGCTATTCCATTAATGTTAATAATGCTTACATAATGGAAATGTAGTTGTGTAGGTTGTCCTTGGTTTATAGACATTACTTTCTATAAGTGAACAGTAATTATTGGCTATGTAATTCCAAACTCTCCATGGTGATTATATGTCATTCTGGTGAAAATATAAACATAAACGTCACAAAAAATGTTATATACATTTATTTAAAAATCCTCTGATCTTGCAGAGGATATAGAAGAAGAGGAACCTCATAAAAGAATGACACAATTCTCAGAAATTACATAAAATTGAAAAGGAGTACTTACAATAAAACAGATGGCTACAGAAGCAGCTGTGTGGTATCATTTCTGAAGTGTGTTAGACACATATGTGGATGGGAATATGGAGTGTGTGGGGGGAGAGAACTGTGACTGTACATGGAAATAAGAAATTGATGGGGTTTTGGCTTTTCTACCATGAGATTAAAACATGAGGGCCAGGGATTCATTTACCTTCAAGTACTTTCCTAACCACAAAATGAAGGGGGAATGTTACCCTTACATAAACTTTGCTTTAAAAATGCACTGTAATAGCTTTCCCGTTTTCTGTTTATTTAAAATCATTCTATTGTCTGGATTTTTTTTTTTTTTTTTTTTTTTTTACAAACCCCTACATGTATTCCACATTTACAATGTTTGGGAGCCACTGTTTATGATGGCTCACGGGGTGCCCAGATATTGGCTTAAACATTATTTCTGGATGTGTCTATGAGGATGTTTTTGGATGAGTTTAACATTTGAACTGGTAGACTGAGTTAAACAGATTGTTCTCTCCACAGTGGGTGGGTCGCATTCAATCTGATGAAGGTCTGAATAGAAAGAAGAGTAAGAAAGAGTTATTTGTCTTGGCCTAATTATCTCCAAGCTGGAACACTGTCTTCTCCTGTCTTTGGAATTGGAACGGACTAATACTGTTGGCTATCCTGGGTCTGGACTTCTCTGCTTCCATATCACATGAGCCAATTTCTTATAATGAATCTCTCTCTCTCTCCCTCTTTTTAAGATTTATTTATTTATTCTAGTGAGAGAGGGAGAGAGTGTGAGCAGGGGGAGGGTCAGAGGGAGAAAGAGAGAATCCTCAAGTAGACTCCCTGCTGAGCTGGGATCCCAACATGGGGCTTGATCTCAGGACTCTGAGATCATGACCCGAGCCAAAATTAAGAGTCAGATGCCCAACCGACCGAGCCACGCAGGCGCCCCACGAATCTCTTTCTATACACACATAATACACACACACACACACACACACACACACAACAGGCATACACTACTGGTTCTATTTTTTCTGGAGAGCTCTAATACATGGTTCAACATTTACTCTTGTACTCCTCCTTTCAGAAATTTTGTAGTAAATCATGTAAGGCATATAAGATTTATTAAAAGGCCAATGAATGCAAGTTCACTAATGGCTTCCATGTGGAAACTTTAAGATCCATCATATGATTGAGCATAGACCCTTCCCTTGTTTTTCTGTTCCTTTTTTTTTAAAGATTTTATTTATTTGACAGAGAGAGACACAGTGAGAGAGGGAACACGAGCAGGGGGAGTGGGAGAGGAGAAGCAGGCTCTCCGATGAGCAGGGAGCCCGATGCGGGGCTCGATCCCAGGACCCTGAGATCACGACCCAAGCCGAAGGCAGATGCTTAATGACTGAGACACCCAGGTGCCCCCCCTTGTTTTTCTTTATTGTTGTTTTATTTTAGCTTCTCAGCAATTAGATGATATGTAGGAAAAATGTCTGTCATCCTTGGTTCCTCAGTGATTAAAATGAGTAAAATTCCTTGCCAAGTCACATTAGACACACAGCGTTCATCAGACACAGACATCATTCTTGTATAGAATGAGCCACTGAATTTTTGGGATTTGTTACCATTGCATAGGGTAACCTAGGCTGGCTGCTAAATTCCTAGCATACTCATGCAATCTATTATATGCTGGATTTTATTACAGTTTATTTTTGTAATAATACTAAGAATTGCCAAAAACTTTGCAGATATTAGAATACAAAGTTTTTCATTTTTTTTTTTTTTAAGAAATATTAACTTACTGAAACTCACTGAAGGTGATAGAGTTGGTAACTAAACTCAAGTCTGCCTGATGTACTTTCTAATATGCCCTAATTACATTTGTTTTTGCTACTGCTCCTGGTGTCACTTCATAACTGCACAAAGGTTTCTGGTTGAATATTTTTTCCCTCTTTTTCTATTTTTGTTGTAATTGAAGTTATTTTTCATTGAGATTTGAGAGATGAAGTGCAGTTTTAGTATTTTGACCCTCAAGACAGTATACTAGGAAGTCATTAAGGCATTTGTCAAAGTCATTCATAAAATTGTAATAAATATCATGAAGAAATATAGACTTCCAAAAGTGCAATAAATTAAATGCACAACTGTTTCCAAAGGGTGTGCCCCAAAGTCACTGGTTCATAAATTCCACCCAGTGAAGTGCATGAGCTTGAAGTACAACCTCTCAATCAGCCTCTTTGCACAATGGAAAACTACCTTGTCTGTTGGTTGTAAGGATTAAAGATAATGTAGGTAAATTATTCAACCTAGCAGATAATACAACCTCAATAAATTTTTTTTTAAAGGTTTTTTTATTTATTCATTCGAGACACAGAGATACAGAAAGAGAGAGAGAGAGAGAGAGAATATGAGCAGGGGGAGAAGCAGAGGGAGGGGGGAGAAGCAGGCCCCCCGCTGAGCAGGAAGCCCGATGTGGGGCTCGATCCCAGGACCCTGGGATCATGACCTGAGCCGAAGGCAGACGCTTAACCAACTGAGCCACCCAGGCACCCCATAACCTCAATAAATTTTAAAATAATATCTTAAAAAGAAGAAATAAAGGCAAAGGAGAACAAGGTAGAAGAGGTGGAGCCAAAGCTCAGTCTTTGGGGCTGCCTTACTCAAAGCTTTTAAGATGACTAGAATCCTGAAGGTATGCCACATTATTTTTGGGCAATTCACAAATATGAACATGTGCAATTTGTTAAAAACATTTCTCTAGATATACGGGGTAATAGGGACCAAAAGGGGGTGTGGCTAAAAAAAAATAACAAAACCAAATGAAAATAAGAACTAAATAGACACAGACAGAAAGCATTAAAGAGCCCAAGATGGAAATAAAAGGCACACTGGGCTTAGAACAGAACAACTAAAATACTGTGTCTACTAAAATGTGTTGTGTTTGAAGAGGGCTTTGAATGCGAAAGTAAGCAGGTGCACAGCATTGTGAAATTTGTCATGAAGGAACTAAAGATGTTTTATTTCAAAATAAAGAAAAGCTTTAGGATGGGTATGATTGTGGTCTTCCAATGTATTAAAGGGATCCTGAAGAAAAGGTTCTTTTTTTAGCTTCAATGAACAAACAATTTAGGAAGTAGTGTTTGCTGTTCATTCAAAGGGAACATTTCTTAAATGTTAGAGTTAATGGGATCCTAGGAAAATAGTCATCATGAAATATGTTGTCTCATAGAGTGGTAAATTCCTTGTTAAAGACATGATCAAAAGTTGCTCTTCTGCCTTCTTGTGGGATCAAAAAGAGAGATCAGTATCCACTGGGAGACTGGGCCAGTTGATATTTAAATATTCTTTACACTATGAAATAACATGATGACCTTTCCACATACTTCTGTTAGACATTACTCACAGATTCATCAAACATTTATTAAGCATGTACTATGCGTAAGGCACTATAAACTGATGTTATACGTTCATCATCTCATTCAACTTATGAAGAAGATAACATCTTTTTAAATTAGGAAAGTAAGGGATAGAGAAGTTAAACAATGTGTGCGTGATCACAAGCTACCAATACAAATTTCCCCATGTAGAAATCCTAGCATCAAGATTCTAAAATTTGGGTTTTTCATACTTTCTTTCTAAACTGTAAACAGTATATAAATATTTCAATGTTCCTCATGACGTGTGGCATGTTTTGTAGAATCATAATATGATGACACTACATTGAGTATATACAATAATACCTTATATCATTGAGTCATCTTTACATGATACAGTACCGGGACATAATACACAACTTTGATTCAGTATAACTTAGTTCTTACTGGTGTATTACCATTCTCTTCATCTTTATGAAAAGTAAATATGAAAACTTGATTTGAAAATCAGACCTAGGGTTCAGGAGACTAATTTGAATGTTATTTGAATGAGTTGTGTCTCTCAGATTGCTCACATCTCATACTACAATTTTCTTCTCTAATTAAGTGACTCAACACTATAGAATCTGCTTTTTGAAATGACTGAACACTTCAGGATGTGGTTTTCTTACCCTTTTCTGAGAAAAAAAAAAAAAAAATCAAGCTGCGTGGCCCATGTGATGAAACAGTGTAGATAATGTTCATATGGAAAGGTGTAAGATGAAAGTGTGAGAATCATTGTTAGATAGTTCCAGTGATGAACCTGGCACTTTCATACTATCTAAATGCACTTTTAAATATTTTGAGGAACCCATTATTTTGTTTTAAACAGCAAATCTCTCTTAACTACTGGCATAATACTGTCATATCCTTTCTGATGAATCAGCAGTCACACTGCCAGTACATTAAACAGCATTTTGTATATGAGAAGAGACAGAAAATAATTCTGTTGAAGATAACCAAGTAAGCAATATAATCTTGGAGACAGATCATTTGTATTATTTAACACTGAGGATTCTAAACCTGTAATACCACATACCTTTGCTGTTTAAACAGCAAGAAGTATTCTATGCTTCATGGATATATAAGTATAGGTATTTAGAAATATCTGGAGTATACATTTATGGATGTATCACCTGCATTCCTATGTGAGTGAAGTTGTGAGCAGAGTCAGCCAGAGTTCAAGGTACATGAGCATTTCTCATGCAACCCTATTCTAAAGCAAAATGGTGCTTTCTGGGGCCAAGATTTCCTTTTGTGTTTACCAACCCATGATGAGGAGTATCCCTCTTACTGTGAATAAATAAAACTTATAATCAAATTCAATTAAAATTATTTTCTACACATTTATTATTTTAACATTTATTGTACTTATTTAACTGAGACTGAAAATCTTTGGACAGTATCCTGTGACTTCTATATTTGGAATTTATGAAATTCAGTAAAGATATTCCAATAAAAGGATGGTCAAGTTTTTTTCGTGAATGGGCTGACACTTGGGGGCCAGAAATGTTCTGTTATCCAGGACTCACTGCTGTGGGATGGGGAATTTACTACGGATGTTAGTACTAAGAGCACTGGTGTAGCTCCCACTTTCAACCTCACTGTCACCATGACTGCCAAGACACTAGTCCTACTGTTGCAAAGGTGTCCGATGGTGGTCTGATCAATAAGACATGCTATAAAATGGACTCCCACTTGCAGCGTTCCCAGTACTGACCTCGTCTGCCCCTTCTCACCACCACTCCCCACTTTTTACACCCCTCTCCTTCCCATACACACACATAGACCATTTTTATTTGGGGGGCCATTACCCCACATCCCTAATTGCTGCCAAAAGCACATGGGCTGGGGCCTGGGCTGGATTGACAGACACCTCCCCCTACCCAAACCCCTACTGTGTGTGGATGGAAAACTTTTTTGGTTTTTTGTTTGTTTGTTTGTTTGTTTTTCTGAATAAAAAAGTTTCTACTAACAATAACAACAACTATATATAAAATGAATGGATCAAGTTATCAAGAGAAAATTCTCCCAAGAATTACATTTCTTACTTGTAACACAATCTTAGAAAATGGCAGACCTCAAAATAAGATAAAACTTGTTAGTTTTTGAGAAAGAAAAAGCTTGGCACCAGGAGACATTTTTTTTCTTTCACATAAAAACATTATATGACAGCTTATTGAATAGCATGAAACAATGACTACAATAATCAAATATTTAATTTTCAGGAAAAATACATCAGCCAAAATTTAATTTTAGTGCCAATCTCCCTTCAGCAAGCTTTCATTTCTTCCTAACATTTTACTCTCTTTTAAAATAAATAGATAGGGCACCTGGATGGCTCAGTTGTTGGGCATCTGCCTTCGGCTCAGGTCATGATCCCAGAGTCCTGGGATGGAACCCCCTGATGGGCTCCCTGCTCAGCCGGGGGCCTGCTTCTCCCTCTCCCACTCCCCATGCTTGTGTTCCCTCTCTAGCTGTCTGTCTCTCTGTGAAATAAATAAAATCTTTAAAATAAATAAATAAATAAATAGTAAAATATGTGCTCATTTAGGGTATGGTCTGCACTGTTAACATTTCCAATTGGCTAATCTTCGATATGGGAAGCTGCTCTGTGCATTCTGGGATATTTAGCAGCACCTCTGGCTTTTACTTCCCAGATGCCAGGGGCAGCCCTTCAGTGATGACAATCAGTAATGTCTGCAGACATTGTCAAATGTCCCCCTGAGGGCTGAAATCCTCCTAGGTTGAGAACCACTGATTTAAGGCCACCAAAGTCTACATGTCCTTCCTCATGCTAGCTGAAATTACCCTTCTGTTTTTCTTCCCCATTGAGCTTCCTCTATTCCTTTTGCCTCCATTATAATTTAACTCTTATTTCTTTAACTTTATGGGAATTACCAAAAACATTTATTTGAAGGAGTTACATAAGAGCACCTCTTCCTCCTACTACTGTGGACCCACATCAGAACACAGAGCCTAAGAGAGGATGGAGACTATATTCCCCCCGTCGTTCACCCACCAGACACGGTGTACTTATGGAGAACACTAACTGTACAAACTTCCCTGGTGCTCTGTTTATAATATTATGACATGCCATTTATAAATGAATCATGTAGAACTTGGAATTAATGTCTCATGGTGACAACATAATAATGGGTGGCTGTGTTCCCAGGCCAGTCTTCAAAAGTCAAATTACCTATAAATCAGTTGAAATCTCTGAATGGTGGTCTCTTCCATTTTAAGATCTGGTAACAGGAATCCATGCAGTAATGTTTTAAATAAATACATGGAACAGAAAGACAGTGGATTTTCCTTCCTCTGATCCAATTTGATAAACGATAAAATCAGTATGGCCTAGCTTTGATATCTATGCCACTTATTCAACTCCCTAAAACTTATATTTATGGAAATCCCCTGAAGTTATTCTATGCTTTTTCTCCACACATGAGAAAATATCTTCCCTTAGTGACACTAGATTTAAAGAAATGTCAGTTAGCCAGTGAAGGGAGTCAAATATAGGCTCTTGATCCCTATACATAATACTAGTTAAGAAATATATTAATAAATATGTTTGTTGACTGCCTATGTTCACAATCATGTGCATGATAGAGATGATTTTTTAACCCAAAATTCTGTCTTTTTTGAAAAGCAGAGTGATATTAAGTGCCTATTTAGATAGAAGTCAATATACCTGGTATGATGGTGACCACAAAGGTGGTCAAGACATGATTCATGCCCTTAGGAATTTTTGAAATTTAGAGAAAGATTCATAGAAGTAACTACAGAAATAAAATAACATTACTAGGAGAAGGTTCTTTATGAAGACATATCCTGTGAATAATTATAGTAGAATGAATAGTTATGCACATCTCTTTCACCTCCTATACATTCTAAGTGTAACTGGCCTAATTATGTACTGCTCACCCATATATTTAGCTCCCATATGCTGATTATGCAAAAACAGAATTAAGATTAAGTTAACCAAAGAGAAATGAAGCATTTAAGCATTATATTCACCTGCTAACCCTTTGCTACAAAAAGTCCTCTTGGAGTTATATTATGATGAAGATGTTATGTTACCTCTGCTTGAAAACTTGCAGTTGAAACAGGAGAAAACCTTGGATTGGTGTTATGTCTCTACCCCTGTAACTTAACACTACCTAAGGTCTTTATTCTCCTTTAATTTTGCAGAAAGTCTAATTAGGATTATTATTTTTTTATTTAAAATGTCATGAAATTTGCTGAACTCACCAAAACCTGGTACTTCCTATAATATTAAGGAAAATTAATTTGCCCTTATTTTCTTATAAGAAATTAGGATATGTGGTTGAGATTGCCAGATTGCCTATTGTCTCCCGATAGCCACTGAGCCATTGTCTACTTTTTTTTTTTTTTTTAGCTGAAGACATGACTCCTAAGACTATAGATTATATTTCCCATACTCCCTTAAAGCTAGGTATACATATGTGAACATTCCTGGAAAAAGGTTTTAAGTTTAAATAGTATATGTAATATGTAGCAGTGGTTGTTAATGAGAAAGTTTGGTATCTATTCTTAAACCTTTCTCTTCACCCTGTGGGAAGTGATGACTGGAATACAGTCAACTATTGTTAGCCTAGAACTTCTAAATTCCCAGGGCCAGGTTAACAGCTGTGTGCTGGGAATGGGAACCTGATCTAGGACACCTTTGGAGCTCATACCAGCTTTGGACTAATTAATTCTGTACTATTTTTACTTGTAGGAAAGATTCTGTTTAACACATTGAGTTTTTTCATTTTTTCAAGTGGTATATAATCATAAGACAGGCAGTTTGCCTAGTCATGAAAAGAGCAGGCATCTTAGAAACAATTCTTTCAAATGCTAGAATTACCTTTGGCTTAGGGCTATAACCCTTTCCTTAGAGTGGGAAAGGTCATGGAGCAGGCTCTTAATGCCACATGTATACCTTTGTTCAATGACTGAGGTGATTGGTCAGAAAATACTGATATAAATGTGAAGGTAATAGTTTCATAAAGCCTAAATATTAATAGTAAATATTAATTGTGGAACTTTTGTTTCAGGCAAGTCAATTCCAGTACCCTGAAATTCTTCAACACAGATAAAATAATACTCCTTGTATAAAGGAAATAAAAAGGTTTTGAGTAAGCTGCCAAATAATGATGACAATGAGAACAAACTAAATTCACTGAATCCTCCCTAAATTCCTTTCTCTGTACCAGCCAACACCAATGATGTTCTTTACATCATTTATGTTTTAGATCCTTTACATAGCAGTCAGTTAAGAATAGGAAATATTACAATACCAGTTAACAGAAAAGGAAACCGTTTTAGGAAAGGTAAATCACTTAGCTAGATTCATAATAGCAGTCAATTATAGAGCCAGAATTCAAGTTATAACCTATAATAATACTAGTTAATAATCTTATCTCACTACCTTCTAGGTCTACTTCCTTTCACCTCTTCTATTTCTCACCCTGCTCTCCCTAGGTCTGATAGTTCAAGGCACCATCCCCAAATGTTGATGGAGCAATTGTGTTTGGATATTGGGCTTTTCCGTGCTCATCATGCCATATCAGTGTCTGCCCATATGACACATACCACTTTCACCAGAAAGCAAACATGAGAAATGTAACAGCAGAGACTTCCCAGGGCAGATGACAAATTTGCCCTTATGATCTTATACATTCCAAATTTAAGTGTACAATAGTCATTACGACAAGATTGTATGGTAGGTCAAGAGACAGTCCCTTTGCCCAAGATAGAGTCACTTCATATTTGAAAGGAGTTAAGGTCATGTAAAAATAGGAAACAAAACATTTATAACCGCAGATTACCTAAGATCCAGACTTCACTATACTTATACTCATCTGGATGCTTGATTTATTTTGTATTAGGAACTTCTTATCTGTTCTAATAATATCAGTAGCTCCTATCAGTAAAATCATATCTTTAGAAGGGACATTAAATTACTTCCTGTCTCATCAGGCCTAGAGATATGTTTAAAAATAATGTCATACATAGTCTAAGAATCTTCCTCAAAACTAAAAATATTTTGCAGTAGTGGCAGTTACTAAACAGTCCATGTGATCTACATGTTGTATGCATTTCAATTCTCCCTTTTTCTAATTTCTCTCTAGAAAGAATGAATACTACTAAAAATTACTACTATTTAATTAATTAAGAGATAGAATTAATGAGAGAGTCTCTACTACCAGAAAGTTCCGTGGGGATCCATACATATAATATGCAATGAAGAAACATAAAACCGTTGATACCATGACAAAAAAATAAAGAATAAGGAAGTAGACAAGGATGATGCTTTTTAGATAACACTGTCAAGATAATCTTTTAAGGAGAAGACCTTTGAACAGAGACCTGTAAAAAGAGAAGCCAGTCATATGGAAAAAGAACAGTTAAGCCAGAATGAGCAGAGAATGTGAGGCCCTGGGATAGAGACATCCTTAATATCTTCATGGAAGATCAAGGAGGCCAGAGTGGCTAGAGGAAGATAAACTGAGCAGTGAGAGTATAAGACAGAAGGAAGGTTGTAGACCATTGCAGGCCTTTTAAAGACATTGAATTTGATATGTGAAGGATTTTGATGATATTCAGCGAGGAAAAAATATGATTTCAATTAAATTTCAAAAATTCACCCTAGTTATTCTGTGAATAATGGAGCAGTTAGTAGAGAGAGTAGAGAAGGTCAAAAGGCTAGGATGCTATTTCAAGAATCCAAGGTAGAAATTATAGTAACTTGAACTTAGTGGATAGCTGTGGCAACAGTAAGCAGCAGTAACAATCTGAAAATATTTTGAAGATAGAGCCCATGAAATTTGTTGATAGATTAATGTGGGAGTTGAAAGAAACACAAGAGTTCATGATCACACCTTGTTTTCTGGCTCTAGTAACTGGAAGAATGGAATTTTCTCTATCAGAATTATCCCACCTGCTGGTATAAATGTTTTTTAACGTTATACTTCTAAATCGATATTGTTATAAATCTACTGCATCTACTGAGATGGGGAACACTTAGGGAGAAGGGTGTCAAGCATGGGTACAAAAATGAATTAAATTTTAGATGTATTAATTTGACCTCTCAGGGGAGATATCTAAGATGATTGGTGTATGAGCCTGTAACTTGGGGGGGGGGGCGGTGTTTGGGTCGGAGATAAATATCACCATGTATCTGGAAAAAAATACTTATAAGTCTGGATTTCAAAGAAGATATATAAAGAAGACAGAATTAGCAGTGAGGTGGGAGGAGAATGTCCCAGGGTCCATCCAAACAAAAGAAAGTCAAAGATGAGGAATCAACACATTTGCCAAATGCCATGAATAGATTTAGGAACATAATGATGAGGAATGGACTATTGAATTTCAGTGCTTTTCTGGAGTAGTTTTGGCAGATTTCTTGGAAAGAAACCCTGTTGGTGTTTGTTTCAAAAGGAATAGAAGATTATAAAGATAGAAAACAATGAGAAATAATTTTTGCAAAGAATTTTACTGTAAGGAAAAGTAGGACGAAAATGGAATATATAAAGCAGGATATGGAAACAAGGGAAAAGTTTTAAAATGTTTGTATGTTTGGCATCTTTATATGCTGATGAGAATAATATACTAGAAGGTAACGTTAAAAAGCAAAAGGGAGCAAAGTAGGAAAGGCTTGAAATTAGAAAAGAATGTGTTCAACCAGTGGAACAAACAAATGGCAGAGGGATCATATATAGGAATGCATGTACACTGGTACATTTTGTGGTAAAAATGATATGATGAACAGCCACAAATTCTTTAGGGAAAATAATTCACCAGAAATATGTATTTTATAAAGAATAAATAGCTAATGGATAATACATGTGAAATTATTATCTGAATTTTAAAGCACCCTCGCACTATTTTCATTATTAAGTACAAGAATAGAAATTACTATATTGAGAGAGAGTTAGGGAATCCTTGAAAGAGGTGAGAGAAATACGCTTTTAAATTGCATAGCTAACTGGAACACTTATCGGAAACAAAGGTTTGCAGTCTTATTAACCTAAATTCAAAGTAATTTAACAGAACTGTAGCACTCAAGTGAGCAAATGTTTGCTTTCAGATAGTCTATTGTTAAAGTTTGAAAAGCGCAATCTCTTCAAACTGATTTTGAGTTTCCTACTCAATAGAGAAAAGCAATTAGGAGGCAGAGTATTAGCAAGTATCACTCAGAAAATAAATATTTACTCTCAACCTTACAGATGTGAAAAGTCTTGTTTCCACATATAGTTCTAATTGGATTTCAATGACTTCCTAAGTATTCTATTAATTCTTTGATATTCTTTTAAAAAACTGCCGTGCCACATTATTTTCTTAAGCTTTAAAAATTATCAAATGTAGCTTAGGGCATTAGTTACCTAAATCTAAGAATATTTATTGGGACTTTGTTCCAGGGTCTCTTTTAGTATTAACTGATTTCAAAGTATAATTTATGCAACATTTTTCAACACCAAGGGCAGTCAGAGCTTACACCATAGTTTAGTTTTTATTATTATTAAAAGGATTTCCATATACTTTTAATGTTTTCTCGTCATTGAAAAATTCTCACCTGAATTTTTATTGAAGTTTTAATCTTTTTCTTAAAAACAATTTCTGAAATTATTGGATATGATCAAAACAAATACTAGGGTATAAACCTATATTCTTTTTAACATTATGAATTATGCTATATTTTAAGTACATCAGTTGCCAAAGGGGGAACCAGTCAAAGGAGTTAATACTTTTCTGATGCACTCAAAGTGCTTGCACATAATTTACTGTATCATAAAACCAGTCTGAGGAATGCAGCCTCATAAAATGCATAGGGTTTGAAAAAAATGATTGGAATGATGATAGACACCACCTTATTTAAGTAATAATAGTATTCAATATAAATGTTGAGTTCCTACTATGGGGCTACCCTTTTATGAGATCATTTACAATTTTTATTACATTGAGACTTCAGTATAAGCTCAAAGCATAGGTAATGTTACACCCATTTTTCTGATGTGGAATTGGGGTCTCAGAGCTTAATAAACTTGGCAAGAAATTCCAGCAGTAATTAAATGACTAAGCAAGAATCTGAACTTCAGTTGCCTCTTTATCTACAAAGATTTCCCTGGCTACTAATAGGTGATTAGTTGATAAGGAATATCCAGAATCACACATTTCTAGTCCTTAGTGTTGATCTAATCTATAGAAGTTAAATAAATCCTTGGATTTATTATCATAATGCTTAGCAACTTCAACTACATGAATGGTGACATGCTTGTACTCTGGAAACTTATTTATTTATTTTTTTTAACAGTTGTATATAATTACTTTTGTTCTTCACCAGCTCCTTTGAAATACAACATGGATATCAATAGGATAAAATTTCAAAGCAGAATTGATTTCAAAATAAAATATTCCCTGCAATGTCTGCATTTTTCAATGCAAGCTATTCATATTGGTTTAAAGAGAATATAACTCAAATAGTTTATTTGCTAATAAAGTGTGAAGTACGCCAAGCTTCTCTGAATATTTATTTCATTGTAGCTGTACTGTAAGGTGATAGTAAATATATGTAGTAATGATTAAATTGCAATTTTACAAGGCAAAAAAAAAATAACATAAAATAATAGATGTGTAGCTAAAAGGCAGTCACAAAACACCATGGAGTAGAGAGCTCCCAAAGATCATGCTAGAACTTAGGGTATCAGAGCTATCACAACCATAAAAGTTTCCCTAGAGTTTCAATAAGACAGTAAGGTAATAAGATCCTCCAGGAACCACCAAAAAACCTTACAAAAAATAAATGATTCAAACACAAGAAATGCTAAAATACAAATTTTAGAATAAGTTGTGAAAGCTGAAAAATAAACCACATATTCTATGCTGCCCTGAGAAAAACCTCCTTTGAGTACCACCTATTTACTCTATGGCTCTATGGTAATATTTGTATAGTACCTACCAGTGGATCTCAATGGATTTTAACTATACACCTAAAACCATGTCTGAACTTAATTCAGGAAAGAATGAAAATGTTACTAACCTTTACATTGTAATAGAAATGCTATAGCTTGCAAACCTACTAAAAGCAGGGAACAGAACAGACCTGGGCAGAAAGTTAGGAGTACGGCATCTCAACTTATACGACATCAAGAGTAGAGATACTGTTAAAACATTAGAAATAAGAAAAACAAATTTAACTATATAAAGTTGAAAATATAAGAAAAAATAGTGACAATGATTAAAATTGTGAAATGGAGGAAAAGTTAGTTGGAGTATGAGCCAAGTCTTCATCTGTCAAGACAGGAAGGGAATAAATAATGAATAAAGTTGATTAATGAATAAATAGTGGTATATAACCACTTATTTATGGACTTGAAGATAACCCACCCCTAAGATAGAGAAAATATTAGAAGTTTACCTCTGGGTGAACTGGGGCTTGGGATTTTTTCTTTATAAGGGTTTCTATTGTTCTTTGTCTTTAACATTTATCATTTTTTATGTTTTTAATGCTAAATGGTTATTCTGTTGCACAGCTTTCTTTCGTCTCATCATGCTAAAGCCAAACAGCTGTAAAGGCCCTAGTAACTTGAAAAACATGGATGTACAACAAAAAGGCAGAGTATTAGTGGTAGTTTCTCCTAACTATATACATGCCCTGAGTTTCTGAAGAGAGAACTATAACTATGTGTTAGGAGAGGATAAGAACTCAGTGGTTTACAAATGTTTTAATTCACACTTTTGAAATGTAAATGGGTACTTTCAGTGCTTTATGTGAATCATTTAACACACATGCATATACTTTGATAAGCTAAATATCTTATAATACAAAATATTGCTTCATTCTGACAGATTTCTTTTTTTGTACAGATATAATAAGATACCGCAAGATGCTTCAGATTTTATTTTTCTCTTAAGGTCAATAAGAAGGTTAATACTCAGCCATAGTCAGTTCAAGTAGAGTATGGGTGAAATGCCAGTTAAGCAGAATAATGACAGTCCCTTACTAACGAAAATAACACAAAATAATTACATATTCTAACCAAGGCAGTCTTATTTTTAACCTATGACTGTCAGGACATAGTCAGGCATTTAGTTCTTTGGAAACCATGCCTTATTTTTCTTTTTTTGGTTGAAGTATCATGAGCAAGGCTTTCATTCTCTAGAGATGTCTATTGCAATTTATAGTGATCTATATTTTACTAAAGGAGCTTGAGTCAGAAAAGGCAACAGAGTTTTGTAATAAAGATGCACTTTGACTTTACCACATTTGCTTATTATCTAGAAAAAAAAAGATATGATCAAAATGTATTACATGTGTTCTACTCTTAATTGTAGCAAGTCTGACTAATTCATTACAGGAAGATAAAAATCCTTTTCTCATATAATAGGGAATAAAATTATTTTCCTGCTTTGTGGCTTATGCTCAAGGCATAATTTAGTCTCTTAATAAGAAAGGTTGTGTAGAATGCTGAAAATTTCAAATCTGAAATACAGTCTTACTAATTTTACTATAATAATATTAAACAGGCTACTGTTACTCAGATGTTCTTCAATGTAACTGTGATGATAGTAGAGTAAGTTTATGTGGTATTTCTTCTATAAAATTTCTACCACTGTAATTATAAATTTCTAAAGTTAGGGTTTTACTATGTTAAAGATAATATTTTTTTTAAAGATTTTATTTATTCATATGAGAGAGAGAAAGAGAGAGAGAGAGCACGAGTGGGGAGAAGGAAGGGCAGAGGGAGGAGCAGATTCCCTGCTGAGCAGGGAGCCAGTAACCTGAGCTGAACGCAGATGCGTAACCATTTGAGCCACCCAAGCACCCCAATAAAGATAATGTTTTTTAAGGAAAAATAAGAATTGCAATTCTGAAGTGTTTTTAAAGGTTTATTTTACTTCTTTTAAATAGTTTAGTGTTTTCCTAATAAAGATAATCTATAGGACTTTGTGATTAAAATGAACAAGTTTGTCACTCAAACAAATGGTTGTGTGGTTGTACAAATCACCCAAATAGGGTATTTAGAGACCAGGTATGGGGAGATGTGGAATGATGAAATGATGAGTTATACAGATGGGAGATATATTCAAGAATACCTGGAACTGAAAAATAAATTGGAGAAATAGATTCAGGAGTAATCAACGGATTTGGAAATAATTCCTTTATCACAAGAGTAGAAATTGTGTACAAGACTGATGTTTCTGGTAGGGAATGTGTAAGGTAAGAAACATCACTCCAGTGCAACGGAAAACCCAAGTAAATGTGCTGGCGAGAGATTCTGGATATCATTATTTGGGCTCATACACCATAGCCTGAATTGGCTCCAACTCCTGGATTTTCAGTTAGATAAACCATTAAAAATGGAAAGGTTTCTGTCTAGTGTACTCATAAATACCAGTTCCACAAGTCAAGATGGATTGTTATGAAGAAACTTTCTCTGAAACACTATGCCCAATTCTGAGAAAGGTTGAAAGTCAGAGAAGCTAAATGGGCTTCCCTTTGGAGTAGTGTCTCAGTTCTCAAGGGATTAAAAACATGAAGATGGATGTACTGACTTCAAAGATTCACCTGGTACTTAGAAAAATGGTATCTCAAGACTGTGGGACAAGATGAGATATGACCTGCCCATCAGGGAGTAAATGAAGCTATTGTTACAATTCAGTTTTTTTTTTTTGTTTTTTGTTTTTTGTTTTTTTTTAAACACACAGTGTTTTATTAGTTTTAGGTGTACAATACGGGATTCAATGATTCCATACATCACCTGGTGCTCATCACAGCAAGTACCCTTCTTAATCCCCATCAACCTATTTCACCATCTCCCTACCCACCTCCCCTCTGGTAACCATCAGTTCTCTATAATTAAGAGTCTATTTCTTATCTTTCTCTTGCTCTCTTTCCCCCCCTTTCCTCATTTTTTTCTTTCTTAAATTCCACATGAGTGAAATCATATGGTATTTGTCTTTCTCTGACTTATTTTGCTTAATATTATATTCTCAAGCTCCATCGATGTCATGACAAATGACAAGATTTCATTCTTTTTAAAGATTTATTTATTCATTTTAGAGAGTGTGAGTGGGGGAAAGGCAGAGGGAGAGAATCTTCAAGCAGACTCCCCACTGAGCATAAAATCCACCATGGGGCTCAATCACAGGACCCATAAGATCCTGACCTGAACTGAAACCAAGAGTCAGATGCTTAACTGAGCCACCCAGGCACCCCTCATTCTTTTGTTTATGGCTTGATTTAGATAGATAGATAGATAGATAGATAGATAGATAGATAGATAGGGAGATAGATAGATAGATAGATAGATAGATAGATAGATAGATAGGGAGATAGATAGATAGATAGATAGATAGATAGATAGATAGATAGATAGATGATAGATGATAGCTAGCTAGCTAGATGATAGATACAGATATCTAGATCACATCTTCTTTGTCCATTCATTAATCAATGGACACTTCAGCTGCTTCCATATCTTGAATATTATAAATAATGCTGACATAAACATAGGGGTGCATTTATCTCTTTGAATTATCATTTTTGTATTTTTTTGTGTAAGTACCCAGTAGTGTGATTACTGGATCATGTGGTAGTTCTATTTTTAATTTTTTGAGGAACATCCACACTGTCTTCCACAGTGGCTGTAGTAGTTTGTATTCCCACCAACAGTGCAAGAAGGTTCCTTTTTCTCCACATCCTCCACATCTATTTGTGTGTGTGTGTGTGTGTATGTGTTGTTGATTTTAGTCATTCTGATAGGTGTGAAGTGATATCTCATTGTAGTTTTGATTTGCATTTCTCTGATGCTGATTATGAGCATCTTCTTATGTCTGTTGGCTATTTGTGTCTTCTTTGGGGAAATGTATGTTCATGTCTTCTGCCTATTTTTTTAATTGGATTATTTGTTTTTTGGGTATTGAGTTGTATAAGTTCTTATATATTTTGGATACTAACCCTTTATTGGATATGCCATTTTCAAATATCTTCTCCCATTCAGTAGGGTGTCTTCTAGTTTTGTTGATAGTTTCCTTTGCTGTGCAGAAGCTTCTTATTTTGATGTAGTCCCAATAGTTTACTTTTCCTTTGGTTTCCTTGCCTCCAGAGACATATATAGAAAGAATTTGCTAAGGCTGATGTCAAAGAGGTTACTCCCTATATTCTCTTCTAGGACTTTTATGGTTTCAGCTCTCACATTTAGGTCTTTAATCCACTTTGAATTTATTTTTGTGTACAGTGTAAGAGAATGGTCCAGTTTTCCCAACACCATTTGTTGAAGAGATTGGATATTCTTTCCTGCTTTGTGAAAAACTAATTGATCATATACTTGTGGGTTTATTTCTGGATTTTCTATTCTGTTCTATTGACCTCTGTGTCTATTTTGTGTTAATACCATACTGTCTTGATTACTACAACTTTGTAATATACTTTGAAGTCCAGAATTGTGATGCCTCTAACTTTGCTTTGCTTTTCAAGGTTGCTTTGTCTCTTTGGGGTCTTTGTGGTTTCATATGAATTTAAAGATTTTTTGTTCTAATTCTGTTAAAAATGCTGTTGTTATTTTGATAAAGACTGCATTAAATGTGTAGATTTCTTTAGGTAGTATAGACATTTTAAGAATATTTGTTTTTCCAATCCATGAGCATGGAATGTTATTCCATTTATTTGTGTCATCTTCTATTTCTTTCATCAGTGTTTTACAGTTTTCAGAGCACAGGTCTTTCTCCTCTTTGTTTAGGTTTATTCCTAGGTATCTTATGGTTTTTGGTGCAATTGTAAATGGGATTTATTCCTTAATTTCTCTTTATGCTGTTTTATTATTGGTGTATAGAAATGCAACAGTTTTCTGTACACTGATTTTGTATTCTGCGACTTTACTGAACTCATTTATCAGTTCAAGCAGTTGTTTGGTGGAGTCTTTCAGGTTTTCTATATAGAGATTCATGTCATCTGCAAATAGTGGGTTTTACTTCTTCCTTACCAATGTGGATGCCTTTTATTTCTTTTTGTTATGTGATTGCTGTGGCTAGGACTTCCAGTACTTTGTTGAATAAAAGTGGTTACAGTAGACATCCTTATCTTGTTTCTGACCATAGGGGGAAAACCCTCAGCTTTTTCCCATTGAGTATGAAGTTTGCTGTGGGTTTTTCATATATGACCTTTAGAACGGTGAAGTATGTTCCTTCTAAAGCTACTTTGTTGAGTCCTTTTATTGTGAATGGATATTGCACATTGTCAAATGCATTTTCTGAATCTATTGAAATGATCATTTAATTTTTATCCTTTCTCTTATCGATGTGATGTATCACACACTGATTGATTTGTGAATATTAAACCACTGCCAAAGGAAAGATTCTTGCTAAGATTCATTCTTCCTCCCTGAAAGCAACCCATGTTCTATGATTGGTCATGAACTGAGGGAAGAAATAAAAGCTTGCATACTTGCTTCAAGGTGGAATAATGTTCAAGAAGCATTTCAGCCTGGGATGCCTGTGTGACTCAGTCGTTGAGCATCTGCCTTCGGCTCAGGTCATGATCCCAGGGCTCTAGGATGGAGCCCACATCGGGCTCCCTGCTCCATGGGAAGCCTGTTTCTCCCTCTCCCACTTTCACTGCTTGTGTTCCCTTTCTCGCTGTGTCTCTCTCTGTAAAATAAATAAAATCTTAAAAAAAAAAAAAAAAAAAAAAAAAAAAAAGAAGCAGCATTTCAGCCTTAAACCTCCTGGAAAACCCTTTGGTAAGACTGTGGTGCAATTCAACACCTTTCTTTGTCCAATCCTTGTTCCTTCCCACTGTAGGTGTTGATACAAAGAAAACACCTAAATAAACTATCTGCAGATGATTTTCTGCATTAAAGGCTATTCCCCAGAGAACTGAATCTAAGAAATATATTATATAATGTGTGTGTTTAATATATAATTGTTTATTATAGATCACTCTCTCCTAAATATCTGCTCCATAAGAACAAGATATTTCACCCCCAAATATCAGACACATGGTAGGTGCTCAAGAAATGGCCGTCACTTGGGCGCCTGGGTGGCTCAGTTGGTTAAGTGACTGCCTTCGGCTCAGGTCATGATCCTGGAGTCCCAGGATCGAGTCCCGCATCGGGCTCCCTGCTCGGCAGGGAGTCTGCTTCTCCCTCTGACCCTCCCCCCTCTCATGTGCTCTCTCTCTCTCTCTCATTCTCTCTCTCAAATAAATAAATGAATAAAATCTTAAAAAAAAAAAAAAAAAGAAATGGCCGTCACTTAAAAGTACTCTAAATATGAGAAGAATGGATAGATTTGCCACAAGGATTAAATTAAATAAAGGATTCAAGTCCTCAACACAGAATGACATGTTTGTGTCATTTACTATATAGTAATGTCTTCTTTTTCTATCTTGTAACTACTTTTTGTGTGTTCAAAGCATAATGCTCAATAGTATGGCCAGGAAGCTCTCAGAAACTTGAGGATTGTTTGGATCCAAGGAAAATTAATTTCCTTATCAGGAACTTCTGCATTAGGAGTGTGTATATTTATATTCTTAGGATCTTTTTACCCTACAAATTGAAGATCTTTCTCTTCTACCTTACAGCTCTCCTTTCTCATACTGCTCTTGCTGCATCATAACTTCAGTATCCCCTGACTCAGATATATTCATAGTTTGGCTTGCTCATCATCTTTCATGACCTACCTCTGCCCATGTATGTCCTCTCAGTACAGCATTTACTATAATAACCAGATTGTCATAACCAGATTATCTCTAAATTCTCAATTACTCAGACTCTTAGGGAAAAAAGCATATTCATTTTTTGCTTTTTCATTTTTTATCAATTACTGTATGCATTAAATGCTTTGAGTCAGATACTTAGCTGAATCCAATCACCTGGGGCTAGATGGAACAAAGTCAGGTGGTACAAAGTGAATGGTCTAAGGCCGTGCCCTGAGGTCAGAACATAGGAAAAGACAGGGTCTCTATGAAGAGTTTGCAGGTACAGCAGCCTGAGCAATGGACATGTATAATAACATCTGGCTTTCAAAAGACCCTGAAATGCAACATCTTCATTTATATACTTCTGTGAAAGACAAGTAACATAGGAAAATCTGTTTTACTGTTCCTTTTAACAAAATTGTGGTTTTATTATACATAGCCAACTATTATAAAATGTATGAGGAAATAATTATTTTAGACACATACAAGACTTGTTTCTGACTTAATATCAGTGGAAAATATAAAATCCCTTTTGATATATGTTCAAGGCTATTGGCATATAAACTCAAGCTTAAGATATTCTTCACTTGTGAAATATACTTATGTTCAAGTTTGGCAGCCTTACAAACTAAGTTCTAAATTCTCAAATCTGGATTCCAAAAACACCTATTCTTTCAGTTGGGTTTTGTGCATGTGTGTGTGTGAGAAAGGGAGGGAGGGAGGAAAGGAGAGAGAGAGAGAGAGAAAGAGATCAGCTTATAATTATAAACCAAATAGAGAACCTGTCCAGAAAGGATGATTTTTGTCAATAGGCAAGTGAGATAAAGTCTGCAAAGATGCTTAGAAACAGCAAGAAAGCATACGGTATATTTTACTTTCTCCAACTATTTGTTTTCTGTACCCTTGCTCAGAGAGTCAGACTAGGTGTGCATTTATAAAATAAGTAAATAAACTAACCCAACAATTGGCTTTCAGGAAAGCTAGCTTTATTTTAGCTATTGGTGTTTCAGAAATATAGCCCCAAGACTGAAAGAAATGAATAAAGTGAACTAGAGAACTTTGTGGAATCATCCCCTACTGAGTTAACATACAGATTCTTTTTTTGAAGAAATCTGGTGGTATTGGAGTTGACATTTAGACTTTCATTTTTATCACCTGACCTGAAATAGAAGGTCCTTTATACTAATGACAGGAATGCATAAGTACCTGCTTCTAAGATCATTATAAGCAATAGCCACTGCTGTCTGTGGAAGAAAGGAACTGGCTCTTTGCCAACATTAAATAGGGCTTGCACACTGAAGGCTTCAGTTTATTGTTAAATTTAGAATCCAAAAGTTATCTGTCTGTATGTTCTAAATTTACAAATATGCACTTTAATATGCAGGAATGGATGAGATTCTTTTTAAAAAACAAATCTACTTTCCTTTGATAGAAGTTTTCACTTTTTTTGTTCATTTTGGTGAGGTGTTTTTTTTTTTGGCCAGGGAGTTGTTTGTTGGTCTCAGATCACTTTAAGGAAATATAGTATCAGATTTTAAGCATCAAGTAGTCTTTATTTCTCTTTTAAAGAAAACTAAGAATATTCTCTGCCCAGAATCACTGAGACAAATTAGGAAAATAAACAGAGTAGTTGATTTTCACATTAGCAAACAATAAAGTAGTAGCTACAGTTGACTTCCTTGTTTCTTTGTGAAAACTTAAGATGTCAACCAAAAGTAAATGACAGTCATTGGATTAAAATTTCATAAAGAGAAAGACACAACTTGTCTTGTTAATTGCAGTATTCTCAGTGTTTAGCATAGTGTCCATTAGGCAATAAAAACAACAAAATTGGGGTGCCTGGGTGGCTCAGATGGTTAAGCATCTGTCTTTGGCTCAGGTCATGGTCTCAGGGTCCTGGGATCGAGTCCCATGTAGGGCTCCTTGCTTAGCAGGGAGCCTGCTTCTCCCTCTGCCTGCCACTCCCCCTGCTTGTACTCTCCCTCTCTCTCTGGCAAATAAATAAATAAAATCTTTAAAAAAAATTGCTTGTTCAGAAAGTGAATTAAATTATAACTTATGACTATGTCCTTTATAAATTCTATCATGACCACTTGGTCTACATAAAATCTCAAGAACTCAAAAGAAGAAGGTTACAAATTTATTCCAACCATTGGAAAGATCCTAAAAATTTTTCTTTTGAATATTTTCAAAATTATCTATAAGGAATAATTTATTTAAAATTGTATTCTATAATTTAAACAGATTTTTATTTTATTGCACTAAAACCAATTTGTATAAGATATACACCCTATTTATTTGATGGGTATATTAAATAATTCATTATTAATTCACTTAACAAGTACCTTTGGTCTGTCAGATATATTTTAGACACTGGGCCAGACACTGATCTAAGCACTGGGGTTACAACGTCTTGAACAAAGACTGCTCTCATGAAATTTGACATCTCTTCCTTCACTATCATTTTGAAAATAATATTTGTTGCACTTTTCCATAATGTGCTTGACTATTATGTGTGGATGACTCCTTAGGTCTACATAAAGAAACAGAGAGGTCAACTTTACTCCTCTATTCTTTGAGACTATGGAACTCAAATTTCTTTATCTCCCTGATTAGTCTCAGCAATTCTGGGAAGAGAGTATTCTTTGCTCAGCATTCTTTAAATGAGAAATAAAGACTTGATATATGTTTAGAATGTGGTGTACTTACACAAAATGTATATATAATACTTTTAAGATTCTTCAGCATTTTTATTTATTTAATCATAGATTGCCTTTAACTGCTAAAGACCCCCCCAACACTGTGTAAAAATGAAATGATCTCATCAATGGGAATGAATCCATTCTGAAATCAGTATATTATTAAAGTGAGCACTGATTTAAAAAAAAGTTTTAAAAATATGCTATGTATGAAAATTATCATAGATCATAACAGTAATATTAAAGTAACACTTATAGGATAATATGTTTCAAAAATATGTATCAAGAAAATGTAATTAAAACAAATAAAATTCAATGTTCAATGTTTATACAAGCCATGTTTAATGACTAGTTTTTTCTTTAAATAAATAGCATTTCTGAAGGTCATGTATAAGAAAAATATTGAAAAATTATGATACCTCTAGACTACACTTATTAAGAAATATGTATCTTTAACAAAACCTTACCTAAATCAAAAAAGCTGTTAACCATAATGTTAATTTCTCTTAGCTGATATTATAATACATCTGCCTTAGCTACCACTCAAATGTCAGAGATGGAATTGTTCTATCCCAAATGAATATGAACACTGAATGATATTCCAGATTGCATTAGAGCTGCTTTTGCTCGTAAAGAAGGAAGTGAATAAACACATATACCAAAAAATAAAATCATAGCTTTTTTGCACTATTTTTTGCACTATTTTGCACTATTCTTAAGGCATACCATACAGGAAATAGTAACTACTGAATACCTGTTTGTTTTTCCTAAGTTTATGATTTAGAAGTAGTTAACTTTCAACTTTATTAAGTGGTGTAAGTTATTTCATGAGCACCATAGTAGGTGAAATCTCTTTAATTGTGTAGGTTACACAATTAAAAATTGTGCTTAAGACTTAAGCTTAAGAAAAAAATCTCTTTAAATTTTAGATCTGCATAAGGTCCTCATAATGAAGCAGAAAAGTTCATTTTTTTCTCAGGAAGAATTAATGAAACTTACTTGATGTAACTTATGAGCTAGGCTGTATCAATGAAAAGTAGAGATTAAATATATTTTCCTTACTATAATAACATTTTATGGTAGCACATTCAAGTTTCCTATTCTAAGCAAGATCACAGCACAAAACCAAATATCCCCATAAAAATTAAATCAAAATATGCTTATAGAGAATAGATTACAAGGGTATGGAAAACAGACCTTAGAAAAATAAATATTCAGGATTTGAATCTGTCTTGCAAGTTTTATGAATGTATCAAGATTTTATATATATACACAATATTTAAAGGATAATATATAAGATTATATATGATTTATATATGAGATTATATATTATAAATGTAATATATATAATGAAAAATATGACATATCAATATCTGGTTTATAGGATCATCAACTAATATACCCCCAAAATATCATTGTAGTTGTAATTATGATTAATTTGGCTAAGTTGGAACTTAGTAAGTTATTATGACTCCTATCAACAACCTGAAAATGACAATTAAAAGAACATGAACAAAGACGGAATTTGGTGTAGTCAGTTAAGCGTCCAACTATTGGTATCAGCTTAGGTCATGATCTTGGGGTCATGGAATTGAGCACCACATTGGACTCCATGCTCAGCACAGAGTCTGCCTGGGATTATCTCTCCCTCTCCCTCTGCCTCTGCCTCTCCCATTCTCACTCTCACTCTCTTTCTCAAAGAAATAAACAAATCTTTAAAGAAAGACAGAAGTTGGTGTCCTTAATAACTAGTTACACATATCTACCAGCTAATGCCATAAAATTCTACTTATTAACTATGAAATTTTGAAAATTTATAAAATATACATGACAGAAATATAAACTCGGTGTAGGCAAGCATGTATTATTTAGTAAAATGCCTTAGTTTTAAAACATAAAATGTAATTTTTACAATCAATATATTTTTTTAAAGATTTATTTATACCATAAGATTTCACTTATATGGAATTTAAGAAACAGATGAACATAGGGGAAGGGAAGGAAAAATAAAATAAAAACAGAGAGTGAGGCAAACCATAAGAGACTCGTAAGTATAGGAAACAAACAGGGTTGCTGGAGGGGAGGTGGGGGAGGATGGGATAATTGGAGGATTGGCATTGAGGAGCGTATTTGATGTAATGTGCACTGAATATTATATGCAACTAATGAATCACTAAATTCTACCCCTGAAACTAATAATACATTGTATGTTAACTAAATTGAATTTAAATAAAATTTTTTTAAAGATTTATTTATTTATTTACTTATTTTAGAGAGAGAGGCAGGGGTGGGAGAGGGACAGAAGAAGAGAGAGTCTTAAGCAGACTCCATGCTAAGCATTGAGCCCAACACTGGACTAAATCTCACTACCGTGACATCACGACCCTGAGACAAAACCAAGGGTCAGACGTTTAACTGACTGCATCTCCCAGGCACCCCCAATTAATATACTTTGTAATATGAAGTAAAAGACTATGGTAATCTACTTAAACATATCATTTAATAAGGAATTATGTTCTACTTTCTGTGCTAAATTTTACAAGTTAAGGCAACTCAAACAATATTCAACACACTATTTCAAATGTATATTGACTCTGAAAGAAAATATAAAAATACATTAAAGGACTGTTCTTTATAATATGATTGTAAGAAATTATTTTTCCCCTAAGATTAATTTTGTCTTTGTAATAAGCATAAGGGAAAAAAAATAGAAGGCTGTTTCAACATACATTAACTCACATTTTGCACTATTCTTAAGGCATACTGTACAGGAAATAGTAACTACTGAATACCTGTTTGTTTTTCCTAAGTTTATGATTTAGAAGTAATTAACTTTCAACTTTACTAAGTGGTGTAAGTTATTTCATGAGCACCATAATGGGTGAAATCTCTTTAATTGTGTAGGTTACACAATTAAAAATTGTGCTTAAGACTTAAGCTTAAGAAAAAAAAATCTCTTTAAATTTTAGATCTGCATAAGGTCCTCATAATGAAGCAGAAAAGTTCATTTTTTTCTCTGGAAGAATTAATGAAACTTACTTGATGTAACTTACGAGCTAGGCTGTATCAATGAAAAGTAGAGATTAAATATATTTAATTAATTAAACAGATTCAGTAGTTATGAAAAATATCCTATCAGAGTTCTTGGATATATAATGTATCCCATCAGTTTGAATTAGTATTACTCTGTTTTTCATTAAATGTGGAGGAGCGTTCACTATTAGAACTTTCAGGAAAGATTTACCTATAAATCTTCCTCAATATCTTGCCTTAAGTAGCATTAAAGTAGTCCTATAACGAGTCATTAAAAAAACTAAAAGATTTCAAGAAAATATGAATATAAAAATTTTGATAAAAATCAAATTTCACCCAACTTTGGAGCATCTAAATATATAAAGCAATTATTAGCAGAAAAGAAGGGAGAACTACATGATAACACAATAAAAGTAGGGGACTTCAATACCCCACTTTCAACAATGGATAGATCATCCAGGAAAATCAGTAAGGAAACATTGGACTTAAATGACATCTTAGACCATATCGACTTAACAGACATTGCCAGAACATTTCATCCAACTAAAGCAAAATATATAATCTTCTTAAGTACACATGGAGCATTCTCAAAGATTGGTCTTATGTTAGGCCACAAAATAACTCTTAATTTTTAAAAAAGATTTAAATCATGTAAAGCATCTTTTTTTTTTTTTTTTTTAAAGATTTTATTTATTTATTTGACAGAGAGAGAGAGATAGCGAGAGCAGGAACACAAGCAGGGGGAGTGGGAGAGGGAGAAGCAGGCCTCCCGCCGAGCAGGGAGCCCGATGTGGGACTCGATCCCAGGACCCTGGGACCATGACCTGAGCCGAAGGCAGACGCTCAATGACTGAGCCACCCAGGTGCCCTAAAGCATCTTTTTTAACAGAAATTAAATTAGAAATCAATTACAAGAAGAAAACTAAAATATTCATGAATACATAAAGATTAAAGATTAATCAATCTTTAACTGAAAAACAACCAATGGGTCAAAGAAGAAATCAAAAAAGAAAAATATCTTGAGACAAATGAAAATGGAAACTAAACATACCATAACTTATGGGACTCAACAAAAGCAGTTCTAAAAGGGAAGTTTATAGTGATAAATAAGAAAGACATTAAGAAAAAAGGAAAGATTTAAAACAACCTAACTTTATACCTCAAAGAACTAGGAAAATAAGAACAAACTAAGGCCACAGTTAAGAGAAGGAAAGGAATAAGAATCAGAGTGAAAACATATGAAATAGAGACTAAAAAGACTAAAAAATATAAAATTCAGAGGTTTTGTTTTTGTTTTTGTTTAAGATAAAGAGATGGGGCACCTGGGTGGTTCAGTCCCTTTAGCATCTGCCTTCGGCTCAGGCCATGATCTCAGGGTCCTGGGATCAAATCCTGCATCAGAAACTCTGCTCAGAGGGAGTCTGCTTCTTCCTCTCTCTCCTCATGCTCTCCCTGTCTCTCTCAAATAAATAAATAAAATCTTTTAAAAAAATAAAAAAAAAACTGAAAAAATATAAAGAGAAACCTATAGCTAGACTAAGCTAGCATGAGAGAAAACTCAAAGAAGTAAAATTATACATGAAAGATGAAACATTACAAATGATACGATACAAATACAAGGGATCAAAACAGAGCACACTGAATAACTATACACTAAAAAAAATTAAACAATCTAGAAGAATGGAGAAATACTTAGAAACAAAGAAATTACCAAGACTGAAATATGAAGAATTGAAAAATCTAAACAGACTGATTACTAATAATCAAAAATCTCCCAAGCAAAAGTCCAGGACCAGATGGACTCACCAGTTAATTTTATCAAATATTTAAATACAAATCTTTCTCAAACTCTTCTCAAGAATAGAAAAGGAGGGGAAAAAACCACAAAGGTAATATAGTAAATAAAGCATACATACGGTCAAAGGATAAAGATATAAAATTTAGAATTTGGTTCCTTAAAAATAAACCTTCTCTCGAAGAGCTTTATATGACTAAGGAAAAAAAAAAAAAAAAAAGAATAGAAAAGGAGAGAACACTTCCAAACTTATCTTATGAGGCCAGCATTACCATGACACCAAAGCCAGACAAGGGCACAATAAGAAAAGAAAATTACAGGCTAATAATAGCCCTGAACATTTGCCAATAAAGCAATGTGATACAGCATATTAACAACTTGATGGGTAAAAATCATGTGATCATCTCAATAGATGCAGAATAAGCATTTGATAAAATTCAACATTCGTTCATGACAAAAAGTCTCAAAAAACTGTGTATGAAGGGAATATTTGTCAACATAATAAAAGCCATATAGAACAAGCCATAGCTAACATCAAACTCAAGATTGGTAACAAGACAAGAGTGCCCACCCTTGACATTTTTATTCAACATCATACTGGAAGTCCTAGCCAGAGCAATTAGGCATGTATGCATAAATAAATGGCATCTAAATCAGGAAGGAAAAAGTAACATGTCTATATTTACAGATAATATTATATATAAAAAACCCTAAAGATGCCATAAAAAATGTGAAACAAATTTTGTAAAGTATAGGATATAAATTATGCAAAAATCCACTGTTTCTATATACTAATAAACTATCAGAAAGATAATTTTAAAATTTTTCAGTTTATAATGGTATTAAAAGAATAAAATGCTTATGAACAAATTTAACCAGGGAAATAAAAGATCTGTACACTGAAAACTATAAGCCATTGATAAGACAAGTAAATGGAAAGATATTCCATGTTCATGGATTGAAAGAACATTGTGAATGTAAGACCACCCAAACCCATCTATAGATCCAATGTAATCCCTTTAAAAATTCCAATGGTATTTTTCACAGAAATAGAAGAAACATTCTAAAATTTTTGTGGAACCACAAAAAACCCAAATGTGCAAAACAACTGAGAAAAAGGAACAAAGCTTGAGGCATCACACTCCCTGATTTGAAACTACATTTCAAAGCTACAATAAATAAAACAGTATGATATTGGCATGAATATTAACATATCAATGGAATAGAATAGAGACCTCAGAAATAAACTCACACATATACGGTCAATACTTTATAGCAAAGGAGCCAAGAATATACAATGTAGAAACAATAGTCTCTTCAATAAATGGTATTGCATAAACAAAACTGCCACATGCAAAAGGATGACTGGACTCCTATCTTGCACCATACACAAAATAAACTGAAAATGGATTAAAGACTTGAATGTAAGACATAAAACCATAAAGTCCTAGAAAAAAACAGGGGTATGCTCTTTAACATAGGTCTTGGAGATGATATTTTGAATTCAACATTAAAAACAAAGGCAACACAATAAAAAATAACAAAAACAGTGGGACCACATCAAATTTAAAAGCCTCCACATAGCAAAGGAAACCATCAATAAAACAAAAAGGCAACTCATGAAATGGGAGAAAATATTTGCAAATCACATATCTGATAAAAGGTTAATATCCAAAATATGCAATGTGCTCCTACAACTCAAGAGCAAAGAAAACAAACACTTTGATTTAAAAATTTACAAAATACCTGAAGAGAAATGTTTTCAAAGACAACATAGAAGTGGCCAACAGGTACATGAAAAGATATTCAACATCACTGATCATCAGGGAAATGCAAATGAAAACCACAATGAGATATTACTTCACACCTGTTAGAATGGCTACCATGAAAAATATTTAAGTGTTGGTGGTGATGTAGGAAAAAAGGAACCATTGTGTACTACTTATGGCAATGTAAATGAAATGAGTTCAGCCACTACTGAAAACAGTATAGAGGTTCTTCAAAATATTAAAAATAGAACTACCATGTATTTCTGCAATCCCACTTTTGGATATATATCCAAAGGATATAACATGATCTGGAATAGATATCTGCAGTCCTATATTCAATGCAGCATTTTCACAATAGCCAAGATGTGAAAACAATCTAAGTGTCTGTCAATAGATGAATGGATAAGAAAGGTGTGTGTGTGTGTGTGTGTGTGTACTTGTGTTCATGTGCACATAATGGAATTCTGTTCAGCTATGAGAAATGACATCTTTCCATTTGTAAAAGTATGAATAGACCTTAAGGATTTGTGCTAAGTGAAATATGTCAGACAGAAAAATACTGTATAATATAACCTCTCTGTGGAAGCTATATATGCCAAACTTCTAGAAACAGAGGTAGAAAGATGGTTATCAGGGATGAGAAGCTGGGGGAAAAGCAGAGATGTTGGCCAAAAATCACAAACTTCCAGCTATAAGATGAATAATTTCTGGAAATCTAATGTGTAGCATGGCGATTACACTCAATAATACTATATACTTGAAAGTTAGTAGAAGATAAAATTTTAAATGTTCTTACCACACAGACACACACACACACAAGTTATATTAATGGGACATGATGCCAATGTTCACTAAGGTTATTACAGTAATCCTTCTGCAATATATAAGTGTATCAAATTAACACATTGTACACCTTAAAATTACACAATGTTATGTCAATCATAACTCAATAAACCTGAAGAAACCCATATAAATGAAAATATCAAAAGGTTTTTAAATATTAAAAAAAATTAAATATAAACAATAGGATTTCTTTCAACTTACAAATTGTTCATTGAACAGATATTGACAAAGCAACAGCAAAGTGACAACTCGACCTGCCATCTAAAAATGGCATAGGTGACAGCATGTTTAGTTTTAGGTTTATGAATAATTATACTGAAAATTTTAAATATAAAATTAAATATAATTATGACCTTCTTTTTTTAAGATTTATTTATTTATTTGAGATAGAGAGAGAGAGAGAGCACAGGCAGGTGGTGCAGAGGGAGACAGAGAGAACCTGAAGAAGACTCCAGCTGAGTGCACTGCCTAATGTGGGGTTTGATCTCATGACCCTGAGATCATGATCTGAGCTGAAACCAAGAGCCAGATGCTTAACCAACTGTACCACCAAAGTGCCCCTAATTATGGCTTTTCTTAAATGAACTCATGTATATCTTCAGATGTACATACAACGAAATATTTTGAAATACATTTGCCAAATATTACCAGTCTTCATACTTGGTGAGTGGGAATGGTAGAATTATTTGCTACTGTATTATTGAAAATTGTTCAAAAGAATATATAATAAATTTATACTTAAAACCAAATAATGAGAATATTAGTAAAACCATCAGCATGCGATTAAAATGGTGAAGTGACTTATTTACATTCTTTATAAAAATGGTAAATTAGCATTGCTTTAGTAAATATTCATCTGACTGCTAAACAAAATATTCCTTTACAAATTAGTATGCCATTTACTCTGATTTTAGTTTATGTGTACTATAGAAAAATCTGCATCTGAGAGGTTATTTCAAAGGTTTGGATCTGTAACTGGTCAGGAAACTACAATTATCAACACTTCCATGGTAGTCATCCTGTCAAACACTGTCCTAAATCCATTAGATTCAATAATTTAATCCTCACAAAATACAATGATGAAGGTAATGTTATTTTCCTTGCTACACATGAGAAAACAAACACAGAGGGCCTAGGCAAACTCCAGAACATCATACAACTGGAAAGAGGTGGAATCAACATCTGAACTCAGAAATGAGATTTAAAACCAGTTCTTAATTACAACCCAATACAAATAAAGCAGCAGCCTGGGTGTTGCCTTACAAGACATCAATGTGATGGCACAGTATTAACCTTTAACAACAATATGAATAGGGAGGTTATGAAAATATTATGTATAATAAATACATGAGAAAATGTCTTTAGCTTCCTGGCTTGTAAGCTGATGGATACAGCATTGATTTCTTTCAAGATTTAACCAAATGAGCCTTTATTGACATGGGAGCAATTATCAAAAGGGAGATAAAAAGTTAACACTGTTTTAATTTTTTAACAAATGTATTAAAGAGAACAAAGCTGACAAGCACATGCCATGATTAAAAATATAAATATGGGACAGCAGTTGGGAGGAAATGGCAGAGTGTGAGGATCCTGAGCTCACCTTCCATAGAGGCACCAAGGCAAGAGCTACATATAATGAAACCCACTCTAAACACAACCTGAAGAGTGGCAGAGTGGACCTTCCACCACTAAAGAGAAAAAGAAGGCCACATCAAGAAACGTAGAAAGGGTAGAAATGTGGTCAGGAACCTACTCCCAGTCAGACAACCCACAAGTAAGAGATATATCACAGACATGGACGAGTAAAGGGATCAAACCATACACAGGGCACCCATTACCCTCAGGACCTGTAATGAGAACATAAGATCCCATAACATCCAGTTTTGAAAATTGGTGGGGCTTAGCTCCAGAAGCTTTGAAAATCAAAGGGCTTAACTCTAGGAAAGCTGAAGGGCTTCAGAAAACCATGTCTCCACTCTTAAAGGGCCAGGAGACTCTATCACTTGGCTTGAGACCCAACACAGAAGCAGCAGTTTAAAAAGGACCTGGAGTAAACATGAAGGAGATTTACTGACTAATTTTAGGACATGTGCCAGAGGGTAAGAGACCTTCATGAACTTTTTCTGGGAACAAAAGTTTTGGTGGATGCCATTTTTCTTGCCCTACTGCAGAGTAGCTTGTAGGTCACTTAAAGTTAGGAGTCATTTTGACACTCTCCTTCAACCTTGCTAACACACTTGCCCTTCCTACTTTTTTCCCTACAGACCTTCCCTACCCAACTCACCTGCCCTGGTAGGTACACCTCCCAAATTAGCTCCTGTGCTGCCACACCCAGCAAGCTACCTGAGTCTAGACTGATGTCACCCCAGTGTGCCTATGACCCAACCATAACCATAAATAAGCCCCAACTGGGACTAGCACTGCTCCAGAGTGAATCCTACCCCAGGGAGGTAGGGAGTCTAATCCATCAGCATGCCTGCAGTAGCTACAGCTGGGCTTCTCACTCAGCTGCAACAGAAGATAGCCCCACTCATAAGTATATCCCCAGTATCTATAGTCAGGAGTCTCAAGCCATCCCCACCAAGGGTAAGACCTACCCACCAGCACACCCACAGTAGTCATGGCTAGTCATTGCTGATAGCTGGGCTGAGGGCCAGCCTTGTGCATCAGCACATCCACAGCAGTTGCAGCCCAGCTGCAACAAGAGAGCACACACAGCCCACATAAAAAGCCTCCCTGCAGCACCTCTTTCTGGTGACCAGAAGAGATTACCCTACTGTGCACCACAACATGCCTTCTATATAAAGCCACTACTTTCAAGATGCAAAGATATAGCTGATCTACTTAAAGCATACTAATAAACACAGAGACCCAAACAAAATTTGAAGACAGAGAAATACAAAACAAATGAAAGAACAAGGTAAAACCCAAGAGAAAGAGTTAAATGAAACAGAGATAAGCAATCTATCTGATAAAGAGTTCAATGTAACAGTCATAAATATACTCATTAGACTTGTGAGAAGTGTGGGTGAATACTCAGTACTGCAACAAGAAGATAGAAAACAGAAAAGAGAACAAGTCAGAGCTGAAGAATTCAACAACTAAAAAGGAAAATTACACTAGAGGGAACCAATAGCAGAATAGAGGATGCAAAAGAGTGGATAGGCAATCTAGAAGATAGGGTAGTGAAAGCAACCAAGCTGAACAACAACAACAAAAAAAAATTAAAAATGAGGATAGGGTAAAGGGACCTCTGTGACAACATCAAGCATAATGACATTCACATTATAGGGATGTCAGGAGAAAAAGACACAGAATAGGGACAGAAAATTATCTGAAGAAATGATAGTTGAAAACTTTCCTAACCTGGGAAAGGAAAAGCTATCCAGATCCAGGTAGCACAGAGAGTCCCCAAAAAAATAAATCCAAGAAGGTCTACATCAAGACATACCTAATCAGAATAACAAAAATTAAAAATATAATCTTAAAAGGAAGAAGAGAAAAACAAACCATTATGTACCAAGGGAACTCCATAAGATTATGAGCCTATTTTTCAGCAGAAATTTAAAAGATATCATTTTTACTCTCTTCTGGCCTGCAAAGCACTGAGAGGGAAAAAAACAAAACCCTAGAACCAAGAATATTTTATTTGGCAAGATTATCATTCAGAATTGAAGGAGAGATAAAGACTTTCCCAAACAAAAGTTAAGAATACATCACAACTAAACTGGCCTTAAAAGAAATGTTAAAGGAACTTCCTTCAGGGGAAAAGGAAAACAAAAACAAAAACAAAATACAACCTAGGATGACTCAATGGATTAAAAGAAAAAAATACCCGTATGCTGCCTACAAGATACTCACTTCAGACCAAAATATACAGAATAAAAGTGAAATGAAAAAAAATATTCCATGACAATGGAAGTGGAAAAAATCTGGGGCAGCAATACTTATATCACACAAAACAGACTTTAAAACAAAGACTGTAAAAAGAGACAAAGATATTACGTCATGATAAAAGGATCAATCCAACAAGAGGGTATAATAATTATAAATATACAGACAACTTAGGAGCACTTACATGTTTATAGCGAAGATTAACAGACATAACAGAAGAAACTGATGGTAATACAATAATAGTAGGGGATTTTAACACCTCAATTACATCAATAGATAGATCATCTGGAAGGAAAGTCAATAAAGAAACAGTGGCTTTGAACAAGACCTTAGACCAGACATTAGACTATTTGACATTAACAATTATAACAAAACATTCTATCCAAGAATGACAAAATACACATTCTTCTTAAGTGCACATGAAACATTCTCCAGGATAGATTACATGTTAGACCACAACACAAGTCTCAGTAAGTTTAAGATTGAACTTATTATATCAAGCATTTTTTTTTCTGACCACAACAGTATGAAACTAGAAATCAGGATAAGAGAAAAACTGGAAAACACAAAAACATGTGGAGGCTAAACAACATGCTATTAAACAACCAATGGGTCACTTAAGAAATCAAAGAGGAAATAAAAAAAATGCCTAGAGACAAATAAAAATGGAAACACCATATTTCAAAATCTTTGATGCAGCAAAAGCAGTTCTAAGAGGGAAGTTTGTAGTGATACAGGCCTACCTCAAGAAACAAGAAAAAAATCTCAAAAAAAAAAAAAAAATCTCACACCTAAAGAAACAGGAAAAAGTATAACAAACAAAGCTCAAAGTTAGCAGAAGGAAAGAAAGATCATAGTGAAATTAATAAAATACAGACATAAAAAATAGAAAAAAGATCAAGGAAACTAAGAGCTGCTTCTATGAGAAGATAAACAAAATTGATAAACCTTGGTGAGACATCGAGAGAGGGGACTCAAAATTAGAAATGAAAGAAGTTACAACCTACACCACAAAAATACAAAGGATTATAAGAGACTGCCAAAAAAATTTTTATGCCAGCCAATTAGAAAAAAAAAAAAAAAATGGATAAACTTCCAGAAACATATAATCTTCTAAGACTGAATCAGGAATAGAAAATCTGAACAGACCCATTACTAGTAATGAGATTGAAATGGAAAACTAAAAACAAAAACCAAAAAACTCCCCAAGAACCAGAGTCTAGCACCAGATGGCTTCACAAATGAATTTTACCAAACATAAAGAAAAGTTGATATCTATCCCTCTCAAACTATTTCAAAATATAGAAGAGGAAGGAATGCTTCCAAATTCATTCTACAAATCCAGCATTACCCTGATACTAAAAACAGTGAAAAACATTGCAAAAAGACAAACAAAATACTATACTCCAACATTCCTGATGAACATAAATACAAAAATTCTCAACAAGTATTAGCAAACCCAAAGTAAAAGAATCATTCACCACTAATCAAGTAGGATATATTCCAGGGATCTGCAAATAAACTAATGTGATATACCACATTAACAAAACAAACAATAAAAAAATCATATGATTATCTCAATAGACTCAGGAAAAGTATTTGACAAAATTCAACATCCTTTTATGATAAAATCTCTCAACAAAGTGGGTATATAGGGAACACATCTCAAAATAATAAAGGCCATATATGACAAACTCATAGTTAAAATCATAATTGTAAAAGGCTGAAAGCTTTTCTTCTAACATCAGGAACAAAATAAGGATGTGCATTTTTGCCACTTTTATTACACAGTACTGGCATTCCTAGCCATAGTAATCAGAAAAGAAAAAGAAAAAGCATCCAATTTGGTAAGGGAGAAGTAAAACTGTCACTATTTGCAGGTGGCATGATACTATATATATAGAAAGCCCTAAAGAGGTCACCAAAAAACTATTAGAATAAATTCACCATAGTTGCAAGATACAAAGTCAATATATAGAAATCTGTTGCATTTCTACACAATAATAACTAGTAGAAAGAGAAATTAAGAAAACAGTTCCATTTACAACTGCAACAGAAAGAATAAAATATCTAGGAATAAATTTAACTAGAGGTGAAACAGGTGTACTCTGAAAACTGTAAGACATGAATGAAAGAATTTGAACACACAAAAAAGGAAAGATATACCATGCTCATGGATTGAAAGAATATTGTTTAAATGTCCACACTACCCAAAATAATCTATAAATTCAATACAATCTCTATAAAAATACCAATAGTGTTTTCCACAGAACTAGAATTAAAAAAAAAAAAAAAAAAAAATCCTAGAATTGTATGAAACCACAAAATACTCCGAATAGCCAAAACAATCTTGAGAAAGAAGAACAAAGCTGGATGTACCATTATCCAGATTTTAAACTATACTACAAAGCTATAGTAATTGAAATAGACACAAAAATAGACACATAGATCAATAGAACAGGATAGCCAAGAAATAAACCCAAATTATATGGTCAATTAATCTCCCACAAAGGAGTCAAGAATATACAGTGAGGAAAAGAAAGTCTCTTCAATAAATGGTTTTGGCAAAACTGGACAGCTTACATGCAAAAGAATGAAACTGGACCACTTTTATACACTGTACACAAAAATAAACTCAAAATGAATTAAAGATCCAAATCTAAGTAAGACCTGAAACCATTAAATGTCTAAAAGAAATCATGGGCAGTTATTTCTTGGACATCAACCTCAGCAATATTATTGTGGATATGTCTTCCTGGGTAAGGGAAATAAAATCAGAAATAAACAATTGAGAATACATTAAACTACAGTGCTTTTGCACATGACAGAAACCATCAACAAAAAGGCAACCTACTGAATGGAAGAAGATATTTGCAAATGATATATCTGATAAAGGCTTAATATCCAAAATATATAAAGAACTCCTGGAACTCAACAACAACAAAAAATACTCTGATTAAAAAATGGGCAGAAAACATGAGTAGAAATTTTTCCAAAGATAATACAGAGATGGCCAACAGATATGTGAAAAATGCTCCATGTCACTAATCAACAGGGAAATGCAAATCGAAACCACAAAGTGATATTACCTCAAATCAGTCAGGATAGCTAATATCAAAAAGCTAAGAAATAAGTGTTGGCAAGTTTATGGAGAAAAGGTAACTTTCACACTCTGTTAGTGGGAACGTAAATTGGTGCAATCACTATAGAAAACAGCATGGGGTTTCTTCAAAAAATTAAAAACAGAAATATGATGCAAGCCAGCAATATCACTCCTAGGTATTTATCTGAAGAAAACAAAAACCACTAATTGGAAGAGATATTATGCATCCCTATATTATTGTAGTATTTATGATAGCCAAGATATAGAATCAACCTAAGTGTCCATCAATAGATGAATGGATAAGATGATGTCTATATATACACAATGGAATATGACTCAGCAGTAAAAAAGAATGAAATCTTGGCCATTTGTGGCAACATGAATAGATCTAGAGTGTTTTATGCTAAGTGAAATAAATAAGAGAATGACAAATACAGTGATTTTACTTATATATGGAAGACAAAAAAAGACAAAAATGAATAAAATAACAAAAAAATAGATTCGAGTACAGAGAACAAACTGATGGTTGGTAGAGGGGAGAGGGTTGAGGGAATAGTTGATATAGGTGAAGGAGACTAAGAGGTACAAGCTCCTAGTTATAAAATAAGTCATGGGGATGAAAAGTACAGCATAGAAAATACAGTCAACAAGATTATAATAACTTTGTAGAATGACAGATGGTAACTACATGTATCACAGTGAGCATTTCATAATGTAATTTTCAAATCACTATGTTGTACAACTGAAGCTAATGTAATTTTACATGTCAACTATACTTCAACTCAAAGTAGAAATTAAAGTTTAAAAAAATTATCACAGAAAAAAAATACAGTTGACCCTTAAACAACATGGGTTTGAACTATAGAGGTTCACCTATACCTACATTTTTTTCAATACAATACAGTAATGTAAATATATTTTCTCTTATGATTTTCTTAAGATTTTCTTTTCTCTAGCTTACTTTATTTTAAGAATACAGTATATAATAGAGATAACATATGAAGTATTAATCAACTGTTTATGTCATCAGTAAGGCTTCTGGTCAACAGGAGGTTATTAGTAGTTAAATTTTGGGAAAGTCAAACATTATTCATGGATTTTTGACTGTGCAGTGGGTTGACACCTCTAACCCCATGCTGTTCAAGGGTCAACTATATCTTACAGATCTACATATTCAAAATCCCTTCAAATAGAATGAAATCAGGTCAGAATGCTCAGGTCAAACCCTTCAAATAATAAAATAGTAGCTAAGCACATTTTGTGGAATACACAACTGATCAATGCTCTTAATTTGTTTTAAATTATTCTTTATTTAAATCTCATTCTAAACTTATATTTATATATTGTAATGCACAATAAATTTTATGTTTTTCATAGAAATAAAAATTTGCCTTTGATCAAAGAGTTTTCAACTATTGAATATTTTCTTTCATTAACAGTTATCAAAAGTATTAGGTTTTTAAATTTTCACTTATGAATTTTTTACTAATGTATCATTGAATCAGCTTACAAATACTGTAGATCAGTTTTTCATAAAATATTTATACAGTTACACCAGAAAGAATTATTCTCAGTGCCATGACACTAAAAAAAATAAAGCCAGAAGCCATACCACTTCACTGTTTTATAATGTTATTCACATTTTTAAAAGATTCCAAAAATACTATGCTTTATGAATAATCAACTTTATATGCTCCACATGTTAAGAATTAGCTACAATGCTGACAAATTGTAGCAGGCTTTCAAGAAGTAAGCATTAATTCACTTCATCTTCATTTACTCATTATAATGTAAAATTAAAACAATTCCAAAGAACCAAAATTATAACAGGATCCCCAAATAAGGAAAAATTTTGACTGAAGCACAGTGGGCACTGACAAATATTACATTTTGTTAGTGAGGAACACAATCTCAGAAATTTAACAACTATATCTAGTGTAATACCTAGCTGAAAAGTCACTTTGGCCATTGTTTCAGATGTCTTTTTTTTTTCCCCCAGATATCTTTCAAATAATGCAATTGCATGGGTTAATCCTGAGTACTGACACAGGGTTGGTGTCACACACTAAATAAGACACTAAATCTCCCTTTCTAGAGATTTAGACACTAGACCTAGACATTCTGCCTCCTAAATATCTTTAGTTATAAATGTACTACATATTTCCCCCCTACGCATCTGACTACCAGCATGGAGTTTGCCCTGAGTCAGCACTGGATAAATGTTGTCTGGACATTTGTTTGCCTCCACAGCTAGACTTTGTGTCCTCCTGGGTAGGGCTATAATTCAGCGTAAAGTTCAATCTCCAGCACACAGATACAAGGTAAATAAATATTTGCAGTGAATTAAAAACATGTTTTAATTGTGTTTGTAATTTGTTTGGGCTGGTTCTTATGCTGTACTTTAATGTACTATATTTTATAGGACATTAAAAATAATCTAGAATAGTATATTTACAACTTATACGTTCCTTTAATGGGTTATTGTGAAAACAAACACTATTTGCCATCAGTTAAAGCTTCCTCTGTAATTTCAGAAACCATACTGCACAAAGGTGGCAGTGACAAATAATCACTGGACTTCCTAAATTGAAAACACCATGGTTCAAAGTTAGCTATTTGATTTAGAATGTAACACAAAAGACTGATGACATTTTTTCTCCTTTCATATATAGACAAACAAGAGTAAAAGATGAACTGACTTTATCAAGAAAAATTGGCAAATAAAATAGTTCGTCACTGCTATTTATCTTGATTCTTGTGTCTTTTGCTCTTAATCAGGAGCTGTTATTTTAGAAGCCAAGCTTTTGTTTCTTTATGGAATGACGTGTGTCAACCACAATTTCATTTGTTATAATTCAGAAATAAATCTTATCTCCTTTTTAATTTCTATATGATTTTATCTGCTTACAGAGACATTTTCCTGACGATATATATAAAATATATATATAATATATGTAATACAATAGATAATATATATAATACATATATAATATATAATATTATATCATATATATGTATATGTATATATCAGTTCTATTGTTGGCTTTTCAGATCCATATACACAAAAGCACTTAACTGAAGATTTTGCTGACCAGAAGGCCTACATGCATGTGACTTTACAATAACCAAATTAAACTCTTTACCTCAGTTTTTGGCAGAAACTCTGTAGAATAAAGACATCAGTGTGCTCAGTTTCATGCCTTGGGCTGTTGTGAGAACCAACTGAGATAATAAACAGAGGCTTTCATAGGAATTACATAATCTTCTGCAAATATAAGGTATAATAATATATAATAGATTCTCTTACAAATAAATAAAACATTTGTATGTATAACTAGTTTTGGTATTAACTTTATGACTGGGAATAATTTTTTCTGTAATGGTTGTGTATTTTTTGGTCCTTCTGATTAAATTTTACTTGATAACTTTAATTAGTTTTTTTTTTTTTTTTTAAAGATTTTATTTATTTATTTGAGAGAGAATGAGATAGAGAGAGAGCATGAGAAGGGGGAGGGTCAGAGGGAGAAGCAGACTCCCCGCCGAGCAGGGAGTCCGATGCGGGACTCGATCCCGGGACTCCAGGATCATGACCTGAGCCGAAGGCAGTGGCTTAACCAACTGAGCCACCCAGGCGCCCTGATAACTTTAATTAGTTTTGAAACCTATTTCCATATTGAATCCATGCCCCTGCACTGCAATTCTGTTAAAATCATAATGCCTTGCTTCAACACCCTGACCATTATCAAGGAAATGATTCATAATGATAAAATGATAAAAATGATTAAAAGTTAGTTTATTGTCCTAGCTATATCCATGATGCTTTCTTCCTTCAGGCTTAGGATTTCCAAGTTTTTATCAGAATATTGGAGAAACTTAACCTCTCTAATTTTTGTGTTGATTTTATGCTTTTCTACTAATTTTAAAAAGAGTTTGAAAACATTTTCCTAAGGGTATTTGCTCATTAAAAAAAATAAAGAAATATATGTAATAAAATTTTACTGAGGGATATCATTTACTTGGGGTTTCTCATTCTAGGGGTTTATGTTAAATAAATACAATTGACTTGGTCTAGAAATTTAAACACAAAATTAAAGATAATATTATAAATAATTTAACTATAATTTTGAAATAGTTTCCTGGGGCTCCTGGCTGGCTCACTTGGTGGAGTGTGCAACTCTTGATCTTGGGGTTGTAAGTTTGAGCCCCATGTTGGGTATAGAGATTTCCTAAAAATAAAAAATAAATAAATAAATAAAAATAATAGTTTTCTGGTAATTTTCTTAAACATAGTAAGCAAAACATGTTTCATTAGAGAATATTGTAATTTGAGACTTTAAAAAATATATTTAATATCATAAGGGCAACTCCAGTGCTTAACATGAATTTATTTATTTTTCAAACTATATTCAAATTACTGCATAGACTTTACTAGAGGTGACTTCAAAATGGGGCTGTTTTACTGATTGCATTTTCAAAGGCGGTTTTTGCATTTGTGTAAGATGTGTAAAAATTATGATGATTAATGCTGGAAAACCAGTGTTACAAATCTGGCCAGGATAGATCTAATAACAAAAACTGCGTCAAGTGAGAATAAATTCTACAAAGTCAAACTCGAATATTAATTATAATTTTCTTGAGTCCTAAGTTAGTATAAATTTCCCTGGCTACCTTGATCTGAAGTACATGAATAAATTTTGGAAATCTGAACCTTGGAATCCCTGCTTTCTCAGATTCTAAGAGGTTTGGAAGAAGGGCTTTGGGGATCTGTCTCCCTCTCTCCTATTACCAATGATTCTGATGTATTGTCTCATTTGAGTACTACTGATCTAGACACCTGAGAAAATTTTAAAATTTAGAATTATCTAATTATTTCAATAAAATATTCCTGATATGAAAATTTCAATTTGTTATTCTGTACAATGTTGTTGACTTATGTCTCAGAATTACTCCTGGTATGGATGTGAGGTGAGACAAACCTCCAGTAAACACATCCATACAACCAGGGTGATTTTCAAAGTACTCCACAGAATATCATGAAACACTCTTCTATGGAATGTAATATCTAAAAGATCTAACTTATTTTTCAGCAATATGCTCAGTAACCAAAATATGAAAATATATTTTCCATACTTTATTTAAAAGCCACAGAGATAAATTTAAGTAAATAAACATAGTAAATGGGGAAAAAAGAGATATTTGAAATGAATTTAAGTTTCTTATTTTACTGGAAGCAGAATATATGACATGTAATAACAGTCACATATGAACAACAATTATAAATTTGGACATTACCAAAAATTTTTGACATTTATTTATTTATTTATTTATGAGAGGAAGAGAGAAAGAGAGAGGGGTGGGGATGGAGGGACAGAGGAAGAGGAGAGAAAGAATCTTTAGCAGGCTCCCTGCCCAGCATGGAGCCCAGCGTGGGACTCAATCTCACAACCCTGAGATCATGACCTGAGCCGAAATCAAGAGTTGGATGCTTAACTGACTGAGCCACCCAGGTGCCTCATATTTTTTTTTTTTTTTTAACAGCAGGTTATACCAACATTGGCCATCAGAAAAAAATGGGGTAATTACATGTAATTGTTGACTGATATATTCAAAACATTCTTAGTTACAGTAACATATCAATATATTTTGAACATTATTTTTTAATTCCTTAAGAAGAAAAGCAGCAATGTGATATCTAACTAAATATCTGAATTACTAGTAGGTGCTTTCAGGCATTTTAGAATTCCCCTGGACTTATTTTCTTCTTTATGTACTTTCTTGGTAAGTTTTGGAGGCATTATTAAAAAAAAAAAAAAAAAAAAAAAAAAAAAAAAAGAAAAGGAAAAAATCTCACCATCAAAAACAATTCTCTAACAATATCCATGTGGAATACATTGAACATTCTTATCTGAGGCCTTTATAATAAGATTCAGCTAATTACTGATAACCCTCACCTAAACAAACTTGCTAATGTATTACTACCATCTACTTATTTTCAATATCAAACTAATTACGGATTCAGACTCAGAGTGTACTGTAGCATAGCTACTCAGGCCATTAGTTGATTTTAATTAAATGAAAGTCTTCCAGTGATCAAGGGCTAATTAATTTTTGTCTGATTATAAATTAAAGAAAGGTTGATCATTAATTGTGAATATTCCCATATTTTACCAATATATAGATATTTGTCTATATTATGTATTTAGTCCTAGTAAGAAATGAACTAAAGTTGCTAAACACAATTTTGGCAAAGTCTTTTTTTTTTTTTTTTTTTTACATTTTTGTTAATGTTTTCTTCTGCCTTTAGCTAGTACTTAAAACCAAGGAAAATAAATTGTATGCTACTTAGGCTGCATTGTGAT